>NC_139811.1:6937074-6997074 GCF_963457635.1 Microchirus variegatus
ATTTGTGTTTTTTGTTTTGCGTTTGTGTTTTTCATTTGTGTTTTTTGTTTTGCATTTATGTTTTTTATTTTGAGTTTGTGTTTTGTGATTTGCGTTTGTTTTTTTTGTTTGTGTTTTTTGTTTTGCGTTTAGTGATTTGCGTTTGTGTTTTGCATTCGTGTTTTTTTCTCTTGAGTTTGTGTTAAGTGATTTGAATTTGTGTTTTGTGATTTGCGTTTTGCACCTCACGGCCACCGTACTTAAAACGCTCAACAGAGCTTGGTAGAGCAGTGTCTGACACAAGTGCTAAAGTGACATTACAGCCATTTCTGTCATTGTTGGGTGAAAAACAAAGACAAAACATTGGTAACAGGAGAATGTCCTTGTCTCAGTTTATATAAGTTTACGTGATTTGATCGGCTAACACCTCCAAGTCAAGTCAACGTTCTCCTCCCCATCTTTATGTCACATAAAGTGCACCCAGCAATGGCGGACATCACATGACTATCACTTTAGCAACATTAGCAAGTCTTGCTAGTTAGCAAGCCTGCTCCAGCATGTCCACATTGAAGCGACACACACACAGGAGTCCATAATTCACTTGGCTTCCCTTCTATGGTCAGTGGACTTTGTGTTGCCTCCCTTTTCTCCTCTGGCTCATCAGCGTCTTAATTCCATTAGGCTATAATAACCACATTAGTCTCTAACTAAGGCTTGGAAATTATTCAAATGTAACCTTCACCAAAGTCTTCACATGATAAACCTGCACACCAGGAGACACTCATTAGGCCTTGGCAGGTTGCCTGGAGAGCTCCACTTTGGAGCCGTTTGCCCCGAACACGACCGCGTTGCGCGTCGGGCTAATTAACTTTTCAAAACTACAGATGGTAGTGCATTTAAATTCTGGTTAAAGTGATGGACATTTTCTGTTATTAATTCTGGGTCCCGCCTCCGATGCTACAAAATCATAAATGTGCATGGATTTGGAATGCTGCTGCTGCTGCTGCTGCTTTTCTTTTCCCCCCCCCCCACTCCACTCCACCACTCCTCCTTCTTCATAATTGTTTTCTTTTTCATCAGCAGCAGCGCATAATCGGAGCTGATGGACAGCCGGTAAGTGCATTACTGCCTGATGCACAAGTAAAGGAAGTCTCAGCGCCCGCCTGCCTGTGCAGGGGCACAATCTGTGTGTGTGTGTGTGTGTGTGTGTGTGTGTGTGTGTGTGTGTGTGTGTGTGTGTGTCTGTGGCACTGTGAGCACTGCAGCTCCCTGACAGCAACTTCTCACTGACTGGCTCTATATCCATCCTAATCCAATCCCATGGGATTTCCAGCCGTTGAATCTCCACAGCGAGAGGACTGGCAGCTTCAGCGGGGATCTCTGCTTCCCAAATCTCTCCAAACCTCGCCTTATCTGCCGGGGATTACACAGCCCAGCTCCCCGGGTAGCAGTGGAAGTAGATGGTGAATACTCCACACTGTTGTTGTAGTAGTAGTAGTAGTGGTGGTGTTGGTGTGGAAGTAGGTGTTGCTCCGTCGTTGCATAACAGCTCGGTATAGCTGACGAGGTGGGCACACCGTGGGACTGCGCCACCATTCATCACCGTTTCATTATTTGTCAAACAGTATCAGGATGCAGGGTTTTACTGGGCTGACACTGAGGGCGGATCTGCTGTATATCAGAAAGACTGGGCGGAAACACACACACACACACACGCGCGCGCGCGCACGCGCTCGCTAACCCACACACCGTATCTGACCATCTATCACTGCGGCTGATACGGCCGTGGTGTTACATAATCCTGCTGCATGCTGCCTGTCAATCACTCTGTGGTTTCGATTTTTTATTATTTTTTTCCTTGCGCACAAACCGGTGGAAGCACCAGCACGAGCACCGCGTGGATTGCTGAGGTCACTCCTGAGCCAAGATGGCCCCTGGTGGCACAGGCCGGTGGTTTTTAAGGATCAATCAGGGAGTGAGTGAGTGAGTGAGTGAAGAGCTCGGACCAGGACAGCTGAGTTGTGAGTCCTGAGCCTCTTCCTGCTCCTCTGTCTTCTTCTTCTTCTTCTTCTTCTTCTTCTCTCCCCCTCTTTTGCAGTCTGCTCAGATCCCCGTGGTATGAGCACATTTCTCATTCCCTCTCCTGCTCTCCCTCACCCCTCGCTCCCTCAAGATTGCTGCTTTATTAAACAGACTCTCCCTATCTTTCATTTGCCACTCTCCTCACCGCACTCCTCACTCTCAGACAGTGCTTTTTTTTTATTTTTTTTTATTTCATTTATTCTCTCTTTTGCCCCCTCCTCACCACACACACACACACACACACACACACACACATACATCCCTGCATTGCTCAGCAGTCACATCTATAAATACTCTTCCACCACCGTCCTTGATGTGCTTCTTCAGATAAAAAAGAAACAAGAGAGACTTCTTCTTCTTCTTCTTCTTCTTTTTCACACGTTCCATGCTCACTTGTCTCCTCGTTCCCTTCCTTTGTTCCCTCCCCTACGTCGCTCCCCGCCCTATATGTGCTCTCCCCTCTCCATCTCCTTTCAGACCCAGGGCAGCTATATTTAGCGGCAGGTTAACTGCTCCTGTCAAAGGTCTGATTTGTATTCTCTGCATGCGAGAGTCTGACTCTGGGCCTCGCAGCAACACAAACAAAAGGCCCTAGTTTGAATATGCACTGAGCCCACTGGCTTAGGAATCAAAGCCTCCTCTCTGCCCTGCTGCCAGTGGCGCCACCTGCTATGGAAGGAGGAGGAGGAGGAGGAGGTGTGAGTGTAGAGGAGGAGGAGGAGGAGGAGGAGAAAGCGCTGGTGGTTGGGTCACGGGGACTCAAAGTCAAGCTCGATTCACTCCGAGCTCACACATTCAGTCAGGGAGGAGCTGAATGGGCCCACTTCACTTGTGTTGCACCACACACACACACTGTGAATGTGCAATGTTTGACTGAAGAGTGAGAGAGAGAGAGAGAGAGAGAGAGAGAGAGAGAGAGAGAGAGAGAGAGAGAGAGAGAGAGAGAGAGAGAGAGAGAGAGAGAGAGAGAGAGAGAGAGTAGAAAAGGGAAAGGGTCAGCGCCGCTGTACCTCGTTTTCTGTACGACAAGATTATGGGATGGCAGTGGGCAGGAGACATGGGGTGAATTCCGATTCCTTGCTTAACCCTCAATCTCAAAAATGTGCGCTCCCTCTAGTGCAGGGGTTCTCAAAGTTTTGACACCTGAGGCCCAATTTAGGAACCCAACATTGGACTGAGGGCCGCCAAAGGAAAAAAACCAGAAAGAAATCCCATTTGTACTAGTTTTAATGACCAGATTGCAGTTCTACAGTTTAGCTTTAAGTAATATAAGCGTTAATATAATGTCATTTAAGCATTAATATAATAACGCTTTATAATTTACTGGGTACCCAGTATTTTGGCCATTGTTCTTACTTTCTAATTACAGGTTAATACCAAGTAACACATTTCTGTTACCATATATTTATTGGGTAAATAGCTAGTAATTGGGGGCTGTAGCTACCTGCTTATTACCAGCTTATAACCCAATAATACACTAAAATTCACCATATAGAAACCAGGTAAATACCCAGTATTTTTGTTTACACTTATTGGTCTGTATTCAGTAATGTCCAACAAACATTTAACAAGCTCAGTAGCTCCTGGATTAAAACTATTAACTGTAATTCACTGCGGGGCCGCCAGAAATGTTTCTGCGGGCCGCCATTGGCCCCCGGGCCGCACTTTGAGAACCAATGCTCTAGTGCAAGTGTTGTCCCGATTCTCAGAAAAATTAAGTTGAGGGACAAGTTTAAGGGCTGTATCGCCCTCAATATTGAGATTTTTTCCGAGACCACCCTTGGGAGCAAGAGCTACCCAGAATGCATTGCATGTTTTCACATAACAAAGATGGCGTTGAAAGTGGCGAAATGAGTACGCTACAAATTAAGTATTTTCTTTGTTAATAGAGATATAAAAATGATGAAAAGAATTGTATTATCTTAGTTTAGGACCATATTATGGATTACTGACGTCATTGTTGCGTAACATTTATTTTTATTTTACGATCTTTTGTCAATAGCCGGCCGGTTGCGGGACAAGCGATGGTTTGCTATGGTTTACTTTTCAATAAGTCGTGGTGTGTGGTAACTGTCAGCTGAATATGTCCGTGGTTGTGGTATTTGTATGAGTATCATCTTATAACTAACTGACAACCTAATAACTTGACTGACAAACGGATCGTAATAAATAATCCTGACGTAAATGTGTTCTTCTTCTTCTTCTTTTTTGGAGTTGACAGACTGGACGCAGCTTTCGCGTTATTCTGCCCCCTACAGTCTGAAGACGTATCTGCATTTAAGGGGTGTCCCATTTCTAAGTGACAAAATAACCCTCAACACTTTGGTTTTGAGGGCAAGTTAAGATTAAGGGTTGAGCTTGAGGGTTAAGATAGGAATTGGGATTGGCCCTTGGACTCCAGAATAGAAATCTCTGCCCTCTTTTCCTCGTCAGCCCCGCAGCACTAAAGTGACAGCGGAGATAACAGTGAAAGACTTGTATGTTCGCATGCAACGTGTACATGTAAGGACACATGGGGGAGAGCATGGCGTTGAGCTGGAGGAGAGGTGTGATACACCATGCTGTTTCCCCCCCCTCTCCTCCTCACTCCCTCGCTCCTGCTGCCTGGTCTCATCTGGTCTGAGGGTGACAGGCTGAAATGGCTCTGACCAGAGGCTCCGAGAGGTTCTCTCACATAACAGCACAGGCAGCGCTCGAGTCCAACAACTGTAGTCAACTCAGAGGACCGGCCCTGCACCTCCGAGTTATACTGTTGCTACCAGACGTCCACCAAAGTTTTCCATCTCTGCATGTGTTCAGTTTACAGAGATGATGTACACTCTTAGAAATAAGGGTTCCAAAAGGGTCCTTCTACAAGGACTGAGGATCTACCTGGAAAGGTAGAGAAAACACCTCGTTGATAGCGGATTTTTTACTGTCAGGATGATTTTAACACTCACTTCATAAAGGTTCCACCTGGCACCCTTTTGGAGGGTTCCACCAAGAACCCCTTTAAACCCTTTATTCAGGAAAGGGGTTTTAAAGGGTTCTCTGGATCAAAATGGTTCTTACTGGAACCATTAGTGTTACCAAGAACCCTTGAAAAACCCTTGCTTCAGGAAAAGGGTTTTTCAGAAGCAAATGTTTCCAGGTAGAACCTCAGCCTTTGTAGAAGAACACTTTTGGAACCCTTATTTCTAGCAAAACTAACTCAAACCAAACTGAATTGTAGATAAATTCAGCTTCGTCTTTGTTTTTTCCAAAAAATCATTCTGGAATACAGAAGGACAATTTGAGGTTTTACTCCTGATTTACCTGCATATGTTAAAGGTTAAATAATAAAATGTAAGGATTTGATCATGATCCATATTTGGTTCATACTTTTCAGCTTTGACAAGTCAAGGTTTTCTCTTAATACTTGAAAAACTAAGACTAAAACTAAATAAAGACTAAACTGAACTAAAAAAGCAAACTGAAAAACTAAATAAAAATAAAAACTATATATGAAAATGTCAAAACTATAATAAAATCGGTTATAAGTAACTTTGGCTGTTGGAGCCAGACAGACTGGACTGGAGTATTTTAGAAAATGCTGATCGACAGGGATTTTCTCACACACAGAGAAATCTCTAAGGTTTACAGAGATTGGTCTGAAAAAGAGAAAATATCTGCAGTTCCCTTGGAGAAAATGCCCTTTTTTTTTTTACGATTTAATTTCACCAAACTTTTAAGTGATGTTGAATCACGACCCCCCCCCCCCCCCCCCTCAAAGACGATGATTCATCTCCATCCTTAGCTGTTTTGCCTCCTGGAAAATAATAATAACAGTATTTTCATGAGGATATTTCTGGTGAGTCACTTGTTGCCAGCTGAAACATATTCATCACTGCACTAATTATCCAGTGGCTGTTGTCTGTTTGCTTAGTTGAATCCAGGTGGGCCAGACCTTTTTTTGAGGCCTTGTATAGTTACACAGTGACTGTGGATCAGTCATTCCCACAGACTGGGTCAAGACCAACAGATGGGTCACAGAGGAGATATTTTTGGGTTTATCCAAACAAGACTGCATAATTGAAGCTGTAGTGTGCAACTTTTCAATGTAAACAAATGGCCTTTTCATTCAAGCCATTGTCAAATAAGTTCACGCAATGCTGATTAAGCCTAAAAGCTCTACACAACTATGGAATTAGATTTGTGTCAATCTATCTATAAAGCAAGTTGTGTCTGTGTGTCTGTGACGGGCGTATCTCACTGACCGTTAGTCAGATCGCCCTAATATTTTGGATATGCGTTGAGCATGGCCGGCTGGTGTGCATCCTTGATTTTCACGTTTTTTGGAGTAATTTTAATTTTCGCGGATTTATCACGCTGCACTTTCGCTGATTGTCAGAGTGTCAACAACAGGTAGGCAGTGGCTCATCAGCAGCAGCTGCGCTGTCTGGAGCAGGGAGGTGGGAGTGAAGAGGCTGGCCTCACGGTGGGTGAGACATTTTCACACATTTTCATGGTGTTATACTGAAAACGGCTGTCCACTCACCAATACGCGAGCACATATTTATTTAGCATTAGCATGCTACTATTTTGTGGCTAACTTGGCGAACCTGTTTCCAAAGGTAAGCTAGCGAGGCTACGATTAGCATTATTGTGGTATGAGGTTGCACAGTGTTTGTATTATGTTAGCCTTTACGTTCCTTATCATGCATTAGCTACCATAGGAATACATACTTCCTATGGGAACTGCAAGTATCGATTTAAAGGTGCCATATGCAAGAATGTGCCCCAAAACTGTTACTACAATTTAAATTCAAAATACCGAGGTCTTTTAGGTTTTTCTAGTTTTTTACGTTTTTTGACGTAATTGGCAACCCGTGGTTGCTCGGCAGCTGAGACTGTACTGATTGCAATGATCTGACAAAATAATATCTACCATTTCTCAGATTATAAACATTAGATACTTACAATTATTTGGTCGGATGTCGACGGGGGAACAACGCTTGGAACAACGCTGCCAGAGCAGGAACTAAAAGAAGTACTAGATACAAGGTACTATCGATAATAGAAAAGCAAAAAAAAAACGCGCCGAGTCATGAAAAAGCACCAATAGTCAAATTCACAGCAACAGTTGTCAACTGAAAATGGAACACAGAAAGAAAAGGAACACACTTTTGAATTGAAGTTCTCTATAGGTGTAGTAATAAACATGAGTTCTGCCAGACGATCAAAGTCCGACGTCTATGCGACCGTGTGGTCAGTCAATATTTTGAATGCAAACAGTGACAGTTGGTGTTCAGTCTGTTCCGTTTGAAAAGCGGCATCAACAAATGACGACGGCCGTCGATGGCATTAATCAAACGTGTGGTGGGGGGTGGGGGGGCCTCATCCGACCCCAAAAACCATGACACAAAAACAGCTGCTTTTAAATTGTCCACTACATTTTCCAGTGACTTCTTCTTCTTCTTCTTAGCCCAGAGAAAATGTGAGCTACATGTAATGAAAACGTAATGAATACATTTCCTGCTCGGCAGAAACAGAGCTGAATGTAATTTCAAATGACCTGAGGTACATTTTGTACATTTCGCTCACTGAAATAGCTCCGAAAATGGATGAATTATCTGCTAAATAAATCAGGCATTTCCTCCTCTGTCATCTAGTTAAAAGTCCACACAAATAGCATAACTGGCAATATGCGAGTCCAATAAAAAGCTGAGAGCTTCCTCCTCCTCCTCCTCCTCCTCCTCGGAGCAGCCTCGCTCTGACTGCAGCCTGTTTCTGTTTCAATAAACATCCTGCTGTGGTAAGAAAACACAAGTGTTTTCAGATCATAAATAATAACACGGTAACATCGGTTACTGTCAAACTGTCTCATCCTTCATAAGACGACAACAAGCGACTATTACAAAATATCAGGGGGAAATAAAATGAACGCTGATCATCAAGCACCAATATTTACATGTTGTCTCATCTACCAAAGACACCACAAAGTTGTCTTATGTCATCTGGGCCTCGCCCTCCTTTTTCCCTGTGTTCCTGTGTCAGTGCATTTCTTCTTTGTGTCTTAAATGCTGGCATGTACTGCAGAGTCCATTGAGCAACGATCACCCCCCCCCCCCTCCCTCCCTTTGCAGCTGTCTTAAACAGAGTGGGAGGTGTTTGCTTGCAGCTTTATGGATATTGACTCCTCCTCTGCTCTTTGATCCTGGAATGTCCAGCTATAGACTGGAGCCTTCAGACAGTTAGCACCTTTACATAAAAGTGCACTTTATTATGGTACACCTAACTAATGCAACAATCACATGGTACGCTCTTAGAAGTGAGGGTTCCAAAAGGGTCCTTCTACAAGGGCTGAGGTTCTACCTGGAACCATTTGCTTCTGAAAAACCCTTTCCTGAATAAAGGGTTTTAAAAGGGTTCTTGGTGGAACCCTCCAAAACCTTCATAACAAGGTTCTACCTGGAGCCAAAAAGGGTTCTCCTATGACAGGGACAAGCGCCATTTTTGTCCCCTCTCCACCCAAATAAAATTATTCTGGAGCCGCAAAAACCTATTTGATCCTTAAAATGAAGCTAAAATCACATGTAAAGTTGTTGTTTTTGAACATATATATTATATTTAAAGAACTACAGTTTGTTGATACCAAACCTCTAAAGTGTAGAAAAACGACTTTGAGATTAAATTTTATGAACAATTTTATGCAGCTTATGTCTGAGAAAATCTGCCTGGCCTAAGTACATGGACCTAAGCATGGACGGGACTCCAAATGTGAACTTCTTCATGTATCTATTACTTCATTGGCTTTCAGGGGAGGTTTTTACAATTGGATGTTTGACAAAATATCAAAAACACTTTTATTTACACCTTTAACTTGACAAAAAATTGTGCTTCTTCAAAGCGAGAAGGAGCCACTACAAAGGGGCTGAAGAGCCACATGAGGTTCTAGAGCCGCAGGTTGCAGACCCCTGTCCTATGAGGACAAGCCGAAGAACCTTATATGGTTCTGCTTAGCACTTTCATTTCTAATAGCGTAGCAACAAAGTGCATGTAGACATACAGTCTTGAAAACCGAGCTCTATCATAGCATCTTCTGTCCTCACACTTGCATCCACCTCTGCACTCTCACCCTCCATCAGTCCATTGTTCCTATGGAGTGGAGTACTTTAAGAAGAAGACTTCTTCTATGGAGCGGAACGGTGATTTAAAGCTCACACAGAGTGGTCCTGTTGCACATATATGTGAGTTATGGAGGTCTACTTACATACATTAAATTGTTTTTATGGTCAAAAACATCCTAGTTGCAGTAAACGAGCCGATAGAAATCCTCTTTTCTGACGGAGGAGGACGATCTGCTGTTCAGGAGAACCGTTGTTTACGTAACCGGACGGGGTTTTTTCAGAGATCTCGCTGAGCCAGAGATTACAATAAAACACAGCGTTCTCAGCAGTGGCTGAACTGTTAGTTTAGAACCTTCAGGGCTTCGTAAACGAGGTAATGACGCAGATACACACTAAAAACAACAGCGTTAATTGGAACTTCCGGACATGTCTTCATGTTTATGAAGCATTTTCAGGCCAGGTGGAAAAATGAAGGAAATGCAGATGGTCCAAAAGGTGGCACACGAGACGAGGTGATTTAGGTAGACTTTGAACATGCATGGCACGGTTGTTCGGTGGCAGATGGAGTGTTTCACAAACTGCTGATCTACTGGGACTGTCACCCACAAACCATCTCTAGAGTTTACAGAGCAAAACGGTCCAGGAAATATCCAGTGGGTGGCAGTTCTCTGGGCAAGAAATGCCTCGTTCACGCCAGAAGTCAGACTGAGACTGGTGACGCTGACTTGAACGAAGACGCTGAGCACTGAAGCAAACGGGCTACAGCAGCTACAGCAGCAGCAGCAGAAGACGACACAGTGATGACCAGTGAGTGCACGTCCAGGTCCAATCAGTCACTCAGTGAATCTTGATCTCACACCATGTCGTGTTTTTTTTTTTCCCTTAATCCTCATAAGTGGGGCAAACATGACAGCTGCAGCGTGGTTGAACAGCCTCAGAGTGGAGAGTGCTTTGTCTTTGACTGTACTTACATCTCATCATCATCGCGGCCTCCTCTCAGCACCTGACTCAAGGGGAATGTCCTCATCTTCTATTAGCTCTGTGTGTGTGTGTGTGTGTGTGTGTGTGTGTGTGTGTGTGTGTGTGTGTGTGTGTGTGTGTGTGTGTGTGTGTGTGTGTGTGTGTGTGTGTGTGTGTGTGTGTGTGTGTGTGTGAGAGAGGTCCTGGACCTGTCATCAGTCAGATTTACTACAGCAGCAGCAGCAGCAACAGTGCTGGCAGGAAGGTAGAGGTTATATAGGTTTGGGACGGTGATGTGAGGAAGCTCAGTTTGGCTCAGTCCATGTGGCCTTAATGTATGCGTTTGGAATATTGAGTGTGTGTGTGTGTGTGTGTGTGTGTGTGTGTGTGTGTGTGTGTGTGTGTGTGTGTGTGTGTGTGTGTGTGTGTGTGTGTGTGTGTGTTACAGGTCAGCTCCTCTGCCCGCAGCCCACTGATGATGTCCACGCCTGATGATGTCATGGCATCGATCACAGAGGGGGGGGGCGTCTGTTGTGGCATTTGGTGTCAGTGTCTGGAGACAACAAGGATGGATAGATAGATAGATAGATAGATAGATAGATAGATAGATAGATAGATAGATAGATAGATAGATAGATAGATAGATAGATAGATAGATAGATAGATAGATAGATAGATAGATAGATAAACTGGGATGTTTCTGTTATTACTGTTAGCTAGTTAACGGTTGTGTTGTTAGGTAGCATAGTTGTTCGCTAGCCAAGCAAGAAGGAAAACAAACCTGGTGTATTTCTGTTAGCTAGTTAATGTTTGTATTGCTAGCATAGATAGATAGATAGATAGATAGATAGATAGATAGATAGATAGATAGATAGATAGATAGATAGATAGATAGATAGATAGATAGATAGATAGATAGATAGATAGATAGATAGATAGATAGATAGATAGATAGATAGATAGATAGATAGATAGATAGATAGATAGATAGATAGATAGATAGATAGATAGATGAGGAGGTGCCCTCAGTGACTCACAGTGAAGTGAATCAGGGCCTGTTATTGTCCAGGAGACACTGGGGACTTGTATGGAGGAGGATTACAAACCTAATTGCAGCCCTGGTCATCATTTAAACCCACTTCAGCATCTCATGCAGCGCTGATCGATACGTGGCTCAGAATCAGGATCACAGTAACAGTGTGAATGTAAAGTCGGCCCTAAGATAGTCGTGTCATATACAGCACAGTGATTCTGCCAGTAATCGCTTTAATGAACCACCTGCTCCGCTATGATAGTGGGGTTTTTATGAAGTGAGCAGAATCATAAAACATGCACAGGGTTGTTTTTTTTTATATGAAGTGTTTCCTCCGGGTTTGACTACGACGCCTCGGTGTGGTGGTGCAGCTCCTCCATCCCACTGACAGTCCGTCAGTGGGCTGAGCCGCGCTGGAGCTGCATTGTGTAGGCCTGCACTGTACAGCAGTCAAATTACAGAGCCCCACTGCATTAAGGCTATAGCAGCCGGCTCTGTCATGTGCTATACAGAAGAAGAAGAAGAAGTAGAAGAGGGGTGGGGGGGGAACTTGATTCCTCAACTCCTCTTCCTCCTGTAGTCACTATCTGCTTCCTGGAACCTGCTCGTGCAATTGGATTTAGTGTCTGTTTGCCTGGCTTCTCTCAGCCCTCTCTGTTTCTCTGTGTGTGTCTGCGCTGCTCTGTGGCACCGCACTCCCCACTTTACTGTTCTCCGAGGCTCGTCTCTGCATTCTAATTGGATGATAATGCAGCCAGCAGTGTGGTCCACACAACTACAACACGACATGACAGTGCAGCAGCAACAGCAGCAACAACAACAACAACAACAACACCAACAACACCAGTGCTCCTCAGACAAGGCCCACCACCGACTGTGTATCAAGTTGCTGCTGCTGCTGCTGCTGTGGGCTTCGTTTCTACTGTGAGTGTTTACATATGTGTGCACGTGCACCAGTGTGATACACAGGTCTGCTGCTACACTCACTGTGTTTGTGTTTAGATAAGGGAGCAAAAAGAGGGAGCAGGGACGCCAGTGGAGAGAGAGACACTTCATTGTTTACCTTCATCGATTGCTTTCCTTTCTCCTCTCTCTGTCACATTCATATCTTTTATACACCATCCATCCATCCATCATCCATCCATCATCTGTCTGTCCATCATTGTATCATCAATGCATATATCAACCATCCGTCCATCCATCCTTTCGGCAGTCAGTCATACATGCATGAATTCATCTATCCATGTATCATCCATCTGTCCATTATTTCGTCCATCATTGCATCTATCAATGTATATATTAATCATCCATTCATCTATTCGTCCACCCACCCATTCATCCATCCATCCATGTATTCATCCATCCATCCATCCATCCACCTATCTCTCCGTCCATCATTGCATCAATCGATGCATCATCCATCAATGCATATAATAGTCCATCCATCGTCCAACCATCTTTTTGGCAGACTGCTCATCCATCCATCCATCCATCCATCCATCCATCCATCCATCCAGACATGCATATATGCATTCATCCATCCATCCTTTTGGCAGTCTGTCCGTCTTTCCATCCAACCATGTATAATCCATCTGTCCATTCATCATTGCATCCATCGATGCGCCCATCCATCTGTCGGTCCTTTTGGCAATAATCCACCCCTTCATCCATCCATCCATCCGTTCGTTCATCCATCTATCCGTCCATTCATCTATTTGTCCAGCCATCCATCCGTCCATGTATTCATCCATCCACCTATCTCTCCGTCCATCATTGCATATAATAGTCCATCCATCTTTTTGGCAGACTGCTCATCCATCCATCCATCCATCCAGACATGCATATATACACATTCATCCATCCATCCTTTTGGCAGTCTGTCCGTCTTTTCATCCAACCATGTATAATCCATCTGTCCATTCATCATTGCATCCATCGATGCGACCATCCACCTGTCCGTCCTTTTGGCAATAATCCACGCCTTCATCCATCCGTTCATCCATCCATCTATTTGTCCAGCCATCCATCCGTCCAAATAATCATCCATCCACCTATCTCTTCGTCCATAATTGCATCAATTGATGCATCACCCATCAGTACATCCATTAATGCATATACTAATCCATCCTTTTGGCAATCTGCTCATCCATCTATCCAGACATGCATATATGCATTCATCCATCCATTTATCTCTCCGTCCATCAATGCATGCCCATATTACTGCATCCATCCTTTCACCAGTCCATCCATCCATCATACATCCATCATTTTGTCTTTGAATCCTTCATCCGCGTATCATCATCCATCTATCCATTCATCATTGCATCCATCAATGCGTCCTTTTGGCAATCATCCATCCATCCACCCGTTTGTCCATCCATCCACGCATATATGCATGCATGTATGAATTCATCCATGCATCATCTACACCTGTCTATCATTGCATCCATCGATGAGTCCATCAATGCATATGCATGCATGAATTCATCCATCCATTTATCATTCATCTGTCCATTCATCATTGTATTGATCGAGCGTCCATCCATCCACCCATTTGTCCATCCATGCATGCATGCATGCATTTATGAATTCATCCATCCATGCATCATCTATCTGTCTATCATTGCATTCATCAATGAGTCCATATATTCATCCATCCTTCCATCCATCCATCCATCCACCGCTGCTTTACACCTGACCCCTGGTCACTTATCACAGCAGCCATTGGCCTGTGCTGCTCCCTCTGCATCTGCTCTGTGTTCAGCTGGGGGAGCAGCAGAGAGGGGGGGGTTGGGGGGGGGTGTAGCTGGTGGAGTAATGGCCATAGAAACAACCTAATGACATTACAGCTGCCATGAGGGTAGGGAGGGGTCAGGGAGGGTGAGGCGAGGGAGAAAAAAAGGGGCGTGGGCCTGCTACTGTGTGACGGGTGAGGATTGGTCGGGGATCCAGAGGGGGGGGGTTTGGCGGGTATGCTGTGCAGCAGAGAGAGGTTGAGGAGGAGGAGGAGGTGGGGGGGTGTAAGGGGGAGGGGCAGGTGCATCACTAATGGCTTTTTAAAAAGGTTACAGCATGTCGCTCCCTCTTCATAATGGGGCCCTGGCTGTGCTGGAAATGCAATTTCCGGGAAAGATAATGCAAGGAGTGAAGGGCTGTGTGAAGGGGGGGAGGGAGGATGGGGCGGGCGGTGTGTACCTTACGCTTATGTTCAAGTGAAATAGAGAGAGAACGAAGACTCAGGCGAGGGAAGAGAAAAGTGCACGTGTGTGTGTGTGTGTGTGTGCGTGTTTGTGTGTGTGTGTGTGTGTGGTTGGGGGTTTACTGAGTTTCTTGAGCGCTCAGATAAAGAAAAGACAGACAGCGAGAGTGAGAGGAGAAGGTGTAGAGGTGGAGGAAGTGCAGCATACAAGCTGGAGGAGGAGAGGAGATACAGCGGCTATCGGCCAATGTGTGTGTGTGTGTGTGTGTGTGTGTGTGTGTGTGTGTGTGTGTGTGTGTGTGTGTGTGTGTGTGCGAGTGCATCAATAGTTAATGAAGACATTATCTGAGGACACCGCGCCCGTGTATCTAAACAAACATTATCCTTCAGCCCTTCAACATCCTGCACGGTTGGTTAAAGTCAAGTATACTAATTAACCCCCGCTCCACCACTGGATATGAGCCCCAGCGTTTGCCTGATTGAATCCGCCCTGCTTTTTCAACAGGGGGGGGGGTGTGTCTGTAATTGCCGGTCATGTTAGAGGGACAATTTAAGTGTATACATTATGTTCTTGTCAGAGCCTGCACACTTTGCCCGGCGCCATAGTAATACTTTCAATTTATTTCACACCCTTTGCACACAACACAAAATCAATAACTCACGCTTATGTGTAATTTCATTGTGTCAGCCTGTAGTTCTGCCTGAACAATTATAATGTAACTAAATTAATATTGAGCCGACATCTGGTATCTGTGTGTGTGTGTGTGGGGGTGTGTGTGTGTGTGTGTGTGTGTGTGTGTGTGTGTGTGTGTGTGTGTGTGTGTGTGTGTGTGTGTGTGTGTAAAAAGAAAAAGGAGAATAAAGCAGTGAGGAGTGGAAACATAAGAAGTTGCTCTACACCTGCTTTTGGGGCCAATTCCAATTCCTTTCTTAACCCTCAAGCTCAACCCTTAATCTTAACTGGTCCTCAAAACCAAGTGTTGAGGGTTATTTTGTCACTTAGAAATGGGACACCCCTTAAATGCAGATACGTCTTCAGACTGTAGGGGCAGAATAATGCGAAAGCTGCATCCAAGTCTGTCAACTCCAAAAAAGAAGAAGAAGAAGAACGCATTTACGTCAGGATTATTTATTACGATCCGTTTGTCAGTCAAGTTATTAGGTTGTCAGTTAGTTATAAGATGATACTCATACAAATACCACAACCACGGACATATTCAGCTGACAGTTACCACACACCACGACTTATTGAAAAGTAAACCATAGCAAACCATCGCAAATAAAGATAAATGTTACTTAACAATGACGTCAGTAATCCATAATATGGGCCTAAACTAAGATAATACAATGTTTCCATCATTTTTATATCTCTATTAACAAAGAAAACACTTAATTTGTAGCGTACTCGTTTCGCTGCTTTCGGCGCCATCTTTGTTATGGCAAAACACGCAATGCATTCTGGGTAGCCCTTTCTCGCAAGGGTGGTCTCGGAAAATCTCAAAATTGAGGGTGATACAGCCCTTAAACTTGCCCCTCAACTTAATTTTTCTGAGAATCGGGACAGCACTTGCACTAGAGGGAGCGCACATTTTTGAGATTGAGGGTTAAGCAAGGAATTGGAATTCACCCTTATACTCTGTACGAATTCCACACACACACACACACACACACACACACACACACACACACACACACACACACACACACACACACACACACACACACACACACACACACACACACACACACACACACACACACACACACACACACACACACACACAGCTCCTCCCTCCCCTCCATGTCTCTGTCTGTCCCATCATGACTCATCCGTCTTGTCTCTCCTCCACTTAACTATGATGATGATGACATGTGCCGCTTCCTGAACGCAGCACCTCGAGCACCGACTGCGCCTCACCTCACCTCCCCGACTGTCACAGGAGGGAAACTGACGCCTCAGACTCAGAGCGGCGCCCGCTCTCAGAAGCACAGTCACCGTACACTGCGGCAAGACAGAAGACAACAGTGACACAAGAGTGGTGGATAGAATGTTGAGATTCACGGGGGTTGGGAATGTCCCACTGTCTGGTTGTTATAGATTTTTTTTTTTTCCTTCCTCTGGTTGTTGCCTCTCCTCCTCCTCCTCATCTGCCACCTGCTCGCTTGTGAGAACAGTCCAGGACGTCAGAATATAAATCACACGCTGACGTTTATACATCAGGAGGGAAAATGAGCAGAATTCAAACAGGAGGATGTGATCTCACGCACACACCAAAGATATATCATAACAGAGAATTAGAATGCTGATATCTTTGATTTCAGACGTATAATTGACAAGCAAATGTATGTGAGATTGTATTAAATATGCACACCATGCACTGATGTTGTACCAGAGGTGGAAAAAGTACTAAAATATTGCACTCAAGCAAAAAGTACCAATACTTATACTGATACTGATGAAATATTACTCAATTAGAAGTAAAAGTAGTCATCTGAAATGTACTTTGAAGGTGCCATATGTAAGAATGTGTCCCAAAACAGTTACTACATTCAAATTCAAAATACAGAGGTCTTTTAGGTTTCGTTTTCTGGCCTAACTGGCAACCCATGGTTGCTCGGCAGCTGAGACTCTACCGACTGCAATGATCGGTAGACGGCGGTAGGTGGCGCCACATGCCAAAACGTGATTTCAAAACATAAACATGATTTGCAGTCTGCAAAATATTTTTTTTTAATGCGAATATTTTGTCTGTACTGTTGTTGTTGGTGAGTTCAGTTTGTTATATGAACATTATTCCTGAGTCTCTGTGACATATTAGGAGGATTTTATGACCAGTTGCTTTAGATTTATTACATAATGCACCTTTAAATAAAAGTTGCTTAGTTACTTTGCGTGGGCTGTGAGGGTAGTAGAAAGGGCTCAGAAATACAAAATACAAAATACAAAATACACAAAAAAGTATTCAATACAGTAACTTGAGTAAATGTATTTCCTTGCTTTCCACCTCTGTGTTGTACTTGGACTTGAAAGTTGTGCAACATTTGCACAATTAATGATCTACTCGTGTATATAAACCTGTGCAGAGCAGCTCTAGTTTCCAAAGAGATTCCCGGAATCGAACGCCTTTCTTACACAGATTTAGCGTCCGACTCCAGTTACACAATAAACAGTGGGAGTGCTGGAGTCTGTTTACTCAGACTCAACTTTATCAACTCGGAACTCTATTTTATGACTCACAGGACTCCAGACTTGACTCAGAACCAAAGGTTAGCGAGGCGAATATAACACGGACTGTATGACTGTGTGCTTAACCCTTTAAGGTACTACTCAACCATTTGGTCGACCACACTTTAAGTCACTATATCTCACTGAAAAATGCATCAAGCTGAACTCACTAACACTTAATGAATTATGCAAACAAGGTTTATTATGAACAGACGTCTCAACCGTTTGGTAGAGGCCTGTATCTGAAATACTGTAGGGTCTCATTTGGAAAAGAATAAAAAATAAAATATTGATTGTTGTTATTGTTATCATAAGTACATAAAATAAAATAATAAAAAAAATGCAAAGAAAAATACATTTTTCCTTTGCTTTTTTCTTGGTGCGTACCTTAAAGGGTTAAAGATAGTGGTCAAAGCGTCTGGCATTCTCCTTGATTATTCACGCATGATGTATTTGATATGTTTATACTTCAACGATTAGCATTTAGCTTTGTATTACTAGAATAGGGGTAGCATTTTTGAAAAATTGTGCTTCCCAACCTCAGTTTCCCCCTGAGTTGAGAAATATCTTCGTTCCACCAGTGACACTTGGTCTGAGGCTTGAAGCTTGAAACTGCAATGCTAATTCCGCACTTTTTGCTAACTCCGCCATCTTTGCTAACAGTTACGCTAACAGGACACACAGACACCAAGTGTCACTGGTGGAAACTGAGGTTATGAAGCACAACTTTTAAAAAATTCGACCCCTGTTTTAGTAATACAAAGCTAAAGTATTCCTTTAAAGGTGCGACAGACAAGTTTCGCGTCCCTAGTGGCTTCTGTTTGGTCGCTGTTGTAATAAACGCAGCAGTAGCAGAGCGATGCAGGTAAGGACTCGGGTACTTTCCCTCAGTTGTGTAAATCCAACGTGTTTTTCTATTGTCAGATTCGCCTCTGCACTGTGCAGTCAGTTTAGACAAAAATAATGTCAAGTTTAAACCAAAAAGTTGAAGTCTGTCAGCTCATCATGTCTCTGCATGTGCATATATGGCCATGATTGCATTCAAACCGAAAAAGGAGAGTCCACAACAGCCAAAAATTGACGTCGCTTGGACCCGAGTGTGCCTCTGCAGACATAAAACACGACGACAACAACCATTGCAGTGTTTACAAGCCTACATTTAACACACCTTTGCTTTATATAGAGACAGCAACACAACACAAAACAGACAACGGTAGCTTCCAACGTCTTTAAATAGAGCGTCACACTACAAACACTACAGAAATGTGAGAAATCCAGGCCTGCAGTGTCTGGCTGCTGCAGCTGTGACTGGTTCATCGTAGATCAGAGGACATGTTTTATCAAGGTTTAAAATAAAAAGTGCTAAAAATGATTTTTCTTCACGACGCTCTTGTCCAGCGCCAAAGTTTTAGTCGCACATTGTTTTGCGGTAAACGCACCATCTGGTCCTCCTTAAGCTTCACATAATGGGTGTTTTTTGAGGATTTTAGTGTTTTGAATCATATTATGGTCACATGTGCTATTAAAGGGATAGTTGGGAATTTTGGACATAAAACCTATTTTCCAACTCAGCCGGTGTGATGGAGACGTCTGGAGACGTTTTCAAGAAATTTCATTCAGTTCTTCTAGTTGCCGAGTTCGCTGGTGCTATGGCTAGCGCAAGTCAATGGTACCAGCTAGCATGGCATTAGAAACACACAAAACAAACAATCTGTGTTTGAAATGTTGGATGTTGTTGTGAACGTTTGAAGTAAAACCAACCTTGCAATTTGAAGGATTTATGTCTCAGCAGCAGCAGCAGCGAGTCATACTTCCTGTTAGGCTATGGCAGCGGCAGAATCAGTCCGCCGCTGCCATAGCCTAACAGAAAGTAGTCCCTCAAAAATCCATGCGAAGCGAGGTTAGTTTTGTTTCAGATATTATTCTATCAACACAGATATGTACATCGATAGTCTGCCGTTACAATCGATTTGCCTCGGGTGCACTTTGGAGTCGGTATGAGTGTTTCCAATGTCATGCTAGCTTGTACCATTGACTTGCGCTAGCCATAGCACCAGCGAACATAGCCTAACAGGAAGTATGACGCGCTGCTGCTGCTGAGACATAAATCCTACAAATTGAAAGGTTGGTTTTATTTCAAACATTCACAAACGCATTCAACATTTCAAACACAGATTGTTTGTTTTGTGTTTCTAATGCCATGCTAACTTGTACCATTGACTTGCGCTAGCCATAGCACCAGCGAACTCGGCAACCAGAAGAACCGAATGAAATTTCTTGAAAACGTCTCCATCACACCGACTGAGTAGGAAAATAGGTCTTATGTCTGAAATTCTGAACTATCCCTTAAAAAAAAAAAAAAAATCCCTGCTAACCTCGACAAGAAGAATCACTTTCTTATTCATATTTTCCGCCGTAGCTCAGGGCTCAGTGCTGCGTTTTCGTTCGTGTTAAAGCGTTTTGTTCACACTGCTCACGTTTGACTCTGAAAACCCAACACAACATCGCTGGTTGAAAGTAAAAAAAAAACAAAAAAAGGGCCTAAAATGACCAGATTTCGCTCGTCATTGGCATGCGGAGACGAAAGCCGGCCGAATTAAAATTCCCAGCAAACTAACGCGGGGAGTTGTGCTGCTCACACTAATGAGGCCTGTACGGGAAAATGGAGAGGGAGAGACAGACAGAGAGACGCTGCAGGTGGGATTTCATCAAGGAAACGGCGTCATCCTTTGAACCTCTTTGACTGGGATGTTTGGTGGTCTTTTAAATTCAGTCAAGCAGAGGTTTTTTTTTTCGTTTTTTTTTAGGAATTGCAGGTGCATCTCGCTCTAAAGTCTTGGAGAATTGAGCTCGGCTGCAATTAGTGTCAGCTGTACTGTAAAGAGTCTTTGATCAGCGTTTCTGTGTAATTCATTGATTGTGTTCCACGAGTTTTAGTGGGGAGGGGGGGGTTGCAAATTCCTCAGAAGCACTCACACACTCTGTAGGAAATCAAGCGAGCAAGAGCGGGGAAAGGAATACGTGCAGATCTTTTCCGTTATCTGTGACATTAAGAAAATGGATGTCGTTGTGTCTCATTAGCCGAACACAGGTGCGGTCGGATCTCGACTCATTTCAGCAACACAGCTTGTTTCAGACGTCTTTGTGCTCAGACGTCTGAGGAGATGAATGCTGCTGCTGCTGCTGCTGCTGATGCTGCTGCTGCTGCTTAGGAGCTGCCTCTCTGTGGACTCCTTCACAACACATAATACTGTACATACACAAATGTCCATGATGTACGTTGCCATCTTGTGGATCAAACCTGCAAACGCATAATCTCCTGAGAGATGTCGTGGCAAATCCTTCCAGAACATTGTTTTTATATATATATATATATATATATATATATATATATAATAAATGACATATTATCGTAGCTTTGGTGTTAGTCACTTATATGACTTATATTTTCTCTTTCTTTCATTCATTCATTCATTCATGAGGGAGAGTTATGAGTCTTTAATATGTGTATGAATACACTGATGATCACATTTCATACTTGGCTGATGGATTATTATCAAGATCGCAGCAGGTGTACTCTTGTGTGTGGCTGGGTAAGAAGGCACTGGACCACATGGTGGCAGTGCTGAGCCTGTCACAGAAATACAATAGGTCTTAGGAGTGTCATGTGATAACCACTCATGATGAGTGGGAACAGTTTGTAGTGTCTTTTCTGTGGCTTTTCATAAGAAATTATTATAATTTTTTTTTAAAAAACAGTGTTTTAATATTAATATTACAGAACATCAGTGAAATTACAGCTTTTTTAAAGGAATTATTTAAGGAATAATTGTATAATTTGCCCTGATGCACTTTGACAGTGAGTTGACTTTTGTATCAAAAACAAAAAGTATCTCGGAATGACTTGAAATTTACCATCATAATAGTCAGCATCGCCCTGAACAAGGATCCGTTGAAAAAATTTGCAAACCTCTTAAGGAATAATTTTGATGAATTTTTGAAATTCAGGAAATGATCCATTTCCCTGATGCACTTTGACAGTGAGCTGACTTTCTTTAAAAACAAAAAGTATCTCGGAATTACTTGAAATTTACCATCATAATAGTCTGCATTTAAAGGGCAAAACTGTAAATTTTACAGTAACATAATGGCAACCCAGCTGCCAGTTCTATCAGTGCACATTTGTGCACCTGCACACACAACCACTGTAACAAACCAAGCGTACACCGACACAGACAGAATTTCTTATTACAATATCCATTTTATTGTCATCACACTAATCTTTACAAAACAAGGGGTTGTTTCTGTTGCATCAGGATCAAAAGGAGCTGTTTTCTGTCTGAGTTGCAGATCTGAGGGAGATCGGTGCTTATTTTTTTTATTATTGACATGAGTCAACTGCAGCGGGGTTTGTTGTTTTTGGGGAGGTTTTTTTGACTGAAAACACAAAACGCTCTACTCCTTAGAGGAGAGTGGTGCTGCGCTGATGACAGCTACATCAGAGGAGAACAACGTTGTGGATCTTTCTGTTTGTTGGTTGTTTCAGTTGTTCAGCGTGACTCAGATGATGAGTTAGTGAGTTTTTTTGCACAAACGAGGAAGGTTTCCCCCTCTTTGTTTCTCTCTTCTTACGATATCACTATATTAAAAGGTTTATTTCTGCTTCACTGGAACGTTACAGACTAGAAAGCACAGATGGATCAAAGAGATGTCATCCAGCAAAAGGTCACCAGGTCTGACTCATATTCACAGTTTCATATATGCAGAATATCAGCACTTTCCCCCCCCCCACACACGACATGGCACTTTAACAGTAGAACCAAGTGGTCTGAACTTGGAGGATGTTAAAAAGCATTTATTGGCTCAGAAGTTTCTTTTGTCGTCCAATCAACAGACACACGTATGGTCACAAAGTCAGTAGTTAAGCAAACACAAACGCAGTCAAAGGAGCATTAGCCGAATATCTTTATCTTCGACACATTTGGGATCTAATTGGCTTTCAACCAAACCCACACGGCTCATATCAGACAACAGTGAAAGCTAATATGAAACCGACCAACAAAAGTGATAACACACACACTTTCAAGCAACTCTGTAAAAGCATTTTGAGCAGCTTTTTGTTGCTAAAAGCTGCTCAAATTTGCTGTTTTGGTTCTTAGAGCCAATACTAGGATTTGCCAATTTCCTGATAAGAAAATAGGGAATGGTTGTGGTTTAAAATGAACAAATACAATATGTTGTGCTGTTTGCATATTGCACTTTACACACAAAATACACACTTTCGATGAGTTTAAAATTGATTTTCATCTTATTTTCGCCTGAGCCGTATCCTCCTGTCGCCATTTTACCGGATGACCGATTAAAAGTGTCCATTTTCTGTTCGATAGTAATGAATGAGGGGTCTTTATTTTACCTCGTATAAATCTCATCGCGCAATCTTCGTGAGTGGACTAATCTGTAATTTTCCAGTCATGGTTTTGCAAAAAATAAGTGCAAACAAAGTGCGTTTCCGTATCTGTTCAACACGGCGTACGTACTGTATATCATTCAAATATGGCACAAATGGCCGGTTAGCCTAGCCATTACGTTCACCATATGGGTTAGATTTGATGTCTACGATCCACTGTGTTGATAGAGACAGACGACGTTAGCTAACAAACAGACGATGTTAACAGACCACGCTAGCTAACAGACTTTAAATGCAGTACCACATGCTGAATGCTAACGTGGCTACGTAGCATGTACGTAGGTAACAAAAACACTTGTTTAAATGAATGATAGTCGGGGACTCAAACTGCCACACTCTGCTTCCATCATTTGCTAGAACAACATACGCGGCAAAGGTTACAGAGTGTTGCTTTAATGCTGCTTTAAAAGAAAAAAACAACAACAACCATGGTTGGTTTAATAACGTGACTGAACAACCACAACCGATGTATCTGGAGATGTGACGATCAAGAAAACTGTCCCACGACGTGAGAAATTAAATAAAATGAGCACGAGCGTAAAACAACATCTCTATCCGTGTTTAACCTTGTTCCAGTGGGCAAGTTGAGTAGAAGTGATAATAAAGAGTGAATGTGGTTAATTTCTAACTGATCCAGTGTTGGTTCAGCTCCTTCATATCTACACTGTTCTTTTTCATCATCATCATCATCATCATCATCATAATAAACCAGGGGTCTCAAACTGGCGGCCCCCCCAAATCGATTTTTTTGTTTATTCCAGACCCCTGGAATAAACGACTTCTTCAGTCTCTGGCCTTGAGCGGTGGTGAAAAAAGAAAAGAAAAGAAAAGAAAATCACACTCTCGATAGAAAATAAAAGAACTATGTACAGTATGATACACGTGTTAGAAAGTGGAGTTAAGGGGAGGGGGACGTACGCTAACACTTAGGCTACAGGACTTCAGTGTGACCGAGTATTTATGTGCTTATGAATAATAGTGTCATTATTACTATACATGTGCTCTATGTGTGTGTGTGTGTGTGTGTGTGTGTGTGTGTGCGTGTGTGCGTGGTGTCATCCAGCAGAGGGAAACATTTCACAGCACAGTGAGAGTTCAAGACACGAAAACGCCGCAGAGAGAAAGAGAGAAGTTATTCAAAAAAAAAGGGAATGTGAGTGAAAATCATGGAATATTTTGTGTGCAAATGAAAATCCTTAGCAAAACTGTCAACGGGCGTGTTTGTGTCGCGAGCGATTACTCCGTCCATCATTATGTACATGTCGATAAATTAAATCTGTTAAAGGTGCATTATGTAATAAATCTAAAGCAACTGGCCATAAAATCCTCCTAATATGTCACAGAGACTCAGTAATAATGTAATATTTGCATTAAAAAAATTTTTTTGCAGACTGCAAATCGTGTTCATCATTGCAGTCAGTAGAGTCTCAGCTGCCGAGCAACCGCGGGTTGCCAGTTAGGTCAGAAAACGAAACCTAAACGACCTCGGCATTTTGAATTTGAATGTAGTAACCGTTTTTTTGGGACACATTCTCACATATGGCACCTTTAAACAAACATCAGGAAATGAATCACAGTATAGTTACATATGGTCGTTTTCAGATTTGAAAGGAAGTCCAGCCTCCGAAAGGCTTCTCGTCTCAAAAAAGGGATTAAACGAACACCTGCGGATGATAAAGCTCGGCTTTGTCTTATTTAAAAAAAAAAAAAACGTGTTTGTAGTTCACATCAGGTTGTGGAAGCGAAAAAGCCATCTAAGAGGCAAACATGGAGAGGACAGCCCCAGTGAAGATGTCTCCACTCTCATCCTGTTTGCTTTAGTCTGGTGCTTCTGCTGAGAGATATGAAACCAATCCTTTGATCCGAGTAAACCTCATGTGGAGGCCACTGCAACTCACTCTGTGTGTGTGTGTGTGTGTGTGTGTGTGTGAGAAGAGGATGAGATAAGGTGATGAAGGGGAGAAAGAGACAGTGTGTGTTTGCTAAAAGGATGTTGTTCACAGGTAAATCTCAGCAGCACAAATATCCTTCGGGGGGGGGGTTCTTTTTTTCCTCTCCCTCTTTGGTCCAACAAGGCGAAACCTCCTGACAGCTCACTTCAAAGCTGCGGACCGGATGTTTTCGCCGTCGCGTTGAGCTTTCCGCATGGAGGGTTAGGGTGGACGGGGATCGTTCACACAGTTGTGATGCAGCATCACATGACAGTTTATAGAAAAAACGTCTTTCAGTACGATATTCAAAATGGAAAAAAAAGAGGAAATATGCGCCTGACTTTGTACGAAAAAGTTCAGGGTTTATTTTGACTGACTGAGAGAAAGTCTATCGCCTATCGGTTCCCCAGGGATAAAGATTTTGCGGGTTACGATCGAGCCTAGACCTGGGTGGAATAGGAGCGGTGCAGCGTGGCGTACCGCCCAGCCGGATGGGCGGCGCAGCGCGGCGAGTGCTGCTCCGATTGGTCTAGACCTCGCTGGAAATGGAGCGAGTCGCTACGAGGACATCGGGCGTGGCGGGGAACCGATAGGGCTGATGGTCATGTGATCTCGGAGAACGGAGATCCCCGCGGAGTCTGCAGGGGAAAGAGAGGAGTGAGACAGAAAGAGAGAGAGAGAGAGAGAGTGTGAAGGGAAAAAAAAAGGAAGAAAAGTGAAAGAAAAGAAAAATTCAGAGCAATGCGCGGAGGATGAGGAGCGAAGAAGAAGAAGAAGAAGAAGAAGAAGACGGGGCAAAAAACAGAAATGAGGCAAAGAGACGGTGGTGAGGGGGGCGGGGCCAAAAGGGAGGAGGAGGAGGAGGAGTCAAAGTTGTTCAGAATGATTGGACGTAGGTGTTGTAGAGGGTGGAGGAGGAGGAGAGTGTGGGATGCTGGAGGAGGAGAGCGAGCAACGAGTGAGCAGATCGAGAGGAGAGAGGCGGAGAGGGAGGTGGGAGACAGAGGAAAACAGGCAGTCAAGTGAGGGTTAGTGACAGTGACAGTGACAGACGTGGACATTAGACCACACCACACACCCACACACTCTATACGAGAACGGACGGAGCAGTAAGCCACCAGGGGGCGACTCTGCAGGTAGGGAAAAGAAGAAATTGGCCTACTTCTCACTGGATTTATAATGTTAGTAAACATTTTCCTGACTAGTTTCAGAACATGATGTCAATATATAATATATATGTATTATTATAATAATAATAATGTATAGATATATAATATGATGTCAATGTAACCCCATTTAGAGGAAAATAGATGAATCACAATCACAAATCACAACCAGAAGATGACATCCACTTCATATATATATAAATATATATAAATATATTTATATATATATATGCATGTATTTAATATATACAAATATGTATATATACATATATATATACACACACATATATATACATGTGTATATATATATATATATATACATATATATATATATATATACACATACATATACACATATACACACACGCACATATATATATACATATGTACTGTATATATGTACATGTTTATACCAAGCAAGGTATAAACAGAAGATAAAACTATATTTGTGGGGATATTTTTTCATAATAATAATAAGATATTTGGTTGTAATTATTCCTTTATTAAATGTATTTCACTCAATATTAAAATACACATATTTGAGCTAGTTTAGTTACAGTTATCCTCGTCATTATTTGCTAAATTTTCTATATATTTCTCCATTTTTGTGCATCATAAATATGATTTTATTGTGAAGTACACATCATTTTGTATCAAAAACAAGCACTTTTTACTTTTTTTACTGAAATTATGTCCAATATCATCATGAATGTCTTATATTAGCCACTATCGCTACTGAACAGTTGTTTTTTTCCACTTTCATTTCTCTGGACCAGCCTTTTCTTGACCAGACTTGATGTTCGTTGGCGTAAAATAGAAACCCATGACCCGCAAAAAAGGCCTGCAAGAAGTCTTTCGTACCACGTGTAATTAAATTGATGAATTGTGAAATTGTCTTTCTTTTTCAAATAAATGTTTTGTATTCGTGTGATTAATGCATTTCCTCCAGAAACAATTTTCCACATTGTGGATGATAAAGTTTAGCATAATCTAAACCGACACCTCGGTGTGAAACTGCCGACTCATCTCATAAAAGATAAGCAAATCTCTAACAACCCTGAACATGGAAATGCTGAAAGACTGCAGGGGTTTAGGAGGAGCAGGCAACAGCAGAATTATTTCTGTCTCCTGGCTGAAATGTAACAGCTCGGATTTCAAAACCACGAGAACAAATCTCAGCAGCGTCTCATCATCCTGCTACGAGATTTAAAGCGGATCACGGGGATGTTTTCTGTTGGGACTGAACGGTGCAGGTGGAGTTTGCAGCATGCACACTTTTTTTATTTTAGGGCAGGAAAAACAACAAGAAAACAAGGACAATGGATTCGGTTAAGACACGGAACAGGTGCATCTTTTCCCCCCCACTCCCTCACAGCCGTGCCTCACATCCTCCCCCTGCCCCTTACCTGAGGACCACTTAACTTTTCGAGTGGACTCTCCACACAGGGAAGGGTCACCATGGGCATGCCCAGCATGGACTCTGGGCGCTGGGGTCGCTGGAGAGCGAGAGTGGACTGCAACTGCTGGAAGTTGTTAATCACACACGTCACCTGAAACACAAGAGACACAGAAGGAGTTAGAAAGAGTAAACTACAACAGAAGAGTGAATATCAGGAGTGGAAGATGTTTATTACAACTCATAATCTGATCCAGGTTAGGCTAAAATAAGCTAAGCTACGATACGATACGATACGATACGATACGATACGATACGATACGATGCGATACGATACGATGCGATACGATACGATGCAATGCGTTACGAAACGATAGGAGACAAGACGATAGGATAAGATGAGACACAATTCAAGACGATACGATACGATACGACACAATAAGAGACGAGAGGATAGGATACGATAAGAGATGATACGATACAACGCGATACTATACGATAAGAGATGACACAATAAGAGACGATACATTACGTTACAATATGATGCCATATGATAAGAGACGATACGATTAGACACGTTACGATACGTTACAATAAGAGACAATAGGATAAGAGACAATTCGAGACAATACGACATGATACGATACGATACTATATACGATAAGAGACGATACGATAGGAGACGTTGCGTTACGAAACGATACAATAATAGACGAGATGATACGATAAGAGACAATAGGATACGATCCGATAAAAGACGATACGATCCGATAAAAGACGATACGATACGATACGATACAGATACGACACGATACGATACGATACAATACGATACGACACGACACGATTACGACATGATATGACACGAAACTATACGATAAGAGACGATACGTTGCAAAACGATACAATAAGAGACGAGACAATAGGATAGGATACGATACGATACTATACGATACTTTACGATAAGAGACGATACGATAGGAGACTTTACGTTACGAAACGATACAATAAGAGATGATACGATATGATAAGAGACAATAGGATATGATAACAGACGATACGGTACAATACGAGACGATAGGATTCGATACGATACGACACGACACGACACGACATGACACGATACTATACGATAAGAGACGATACGATAGGAGACGTTACGTTACGAAACGATACAATAAGAGACGATACGATAAGAGACAATAGGATACGATAAGAGACGTTATACGATACAATAAGAGACGAGACGAAATAGAAGGTGAGTCACATATATAGTTTAGAGTAAGGTTTCTCAGTCCTGGTCCTATGTGGACCCACTGCCCTCCATGTTTTAGATGTTTCCCCTGCTCCAACACACCTGATTCACATGGTCAGCTTATCAGCAAGACATTTATTTCACTCGGGTGTGTTAGAGCAGTGGAAAACATCTGAAACAAGACACATGAGTCAATGTTATGTATCTTCTATCGTAGGAAATTGTGGTCTCTTCTCACCAAAAACACAGCGATGGATCCCCCGGTGAAGAACCCCGCCAGGACGTCGGCCCAGTGGTTGCGGTACTCGGCCACTCTGACCACGCCCACCAGCATGGCCAGGCAGAGCAGGGTGAGGCTGATGGTGGGCTTGGTGAGCCGCGTGCCTTTGGTCTTGAACACCAGAGTCACGTACATCTGTGCAAAAGAAGAGCGCACAGTGGGGCACGAGGAATCCACACAAAACACCATTACAACATAAAGGTGTTTGGAAAAACACATTCTCCATTTGCATTGAGTGGATAAGCTTATGCAACGTCACGACATTCATTTCAATTCACTGCTGCAGTCATTTTTCAACTGTGCTGTGTTAAGTCTATAGTCCCAGCACATCGCAAAGATTCTCACTAAGGTGAAGGTCTGAACTTCTGCGGTGACTAATCCATGCTCTGTGAACCATTCGTTTAAATTTTAAGGCTGACACATTCTGACACCGTCACCTTGGAGCGTGCTTGTAATTCACTGTATTTTAGGTCGACCTGAACCTCCACATCAGAACACCGTATGTCACTTTTTGGTGAATTTAAAAGATGCAGGAACTAACTTATCCCGATGATTTGTGACTCTAATAACCTGTATTATATTACCTCACATAAACTATATCACCCTATGGTGGAATAAATGGGTTTAGTGAAGACACGGTGACCTGTGCCAACAGCAATTGTAATAAAAACAAAAAGAAAACTAATAATAGGTTCATTGATGAATCCAACGTGAGTCATTTGTGGCTCATGTAATGAAATTCCCTCCAGGCGTTGCTGATAAACTGCACTCAGGTGTGAGGTCACAGTGACCTCGACCTTTGACCCCTGAAATCTCATCAGTTTAAATTCAATTGCACCAAATCACAGGGGAGATTCTCCTTAATGTGTTTTCTGACATTATTGCATTCATTCAGTGGGGAAGACAAATGGACATATATGTAGAGAGAGAGGGAGGTTTTGGATTTATATAGGTTTTTGTTGTGACGTAAAGATCGTCATAACATCATATTGTGACTTTAATATCTTAATAATATTGTATTGTGACTTGAATATTGTGATAATATTGTGACATACATATCACGATAATATCATATTATGACTTAAATATCGTGATAATATCATATTGTGACTTAAATATCGTGATATCGTCTTGTGACTTAAATATCGTGATCGTATTGTGACTTAAATGTTGTGATAATATCGTATTGTGACTTAAATATCAGGATAATATCGTATTGTGATTTAAAGATCGTGATAATATCGTATTGTGACTTAAAGATTGTGATAATATCGTATTGCGACAAAGATTCTGATAATATCGTATTGTGACTTAAATATTGTGATAATATAGTATTGTGACATAAATATCGTGATAATATCATATTGTGCCTTAAATATCGTGATAATATCGTATAGTGACTTAAAGATTGTGATAATATCGCATTGTTTAGAAGAGAAAATTAGCAGAATCTGTGCAGAAAATAATAACCCAGTTTCCCCCGACCTACCACTGTGTAAATGGCAGCGTAGACGCTGAGCGCCGCGTCCTTCGACGGGAAGGACTTCCGTGCCGTCATGACGGTCAGCGGGTTGCCCGTGCAGGCACGGCGCTCTGTGACGTACTGCATGGTGGACTGGCAGCCCAACACCGTGTAGTTTGGTCGGCAGGCGGACAGGAAGTGAGGCGTCTGGTTTCCTGTCACGACTTGGCCCGCGTTGGCAAAGATGGTGGTGGTGAAGAGGCCGAAGGCATAAACACCTGCAGGAATAAAGAGAGAGTGGAAATACAGTTATTTTCATCTCAGCTAATTCAGCCTATACAGATTCAGACTGTTTAAAGGTGCAGTGCGTAACTTTTGGTGATGTTTGTAGCTGCTGATTAGATTTTTGTGAATTGAGACAATATGACATTATGTTTACGCTGTGTCCTTCATCTGAAAACAGGCTCTGTCAAGCAAAACTATCAGACCTGACTGAGGGAGCGTTTGTGTGTATACAGCTGCAGCACAAGGGCGATTATTTTTCCAAACTGTTGAACAATGGGGTTTCTTTAACAGTAGACTTCCTGTTTGCAGTCGTCTCACTATACTAGCGCAATATTGCTGTTGCTTCCATCTGTCTCTAAAAAGAAACACTTCCGGTGTTCAATCGAGACAGATAAACTGACTATTTGCATTACAATATTTTTTATAATACCATTTGTAATACTATAATGCACCTGGATGTCTGGATTTTCAGTTTATCATCCAATTAAGAGCTCCACCAAATGTAGCAGGTCACATTTTTAAGTCTGGTAAAAACCATGCACACATAAACACACAGACACGACCTTTCACAAAGAGCCTGTAAAGAGCGTCGCGCTCACCGAGAAAGCGTACGATGCGTCTCAGCAGGGGGTTGAAGTAGCAGCAGTCTGCAGTGACGATGGTCTTCTCCCGCGTCGCCTCCGTCTTGCTGAAGAAGGCGCACAGCTCTCCGACAAGAATCTGTGCACATGACGTGGACTCGGGTTATTATAGTGTCATATTTGTTATGTTTCATCTCAACAGAGCATATTAAAAAAAAATTACACTCACAGAAGTCAGAGATGAACCACGGCAGAGAGCACCTCCTACAGCTACAGCACATCCAGTGCTTGACATTAATCCATTAATCACTTAACGAATGACACATAAAAGCAGCATTAAGATGCAAGACATGAGCAGAAACACTGCTGATTCCGTTTTGAAGTTCAGCTATTGAGCCGTGGAAGTGTTGTTTCCACAACCTGAGGATGTTATGATCTGTGTGGATTTAGAGGCTGGAGGCAACTCCTCTGACCCTCGACTGGCCAATATTCCAATGCCTCCTCTACCAAAACTATGGGATAGATTGAAATCAAACATTGTAAACATGTTCATGAGGCCTTGATAAATAAGTAATGTAACTGCTGAGGGCTGAAGATTGCCTTTCAGTGTGGAGTTTGCATGTTCTCCGCTTGTGTGCGTGGATTCTCCCTGGGTTCCAACATCCAAAAAACATGCAGAGGTTAATTGGACAATTTAAATTGCCTGAAATTGCCTTTCGCCCTATGTCAGCTGGGACTGGCATCCGTGACTTTATCCTGTGGAGGATAAATCGGGAGACGATGGATGGATCAACAGTGTAAAAGAATCTAATGGAACACTTGATGTAAGCTCAGTCCTGTCTTCAAGTTTCTGCATTATCACTGTTGTTTTTGGTGAGCTCACATGTGCTTTTGTTTGTCAGCGGGTTTCAGTCGGAGGATTTTGAGAGGGAGAGTGAGACTGAACAGCAGTACGCTGCTGCAGGCTGATGATCTTTTAATGAACTGTGACATTCATCTGTACGTGACGCCACAGCAATTAAACCGCTAAAACTCTGTGACAGAGATACGCCCATCATCTCAAATCATCCATGCTCTGCTCTGCGACTACAACGCTGACCTTGTGTGTTTCACAAAGCAAACAAACCTTATTCTTTCCATTCTTAAAGCTCCCATAGAGTGGTCCTATCGCACATATATGTGAGTTATGGAGCTCTACTTGCATACATTAACTTGTTTTTATGGTCAAAAACCTCCTAGTTGCTGCAAACGAGCCGATCAAAATCTCTCCTCACTGAAGCTCTCGTCAGCCACAGTGTTTCAGACTGAAATCTCACCCCCAGAAGACAGAACTGTCTTGTGATTGGCCAGCCAACGAGAGTTTTCCCAACTGTCTTGTGATTGGCCAGGTACCTGGAAAGACCGGGATCCTTACGTCACGATTCCAGGCTTTTTCAGAGCGCTTGCAGAGCCCGAGAATACATTAAAACCCAGCGTTCTCAGCAGTGGCTGAACTGTTTGTTTCCAAACTTTGGGGCTTCATAAACGAGGTAATGGCGCAGATACACACCAAACAAACAGAGTTAATTGGAATTTCCGTTCTATGGGAGCTATAAAACAATCCTGTACAAATGTCTGAATCCCTGTTGTCTCTCAGTGAATTAAGAGAATGACAGAGCGACAGGAAGTCAGTGTTGGCCGGAGAGAAACAAACAAAGAAAGTAAACACAATCATGACGATTTCTCATGCTTTTAAGCACTTTCCGAGTCAAATGAGTTGATCACATGGACGAGGCCCGCAGTCCATGATGCAGCCGGTGCTGTGAAGTGCATGCCCAGCTGAGTGCTTTCTTCCATTAGTGAAACGTGACTCTGGTGCGCGTTTCATAGCAACACTCAACACACTAATACAAGCATGAATTCAAAGCTTTGAGGAGGGGGGGGTTATCCAGTGGCTTCAGATACAAGCTGTGTTAGGGACACAGACTATAGGGCAATTAAAAAAATACAGTGGCTGTTTCCATAACTGCGTGTGTCCACCACAAACTCTGAGATAAAGGCGGTGTCGTTCACAGACAAGTGCTCTTCAGAACTTTGTGGGTGGAAAAAAGCCTTTTGGGAAACATTTACTACGGCTCCACAAGTACACACTACTCTACTAGTGTTACTCACAGGGAATGAGTGTGTATGATACTCATCATAGAGTCTGTGGTAAAGTCTCTCCAAATGTTCAACTGCCCAATCGCTGTTTAGACTTTCACTAAACTTCTCCAACACTGTGTCCTCGTGTCATCTTGTTTGAAAGTACCAAAGTCAACCAGCTACCATTACTGATTCCAACTTACTTACATAATGAATGAATAGTCAGATTTACAAACATATATTGATGTTGTTTCCTTAAGTTGTGACCTTTAGAACAGGAATATCCTTGGTTCCTTGTTTGCTTCATCAGACCAACACAGCTCTATGGATTAGCTTTTGATTGGTAAAGAATGCATGGAGTTGTTGAAAGTTGATGAATTATGGGTTCATCAGTTTTTCAAAATGGTTTCAAGAGACCAACCCCATCCATCCATCTTCTACCGCTTTTGTCCACCCAAGTACACCAAGGAACCATCCCCACATGAGATAAATACAAATAAACCAAAAGACAAAGATCTGAATAATTCAGGAGGGGTTACTGGCAGAATTTTGATATATTACTTTGATAATTCATCAAATACTTTGATAAAAGTATGTTAGTATAAGTGTATAATAACTTTACTTTGTGGTCTTTAATATGTACATTGGGCAAGGGCCTTGCTTTATGGAGATCACCACACTAACAAATAAGAATTATTTCTGTTATACCAAGGCCTCTGTAATTTCTATGTATCACATGTATTATACTGTATAAAGGCACCTGCTTAATTTTTTGGCCCCGTTTTTTTTTCTTCTCCCAATGGCGATGATTTGGTTAGTCGTAACAACTTTACATAAACAACAACAAAAACGACACAAGTTTACAGGGAAAAAGTTGTCCGCCTTAATTCTGCCTTTGGGATGTAAGAGTTTATTAAGGTTTAAGTGAAACAGTGGGAGCAGGGAAATTAAAAGAGAAACAATATGGTGGAGGTAAAACAGTGATGTGGTTAAGGTCATGCTGCAGAAATGAATTATTCATGCGTTAGATGGTATGATTGTGAATAATGTAGCGCATTCCCCCCCCCAACCAATATTTTTGAAATGATCTCTCTCCACTGCAGTGGGATGTGGCTCGAGCGCCGCGCTAAAACTACACATGCTCCTGTAAGCACTCGCAGTTAAATGTTATGATCTTATGAGGTTGTTACTGCAGGTTTGGGATGAGCAGATTATAATTCCTTGATATAAAACTGTTCATCCAGTCTGCAGGCAGGAAACGGCAGAAGTAGAGATGTTGATATAAGGGGGGAATGAATGAAGAGAACGAGTGATTAATGGAACCGTATTAAAGAAGAAAATGCAGAAACAAAAGACTTAATACAGCCTCAGTCATATTTCATATGTGTGTTTGGAAGATTGTCTGAGGCTACTCAGCAGAGAGGACAGGACGGATGAGACACACCGACTGTCGTGTGACTCCGTCGTGGTAATAATGTCAATAAAAGCTGTGAGAGACACATCGAGCATCCTGGAGATGCAGATTGCTTCCATTAGTTCTTCCCTTCTGTGGAAAGCAACTGGCAGTGTTCAGCCTGCGTTAGTGACAATATGAAACCACACAGACAAAACAAAACAAAGTGATGGGGGAAAAACAACACCAGTTAGACTTTGAGAAATGGACCTAATGCAGTAAAAGGGTTCATATTCAAATCCTCAAAGATAAGCCAAAGATTTGCTCCTCGTCTATTGTGCTATCCTGATATTTTACTTTTGCAAACAGAAAGTGTAACTCATCATTTGTATGCTGCTCTGTCAAGCAATTACACTACCATATATTTGACTGAGAGAGCAATTGTGTGTATATGACCGCAGTGCAGCAGCAGCAGGGGCGCACAAGAAGTGTATATAATGTAAAATAAACGACTGTGGGTTTTTGCATGGAAGCAGCTGAATTTTCTTCTGAAACTTTTCCTCAGCTCCACTTTGAGGTTTCTTTCCAACCTCCAACCTGTTTGCAGCCATATTACTTACTAGCTTATATATATATACACACATATATAGTCTGAATATAATATAAAGAAAGTCTGAATATATATATAATGAAAGTTTGACTATATTGTATATAATAAAAGTCTGAATATACTGTATACAATGAAAGTCTGAATATATATATATAAGGAAGTTTGAATATATATAGAAAGTTTGAATATATATAAAGAAAGTCTGAATATATATAATGAAAGTCTGAATATATATATATACGGAAAGTTTGAATAAAAGTTTGAAAATACTGTATGTAATGAAAGTCTGAATATATACAGAAAGTTTGAATATATATGTAAAGAAAGTCTGAATATATATAATGAAAGTTTGAATAAATATATAGAAAGTATGTATACAGTATATATATACACAGTGGTGTGCAAAGGTTTGGGCACCCCTGTAAATTGTCATGATTTTCCTTTATAAATCATTGGTTGTTTGGATAAGAAATTTCAGTTAAATATATCATATAGGAGACAAGCACAGTGATTTTTGATAAGTGAAATAAAGTTTATATGATTTACAGAAAGTCTGCAAGAATTATTTAAAGGCAGGTGCATACATTTAGACCATTTTGTCATTTTAATGATTTCAATACCTTTAGCACTAATTATTGGAATTCAAAATTGGTTTGGTAACCTCAGTGACCCTTGACCTCCATACACGGGTGAACCCAATCATGAGAAAGAGTATGTAAGGAGGCCAATTGTAAGTGTTTCTCCTCTTTGCATCTTCTCTGAAGAGTGGCAACATGGGAGCCTCAAAACAACTCAAATGTTCTGAAAACAATGATTGTTCAACATCATGGTTTAGGGGAAGTATACAGAAAGCTATCTCAGAGATTTAAGCTCTCAGTTTCAACTCTGAGGAACATTGTGAGGAATTGGAAGACCACATCCACAGTTCTAGTTAAGGCCCGAAGTGGCAGACCAAGAAAAATCTCAGATAAGAACAGTCACAGTCAACCCACAGACCAGCTCCAAAGACCTACAACATCATCTTGCTGCAGATGGTGTCGCTACGCATCGTTCAACTATTCAGCGCACTTTACACGAGGAGATGCTGTATGGAAGAGTAGTGCAGAAAAAGCCTTTTCTCTGCACCAGTCGCTTGAGTTATGCTGAAGCAAATTTAGACAAGCCAGCTTCATTTTGGAATAAAGTGCAGTGGACTGATGAAACTAAAATAGAGTGTCAAAAATCCCCATCTTTGAAGATAATCAGAGACCTTCTTAATAAGTGGAAGCAGTGGAAGTTGACGACTCGATTCAGCAGGAACCCTTTGTGGTGCGACGCAGGTTCTCTCATGTACGTACACTAATGAAAGTATGTCAGCGCTCTGCTATCAAACGCGGACCAAAACAAGTCCGACAAACTCAAACGTATCCATGTTTAAAGCACAAAGAGATCCCGTTATCCGATCGCCGTGTGCAGCAGCCTCCCTCACACAGTCTCTCTGCAGTGCGGTGCATGTGTGAGATCCAGGTTAATGGATGACAACCGCCTCCTGTCTGAGTGCATCACCGTCGCCTTTGCTCGCACATGCCTCTCGCCAGGATTGTGACGGTGTGAAACGGGGCGCTAACGTGGAGCCTGTTAGCCCAGGAGACTGCATGTACTGCAAGTGCAGAGAACACGTGTGGAGCAGCGAACACGGTGCTTTAAAATGCTAATAAAACATGAATGCATTAAGGGATTTGCAGAAGGTTTAAAAGAACACAAACACATGTACGACAATTCACAGCAAGTGACATCATTCATAATCGCTGTTAGTCCACGGAAGACGTTTATTCTGGAGCAGCAGCGTCACTAATCCCTCCTCATCCTCCTCCTTTCACCTTTCATTGTGTGTTTTTCCTCAGTGGAGGGAAAAAAGTGGGTTATATTCACTCTTCCATTTCTACACCAACTCCAATTTCATGCCCCCATTTTTTCCCCTAATCTGCTCTGTTACGTTTCCTGCTCAGAAATCTGCTGGCTGTTTCATGTCTCGCTGTTTATCTATCGTTCTGTTTTTTTCCCCTTGCCACTAAACACAGGGTCGTCTGGAAGATCCATGAGCATGAAAACAAGGGAAAATCTCGGGGAAATCTTTTCCGGGACAAATAGCAGCATGTATCATAATAACACGGCAGGTGTGTGCACTTGTTTCTTGGCATCGTTTTTAAGTTGTGTGATCCCTTTTTCATGAAATCAAACCCAGTCCTTTAGAGTAACTGCAGTTATTATCATTTTAATTCCTCTACAATCTCTCTACGGTGTAGTTTTCCTTGTTAAGCACAAGATTCAAATTGTCTTCACGAGCATGACTGATTCACAGGATGATATTATCATTTGTTTCACCCAAAAACCACAACTTGCCTTTATTACACTTGAGTCTTCTACAGAATTACACCGATAAGACACCGAGTGCTAATTGCTTATGCTTATACGTGGGTGAAGGTCTTAATTCATGTGCTCAGTAAAGTCAGTGCTGGTAATCGTGTGAGAGTATCATCACTTCTCTAAATCTAGCTCTCAGGAGGAAAGGAAGTAAAATGTCAAATCAGTATTTACCTACTCCTTAACCCACTCCGCTGGGATCTCCCTCATAAAGTCACAGAAATCCTCTAAAAACCAACCAACCAACAATAAAACAGATGACTTTGTGCACTCTGACACATTTTTATTTATCTCCGCCTAATAGATTCTCTGCAGAGGAGGGTGGTCCGCAGGGACACGCCCCCTGTTGTGAAAGCAGACAAAGCGCAATTTATACTCCTGCGCGTAAAGTGCTCTCCGTAGGTTACCAGGGGCCTCTGCAAGGGCTGCGATTGGTCCTCAGTACAGGCCGAAATAACGTTGCTCTGTGCCGGCCACAGTGCGCACCGAGCGTCCACAGAGGCGGAGCTGATCACCGCCCACAACGTCGCTGCCAAACTATAAATTTGTCATATCTTAATACACACAGCACATGTTTAGACTTTAAATGGCAAATTTCTCGCCTCAAATTATCTTAAAACTGCGTTCCAGGACACAGAAAAGTGAGAAACGGCCACTGTTTCAACAACAACAGTCTTTCTCTCTCGGACGCCATTGCTCACTGTAGCCACGGGGTCCCCGTGGTTTACGCAGTCGGATAACGCATTACGCCGTCAAATAAGTATAATGTGGCCTTGAGAGGTGATGAATGACAGTCCACTGCTCAGTCAGGAGCGCCCCCCCCAAAGGGTGTCCCCTCCTCGACTGAAAAATGGATAGAAGCCACGACTCCACTCAGTCTGATCTGTTCTTAGCAGGAAGCAGTGACTTCTCTGCCTTCTCTCACTGTGGATCTTCCTCTATCTGTCACTCCATCACAGGAGTCTGACGCCACAAACCGCCCGCAGGTTTTTGGGTTAGAGAGAGCGACGGAGAGGAAATACTCAGGCGTGTCGAGAAAAGGAAACTTTAGCATCGAACAAAATGGAACAAGGAGAGCGTTTCCACGATGCACGAACTAAATGGAACTCTTTTTTAACAGGAGCGATTATCGTGATGGGAGCTGTGTGAACGGGGGCCGACTGTGCAGACTGTGTTAAATTATACTTCTGTATGGATATTAGCAGCACAGATAAGAAGAGCAGATAGAGCCTCATTACTGAGCGGTGAGGAAAACATCATGTACCTCTCTCTCTCTCTCTTTCTCTTCTTCTTCTTCTTCTTCCATGAATAGAATCCCTATCAGTGTCTCTACAGGGATTTCTCTCGGAGCGGTGGTTTCATCTTTTCTCCCCGTTTTTTTTAAATATTTATTTCTGATGGGCTGCCTGATCGTCTGATCGGTACATTTATCTCTTCTTTGTCCACGTATGAAGATTTTTGACTCACATTTCTCGGACGTTTTCAAGACAATCTCAGGTCTCAGAAACAGCTTGAGGTGGTAATGCACAAAAAACTGCACTGCAATTTCTGCAAGGCAGACCTTATTTTTTCCTATAGTAAATAACAATAACTTATTTTAAACTTAATTAGGGTTCGAGCACGACTCTGCAACAACCCTCTTGAAACTAAAGGAGTTAATATTCTTCTACTTATTTTCCTGCATTTTGAAGGCTTGAACATATCCCAAAACTCACCAATTTTTGCGACCGCATCAGGCCTGGTGAAAGTTGGAAAATGTACGTTGAAAATTAGATGTGGGAGGGGCCAATAAGCGTAGCGCCCCCTGTCCAAATTCACCCTGAACACCACAATGATAGTAGATAGATGAAAATCGGTACACGTGTCAGGTCGAAGAAAAAAATGACAATATGACCATGATCCAACATAACAGGAAGGCCGCCATCTTGGACTGAACAGCCATTTTTTAGTGTTTTTGGCAAATTTGCACCAATGCTACAAAATCTATGGAGTTTTCCACTTCTCTTGCCATTGCTATTGCAGACTAAAGGGCAGAGCTGAAACAGCTTTCACCCGGACACATTATGCTCCCATGGAAGCGAGTGTCACAGCATCTGATGCCTGCCCCTACAACCCCCCCCCCCCCCACTACCATGGAGTTCACCCTGCCATCTGTCTCATTAACCCGGGTTAGCAGCACAGTGTTTGCCAAGTTTGCGTACATCTTTATCGAAGGTGTCGGGGTCCAGAGCAAAGGGGAGAGAAACTGTATGTCATGAAATATGGTCGAGAAAAGATGAACAGCCCAGAAAATGGAAAGGCAAAAGCTTGAGACACACACACACACACACACACACACACACTCATTGATCCATGGTCGTGCAATTGTGCATGAATGTGAGAGTTTTCTTCTGGGGCTGCTGCAAGGTCACGCTTCTTCTGGGTGAAAGAAAGTGCAGTTTAATGTCACTTCAGTGACGCTATCGGCTGAGGATGTGAGGGGAGGACATGTTGCATGCTCTCGGGTTAAAGATGGGAACTAAACAGAGACATCGTTTATGGCACAGTATCATTTTATCACTTTTTGGCAAGTGGAAATGTTCATTTTAAAGGTTGTATTGGCCCTTTAACTGTATTTTAATGGGTAAAAAAAGGGTGTAATATGCCAAATATTATACCCTCATGAATGAGATCAAGTGATTTTGAGGCAGAAAAAAACCTTTAGGTCACAAGGTCAGAGCTGCAACCACTTTTTGGCGAGTGGAAATGTTAATTTTATGGGTTGTATTGGCCCTTTTAAGTGTATTTTAATGGGTAAAAAAGGACCGGTTAGAGGTATAATATGCCAAATATTACCCCTCAAGAATGAAATCAGATGATCTTGAGCCAGAAAAACCCTTCCGGTCATAAAGTAGGAGCTGCAACCACTTTTTGGCAAGTGAAAATGTATATTTCATTGATTGTATTGGCCATTTTAACTGTATTTTAATGGGTAAAAAGGACCAGTTAGAGGTATGATCTGCCAAATGTTAACCCTCAAGAATGAAATTAAATGATTTTGAGCCAGAAAACCCTTTAGATTACAAGGTAGTAGACTGGATTTGTTATAAGTTAGGGATAAAATAATGCAATCATGCATGAAAATATCTGTTTCCCAAAGTTGCATATTGTTGGATACACAAAAATGCAAGGGTGGCATTTTCAACCCTTTTCCCAAAAATAGCGAGTTCCACGTGGATAAAAAAAAGCTGATACGAAAACAAAACTTTTGTGGATTATCCTGAACTTGTTCTCATGTGTACTCTGTACTGTAGGTTTTCAGTTGCTCAGTTTGAGGTTTAATCTGCATCCATACCAATATGTGCAAAAACATTTATCACATGACCACTCAGGAGTCACACAGGAAGCTGAAAACAACGGGTAAAAGGTAGACGGACCTTGAGGTGAGATAGTCGAGTCATGATCACTGATAAGAACGAGTCTGTAACTGTGTCATCATTTCCTAAGGTCTCAATTTTTTTTGCCTATTCATGCTAAAAAGCAGCCTCTGGGTTTAAATCGTTCAAATGCTGCAAACAATCGCAGAATACCACCACTATCTCGCATAATAGTGATGTCGACTCGATGACAAGTGGAAAAAAATGACTTTGCCTCTTCATCCGAGGGTAAGGAAGGAGCAGCGAGTGGAACGGAGGAAACAGAACTCTCATCCCGTCGGTCGGAGAGCAGACAAGTCGAGAGGTCCCAGTTCACATGTGACGTGTTAATTGGGAGGCGAGACAAACAACGGGTGTGAGGAAAGGTCAGAAATAGCAAAGTTGAGTTTGAAGAGGGTGCAAGAGGAGGTGTTGATGAGAGAAGCTTGGAATAAACGAACTTTAAGGCATAAAAAGGTCACCGCGGTTGAAGTTCAGTGAACGAGAAAGTTTCAAAAAGCCCATATAAAGGAATAAAACTTGTGTGTATATAGTTGGAAGATTTAAATACACAGCAGCGTTTTATCAACATTAAAAGCAGATCAGATAGTTTAACCTGTTTTTTCGTATAATCCAATTATGAAATGTCGGACCTAACAGCAAAAAGACCCGGCGTATGAGCTGGGATCGGCCTCAACCTCTCAACAACACAAGTTTCTCTTTCAAAAATTAGTCAGAAAGTCAGAATTATTGTATTAAAGCGGACCTAGATTGGTAGTTCCAATTAACGCTGTTTTTTTAGTGTGTATCTGCATCATTACCTTGTTTACGAAGCCCTGGGAGTCGTGACGAAGCTATTTTAACCGTTCCAGAGGGGGGGGGGGGGGGGCTGCGCTTCTGAGAGCGGATGTGCTGCACTTACGGGTAATTGGCCAATCACAAGACAGTTGGGAAGGCTCTACGCTGGCTGGCCAATCACAACACACTCTGTTTTCTGGGGGCGAGATTTATGTCTGAAATATCGCGGCTGAGGACAGCGTCAGAAAAGACAGATTTCTATCGGCTCGTTTACAGCAACTAGGAGGTTTTTGACCATAAAAACAAGTTAATGTATGTAAGTAGACCTCCATAACTAACATTTATTATGTGCGATAGGACCACTCTATGTGACCTTTAAGTTTGCAAAATTTCGACAGAATTACGTGTACCTAACCAACATTGGACAGAACTGTTCATCCAACTGTGGTACGTACGAAGATTTTACACATTTAGTGACAGACTGAGGTCAGGGGATGTTCGGTAACTCTTATCCTCATCTTTTTGTGCTGAATCCTCTAAGAGTGACTGATGTCTGTAATTAGACGTTGGGACCCCCTGGTGGTTAGATGGCAGATAGTGGAGCTTGGAGGACTTTAAGCATTGACCCAAATACAGAAGTCACTCCATGTCATTGTACTGTGCAGCTACTTTAGCAGTAATATGATGCCATTTTGTTCTACCTCTCATTTTGTATGATTCTCTGCTGTTAGGATGGGCTTGCAAAAAAAAACAAAAAAAACCCTGTGGTACTACCATGGTTGCCTGGCAACACAAATACAACAATAGATCTGAATCTCTTATTTGACATCCATTCAGGAGGTCAAAACTCTTTTGGAGAATGAATTGCAGCCACTTCATCACCAAACGCTGGACTCACCAGACAAAGAGACATAAAGCTGCTCTGAAAACCAGCAGCAAATTGCAAAAAAAAACAACAAACAACAAAAGAAAAACCTCATTCTCATCAGATGGGTTCAGTCACCAGGAATTTACCTGGCCGCTCGTTACACAGCCTCGACACCTCTGTGAGCACAGGGGGGAAAGACAGACTCGCTGGTGTTAGTAAATGTGCTCTGACCCAGATCAAAGTATCCCAGAGTAATTTATCCTGAGCTGCCGCAGCTTTATAAAGTCTGCTCGGTTTGGAATATAACAGTGAGAGCTGCTCGCTGCTGAAAGAGCGCAACTGCTGCACATGATTACAGAAAATATATTTATGGAAAACATGACACAAACACGGCAGCAGTTCCATATTTGTGAGAAAGGAGTTGCTGAATAAAGCTATAACTCTGTCTCTGTCTGATTTAAGATATGTTTTTGCCCCATGGAAAAGTGACATCATTACAGTATATTCACTCATTTGGCAGATGGTTTTATCTTAAAGGTGCCATATGTAAGAATGTGGCCAAAAACGGTTACTACATTAAAATTCAAAATAACGAGGTCTTTTAGGTTTCATTTTCTGACATAACTGGCAACCCATGGTTGCTCGGCAGCATAGACTCTACTGACTGCAATGATTGGTAGACGGCGGTAGGTGGCGCCACATGCCAAAACATGATTTCAAAACATAAACATGATTTGCAGTCTGCAAAATATTTTTTTAATGCAAAAAGTTTGGCTGTACTGTTGTTGTTGGTGAGTTCAGTTTGTTATATGAACATTATTCCTGAGTCTCTGTGACATATTAGGAGGATTTTATGGCCAGTTGATTTAGATTTATTACATAATGCACCTTTAAACAACAGTAAAACCATGTTCAGACCTGGGATTATCGTCCGTGCTGAGTGATCTGATGACATCCTGGCACTAAGTACATGTCTGAACCATAGACTGTGTATAAGAAATTGATAACGTTTGAAAAGAGGAGCCTTGAAAGTAGCAGTTTTTGAACGAAGGTCTATGGGAAAATTAAGTTTACGTCACACTTCACGATTTATAATGTCACTAAACACCTTCCTGAGCAGTTCACGGCGCTTAAATTGCAAGATTCAGGTCCAGTAAGTACCTGGTTGGAGATGAGATCTAAAATCACGAGATTTTGGAAGATGATGTGTATTTTTACGCAGAATCTATGGTCTGAATGCATCCAATGTGTCCTGTGCCCTAGACCTTGACCTTGATCTAACCTCAGGTCAGATTTGACTGGAGGTTTTTTTAAAGCTCACATAGAGTGGACCTGTTGCACATATATGTGAGTTATGGAGGTTTACTTACATACATTAACTTGTTTTTATGGTCAAAAACCTCCTAGTTGCTGTAAACGAGAAATTGTCATTTCTGACGCTGTTCCCCAAAACATTGTTTTAACAATGTTTAAAAATAGCTTCTTCACGACTCTCCACCGCAGTCCATTTTATGACTTTGACCCAGACTCAGAAGACACTGTCGCTCGTGAAACACCTCCACAACGGACGTTATTCTTCTTCTGAGGTTCGATGTACGCAACCGGATGTGCCCGGACTAGTGCCCGGAGCAGGAGGATCTGCTGTTCAGGAGAACTGCTGTTTACGGAACCGGACCGGGTTTTTTCAGAGATCTCGCTGAGCCCGAGATTACAATAAAACACATCGTTCTCAGCAATGGCTGAACTGTTTGTTTTGAACCTTCAGGGCTTCGTAAACAAGGTAATGACGCAGATACACACTAAAAAAACAGCGTTAATTGGAACTTCCGGTCTAGGTCCGCTTTAAGTCCCATGTGTTTATTGATTTGCTGAAATAGTGAGGGACATCACTGCGTTGATGGCATAGATCGTCACGACGTATATGATCAACCTGGATTGTGTGATTCCTCCAGAAGTTACCAGTTTGAACTGAAGTAGATGCGTGCACACCCAAATCTCGCAATGTGGTCAAGCATTACAAGTGACTTGAATGTGATTGGGGGTAACCAGGAGTGGAGTGACATTTGCACTTTTATGTGGATTCAATTTGGATCCATTCAACTAATTCAAGACCTTGTGTAAAGGTTGAATTGTGCCTAAAGAGAGAGGCCTGTCTGAGTTAAGGTGAGGGCAAAAATACCAAGAACTCGGTTGATCCAGGTCCATATAAAGCATAATTCACACTGCAGTGTTTTTGCTCAGTCAGTCGCAGCCAATCACAGACCAGGATGAGGGCGACAGCTGCTGCTGAGACGCGAACACAAAACACAACAGTGATTCATCAAAAAGGAAGAAGAGGAGGAGACAGAAATAATTAGAGATAAATCTAAAAAAGAAGAAAAAAAAGCGAGACGGAGATCACAGTCTGTAATGCTGTGTCAAAGGTATGTGCTGTGTTTGTATGACTCATCATAAAAGCCCAGGTGGGTGTGTGTCAGTCACAGCAGTCAGTCAGTCAGTCGTGTTTCCGATGATGGCATGACGGCCAGAGGGGGCGACATTTCGAGCTGTTAACACCGTACTGTGATATTCTTGCTTCTTTATCATTATGATTATCATGCCACTACAATCTCATACAGCCCAAAACAACCTAAATGAGCCCATGATGGACAGAACAAGGAGTGTGGAAGTTGTGCAGTGTTTATTGACTACACACTGAAAAAAGTTTCTCATGACCTTGGTTGAATTAATTTGTGTTGCCTTCAACTCTATTAAAATTTAAGTAATTACTATAGATCCACCACGTTTATATTCAAGGGTAGAATAATAAACACCTGGTTAAAGTAATAGGGAAAGGTTGGAAAGGAGAAGCGTATTAAAGTGTGATGAGTCATCCCCCCCACCCCCGCCCCCCCCAACACAGACTTTGTTGTTGTTGTACATTAACATCAACTGGCTCCCTCCTCTGCTCGTGTCATATGCACTGAGGCCATATGTCATTGTTAAAAACCAGTGATGCTGGCAAACCTTTTCCTCACAAGGGAAGCATAAAATACAAGTGAAAGAAAATAGATAACAGCCTTCTTCCTATACAGTATGTTGACTAAACTGTGAGAAAACTGCACGTAAACTAGTTTGTGTTTGTGTTGCTGTCTACTTTGCACATGTGGGCTGTGGGATGGCTGTGTGTGTGTGTGTTCTGCTAGGAAAGTATAAGGTGTTCAGGTGTGCGTCTGTGCTCAGGAGTCAGCGCCAGGTGTTGTGCGTTTACCGCTCACTGCCTTCTCTCGCTCAGGGCTAAACATCTAACCTCACACAAACAACAGTTGAATCGCAAACAAATCGTCTGACTTGGAGCTTCATCGTCTCTCCTTTTATCTCCAGTGTTTTTTCTTCTCTGACAGCTCATCCGCTGCCTGCCGTCATCACTCCGTCCCAACTCCACTTCTGTTGCCTCTCTATCGTGCGTCTTGCTTTGACTTCTCTCAAATGACCCTTTCACTCTCTCTCACGCTGCCTGTCGAGAAGAAAAAACGCTACCTCTGCGTCGTTTAACACAAACGCCGGCGACTGATTCATCAGGTCTGCATAAACTAACACATCATAAGAGGAACTCAGATGTATAACAACAAAGCAAACAACTCTGCAACTCATGCTTTCAATTCTCCACACTCTCAAAAGTGTGTCCCTCTATCACTTTGACACTAACTCTTACCGTGAGTGTGGGGATGACTGTGACGAGCGAGTAGATGAGCACCGGCGGGATCTTGCTGGTGTCCTCTGGACCGGGGTAGGGCTTGGAGAAGGTCTTGTCGTAGCAGAAGAAGCCCTGGATGTGCACCGGGAAGGTGTCCGTGTACTCGAAGTAATACGCCAGCAGCACCGTCCCAGCCATGATCACCAGCTGGAAATAGAACATTATCCCTCCGTTAGGAAGCCAGAGGACACAAGGTGATGCAGAGAGGAGGGAGAGGTGGAGGTGGCAGAGGAGGAGGTGGAGGAGGAGGAGAGGAAGAGGGGAGTATCACGTCCCTGTTCCCCTCAGCCACAAGAAGATGCATAGGAATTGTGGAGCAGGAGACAGAGGCAGAGGGAGAGGTTCTGTGTTTGTAACAAGACAGAGGGTGAGAAAGAGAGGAGTGTAAGAGAGAGAGAGGGAGAGGGGGGGGGAGAGAAAGAGTGTGGGAACGATAACAAGAAAGACAAAAGATAATCTGCAAGGAGGCTTGTCTCTCTCTCTCTCTCTAAGAGATGAACAAAAACAGACTAAAAGAGAGTTCCACCACCACAAGCTGCAAAAAACAGTGAATTGCAGAGAGAGAGAGAGCGAGAGAGTAAGGAAGCGAGGGAGGGAGGGAGGGAGGCAGGTGGGAGGGAGGGAGAGAAAGGGGTAGCAGCCTTTATGCTGCAAGCACTCATGAAATCTACTGTTGAGCTGTGGGTGTATTTGTGGATTGTGTGTGTGTGTGTGTGTGCGTGAACATGATCGTAGGCTGCGAGGACACATTTGTGTTTTAAGCCTATCTTTGTAAGGTCCACTGGTCCTGGGACATTTAGAGGGCTGTTTGAGGGTTAAGACTTGGTTTCTGGTCTTAGAATTGGGTATAGGTTGGGGTTTAGTTTAGGGTTTAGGTTGGGGTTTAGATTGGGTTTAGGTTAGGGTAAGGGCAAGATAATGTGAAGAGGGCTTTTTGAGGGTTAAGACTTGGTTTCTGGTCTTAGAATTGGGTTTAGGTTGGTTTAGATTGAGTCTAGGTTAGGGTTTAGATTGGTTTAGGGTTAGGGTTTAGGTTATGGATTAGATTGGGTTTAGATTAGGTTTATGTTGGGGGTAAGTGTTAGGATTTAGGTTGGATTTAGGTTAGGGTTTAGATTGGGTTTAGGTTGGGTTTAGATTGGGTTTAGGTTGGGTTTAGATTAGGTTTATGTTGGGGTAAGGGTTAGGGTTTCGATTGGGTTTCGATTGGGAAAGGGTGTTAGATTAGGGTTGGGGTTTGTGTTAGGATTGCGGTAAAGGTTAGGGTAAGGGCAAGAGACTTTGTCATGTCTTTACTAAGAATGCTATAAGAACATACATGTGTGTAAATTGTCTGTATTTCTAAAGCGTTTTTCTCATCTCAGCCATTCGCTCAAAGCTGCTTTACACTACAAGTGTTCTGTTCACACACATCCGCTCACACTTTCATACAGCACATCTATGTGCATCACACGTCGTTCATACACATTCACACGCTGCCAGCACAGCCGTCAGGAGCAACATGGCTAAGTGTCTTGCCCAAGGACACATTTGCATGTAGACTAGCGAAGCCTGAGGGAACTGAACCCTCAAAAAGATGGTTGAAGTTGAAAGACGCTTCTTTCTACCACTCAGCCAGCATTTCTGGCATAAATTGACCTTGTCAGGACTGGTAGTCCATATGGAGACCAAAACCTGGTTCTTATGAGGCAGAACCTGGTTAAGTTTACGGCTGAATATTTGAACTGTGGTTAAGTTAAGGTTAGGCATGAACCAGTTATGGTTAAGGTTAGGGATACATTTGTTTACAATGCATATATAAATACAACACCATTTACCATTTACCTAAGATAAAAAGTTCAATCTATGAAACAAACTTAGACACTTGTCTTTGTATTTGGAAGATGCTTTCCAGTTTGAAGATCCAGGACCACACACACTTGGTGTTTTTAAAACAATTTCAGGGAGTAAATTCCAAGCATTTTAACATGACTTCAGAATGTAAACAGACATCCGACTGTCTGCGTACAAGTTACAGTTCTAAACAAAAGTATGCAACATCTGTTTTCCCGGTCAACTCGCTCTCATTGGTTCTGCTCGTGCCCTAATCGCTGTTCAGTCATAAATATCATATAACATGTTTGTTGATCTCACATTACAGGATAATGTGGCCAGATAATCTGTTGGAAGGCACCACACGGGCCAGATCGAGACCAAAATCTGGCCAATTATTCTCTCGTGCGGGACAGGATTATGTTGTTTTTGCTCAATAGAGATTTTTGTTGTTATTGTTTGCTATAATGACCACTAAACCTCTTCATGAACACAACGTCCATGCATGTTACGGTTGCTCTTACACATACTTGTACATGCTATCGTGATGTTGTACACGTTGTCGTGTACATAAACGCAGGCCGTTGTTTCTTTATTTGTATCAAAGTGAACTTCTTCTACTGCGTCCTCCCTTGAGGAAGATGTGTTTTGCTATCTGCGGTTGTCATGGTGAAGAGATGGCTGAGAAATTGGGTTTACAATACTTTTATATTTTTAGTGCTTCCACACTGTGTTGGTAAAGAGCAGTCTTTTTGTTTGAGGTATGTGTGTGTGTGTGTGTGTGTGTGTGTGTGTGTGTGTGTGTGTGTGTGTGTGTGTGTGTGTGTGTGTGTGTGTGTGTGTGTGTGTGTGTGTGTGTGTGTGTGTGTGTGTGTGTGTGCACCTCATGTACCTGACAGGAGCTTTTTGGACGAGCTTGCTTGGGCCGAGAGAGGAAGGTTTTGATATGTGTGTGTGTGTGTGACTCACGGAGCTTTACCTTGTTTTGTCTTTTGATAACATTGGCGTTCCTCCTCCTCCTCCGCTGCTGCCTACTGTGACTCATGCCTGTGACTGTTAAACTGATGGAGCACCACTAACTCACGAGGCTGCCTTAAAGGCGACACAGTGTAGGATTTTAATCTTTAAATAATGTCCTCCGAGATCATTTTTGATGTTTCATCAACTTACAGCAGAGGGCAACGGCAGTGGGAATGTCTGTGTTTGCACGATGGAACTCCTGGTTTTGGGTACATGGCACAAGAAGAGCTACAAAAGTCTACTTTACTGCATACAAAACTTTGACCTGCATGTCGATGTGTATATGGTGGTGTACTTAAGCCATATCCAAATGTCCAAACTACTCGTTTTCAATTTAAAACAGCATTTACAAACAAAAATGATCTACCTAAAGACTACTAAGACACTACTAACTACAACATATACTGTACTTGCCGTCTGGGAGTGAGAACACCCAACCCAAGACTTTTTTCCTGTGTCACAGAGTGCTACCAGAACAGACCCAGCTCTTCCAAGAGCATCTTCTGTCCTTGCTGTACCATGTACGATCTCCTTCTGCACTTGGATCCACCTCTGCACTCTTACCCTCTGTCAGGATTTCTTTCCCAGACTTCTTCGGTGTAGCTAATTCCTCTTTTGGAAATCGTTTTGGACAAAGGGCTTAAAGGGGAAATAAGTAGTTTATAGTGCCATCTAGAGGAGAGGCTGAAATTTACAACAAAGACCTGCTGCTCTGCTCACCCCCTCCCTTCCCTGAGCGCTACTGTATCCGCAGCTGGTCAAATGTCGTCCTCGTCGTCTTTCTCCGTGTCAGCAGATGAGGTTCGTGAGGCGAGGGAGAGGGCGAGCTACCGCGGCCGTAGCAGACGAAGCGGAGAGAGAGGAGGCGGGACTTCCGCTACAAGTAAAGAGACGCTTGATTTGTTCTCTCGCGTTTGTCCTTACAGGCTCCGGTAGAAACATGGCGTCTCGCTGCTAACAGTGGCTATGCAACCGCGGACCGCGGTCATGTTATTTTACATGACTTTTTGAAACACTACGAAAATGAAACAAAAACTATTATACAGCGACTAGACAATGCAGGAGCACATAATATGTATAAAAAATTGGATTTTGGGTTATTTAAACCCATAAATACTACATATTGTCCCTTTAAAGGGACACCCCCTCCCTTCCCTCCCATTCAGGGAAGAGAGGGGGTGAGCAGAGCAGCAAGTCTTTGTTGTAAATTTCAGCCTCTCCTCTAGATGTCACTATAAACTACTTACTTCCCCTTTAAGCCATATCCAAATATCCAAACTACTAATTTTCAATTTAAAACAGCAAAAATGATCTACCTAAAGACTACTAAGACACAACTACTAACATATATTTGCCGTCTGGGAGTGAGAACACCCAACCCAAGACTTTTGTTGCGTGTCACAGAGTGCTACCAGAACAGGGGCATCCCTTCAAGATCTATCTTGAAGATCCAGCTCTTCCAAGAGCATCTTCTGTCCTAGCACTTGCTGTACCCTTTACGATCTCCTTCTGCACTTGGATCCACCTCTGCACTCTTACTCTCTGTCAGGATATCTTTCCCAGACTTCTTCTGTGTAGCAAATTCCTCTTTTGTAAATCGCTTTGGACAAAGGGCTTAAATGTAAACGTAAATATTATGAACACACCTGAAAATCTGCGTCGATTCTCATTCATCTATCTCGATCCATCCATCTTCTCTGTCCAAAATGTGCACGTCTATATTCTCAAAAGAGTGTGCATTTTCCTGAGTCCTGAGCCCATTCCCCACTGTGGAGAGCCATAAACCAAGTTAATCCTCTGGATGTGCGGTTTGCAGTCTTTTGAGGGGGTGCACCAGTCTTTGTCTAAGGCTGTTGTTGATGAAACATCTTGAAGAAAGTCCACAGTTGGAAGACCATTCAGGTTCACCGAGTATGATTCTCTCCTTTGCAGTTGTTATATTATTTTCAGAAAGAAACAGCATCAGTGAAAAGTGAAAGTAAGCATATAGTTGAGTTGTGGCTGATTGTCCCCAAATGTCTCTATTTTTGACTAAACTGCCATCCTGGAGTTTTAAATCTCTGTTGTCAGGGTTCAAAACCACTGGGGTAATATGGAGGGCAGGCATATCCAGAGCAGGATATTTCTAATCAAAAAAGAGCAGCCTTTAAGAAAACAAGGGGAACATACACTAACAGCAAAGAACCCATATCACTCTGACTTATTTCACTGCAGCGACAGAAGGACAGATCAATGGCAATGACGACTCGCGGCTCATCACGATGAAAGGTCACATGACAACGAGTCACATTAGAGGCTGTCACGGGCAGACGTGAAGCCGCCTGACGACGGCGGAGCGTCTTCATCGGTTTCCCGACCTTCTGAAAGGATGTCATCGCTGCCCTCGGAGCAATGTCTTCAACATAAGTGCTTTGCAAATGCACTTTACTCCCCGTCAGGTTATCAAGCCATTTCGCCACACTTCGCCTCATTACACGCCAACTGAGATCTAACTCAATTATTCCAGGTATGCGGATATCTCTCAACAAGCGTCAGCTCCTTCCAGAAACGGTGGGTAAGTGGAACGAGTCGCACAGGATATTAGCGTCTCATTGATTTCAGTGAGGCGATGTGAAAATGTGCTCATCGGAGATAAAGAGAGCGCTAATCTGGTACCTAATGGCCAATCCTTTATGAATGAACAGACAATGGACAATCATTATGAGCATGTACTTTTGCAAATTGCATTACTTTATTAAAAACATTCTACATTCTTTTCAGTTATACTTGTATGACAAGTTACCGTACAACTTATTTAAGAAGGATTTCTAGACAATTCATTGAATTAAATTGACTTCATGGTGAAGGACAATTTGTTTGACCTATTTCTGGGTGTGTCATTAAGCATGATTTGATTGGATGGGGCTGGGAAAGGAACTTTTTCAACGGCTGAAGCACACTTCATCCTCAGACACAGCAAAAATGAATGGCACCTGTGTTCTGGATTTAACCTGTCAGAATTCACGACACACTTTCAATCTATGGAGACCGATCGAGTGACAGAGTGGATATATTTGAGGACATTATTCCAGACATGCAGTATCCTGACATCTTCAACTTCCTGATTAACTTCCCTTCATCTTACTCCAGAGAGTCACCGAGTCACCGGCTGAAAGCTTTGTCGTCACAGGACGCAAACTGCGTCACACCAACGGAAGTCAAAATATTTTGACCTAAATAATAGGTAATATCAAGTAATGGCCATTTCTTTTCACCATCAACCACTCTCTGGAAACATCTGCAGAGAAGGAACCATCGTGATGTGTGGTCTCAACACCATGCAGAGACGGACACAATTTGTTGTCTTCAGGAGCGAGGTCCGTACGGAGGAGAAACCGCTTCCAGCGATACTTAAGCATGACGAGCAGACGCTCCACAGCTGGGACGAAATGCCTGTAGTTGGCATAATGCTAAAGTTATCGCTGGAAGCGGTTCCCAGCCATGTCTGTGACTGCTTTAGCATCCCAGGGCACAATAGCCAACTACAATTTTCAAAAAACCTGACTCTTTGTCGGCAGCTTTCATCATCAAATATAAAAACAGTCGACAGAGACAAGTTTTACGAGATATTGCCTGATTTAAGTCAATGGGACTTTTCTGAAGCATTACCTTGGTTGTGTGTGTCAGCTACCAGAGCTCCACAAACCCACAATGCATAGGCAACGCTCGACTGTTCCAATCAAAATCAGTGAGAAAAGTCGATTCGTCGAATCTAGCCTTACTTAGACATTCACGACAACCATTCACTGAACCTGTTCCCAGTCATCATTTAGTCATTTTAAGTCAACACTGGTTGCCGCCATTTTCACACGGATGCTTGTTTTAACTTGCCGATTTGTACAAGTGTGTGACATTACCACAGTGAGTCTCCAATGCCCCAACGTAAGGTAAAAACCTCATTGAGCCAAAGCTTCTTCCATGTGATACACACCTTTAAAAGTTGGATTATTACCCGTGTCAGAAAGGTTAGAGAATTGAGCGGGGATTCACCGTCATGTTCCCAAAGGGACGAAAGGCATGAGATTCTGCCCTTTTTCTGACTCACTCTCACTTTTACCTGATATCTGTATATGTATGACAGTAGAAATGTCACTGTCTCCGCCTTTAAACACAGTGTCCCGCTCAGAGTCACAGCCTCTGTTTCTGTCATTCTCCATTTTTCCACGTCTTCCACTTCCACCCCGACTCTCACTCTGCGCCAAAAGTTTCACACATGCACTGCATCTGAATTGAAAACATCAGCTGCTGAAATGACACACTGGGCCTTTTGGTGACGACTGTCGAGTGAAGACTCAGCATCGTGCACTGCATTTTGGGAACAAGTAACAGCAACAGCCGACGGCATGTGAAGGACCAACCACAGTGAGCTGCCCTGAAAACTATCATCACTTGTCCTCTTTTACCCCTAACCTGGATTTTTATAATTTTTTTTAAAATACACACAAAATCCTTCAGGGTTCTGACATCTTTACAGCATCTGCCATATTTGATGAGCTCTACTAATACTTAATTCATGTGAAGGCATGTTTCTTTAATGATGACCATCTAAATATAGACCTGTGTCTATTATAAGAGTGTTGTTCGTGTACAACAGAGGCTTTTAACACAATATCGCGCTCTGTGGAATTTCCAGTTAATGACATTGTGATGCAATGTTGAGATGATTTTGACACTTAAAAAAATGTAAAAACTATAAATAAGTTTGAAGTCATGGCTAATTCCACATTTACTGTTGAATATGACTTTTCAAAATGCACTAATGTGGTTTTTGGTACCCCAATAATGCAGTATTCATTTGAAAATACATATTAAAACCCATTTTTACTCTTTGGCTTTCGACTAGTGCTGGGCACTAGGTTAGCGCACGTTAACTGTGACATGTTTCCATGACGACTGTCCGGAAAAAAACTAGCTAATAGCTAATAGCTTGCGTATTGATAAAAATGTCCTAGATTCTTCAGATCAGATATTACAAAAATTGCTCTCTCAAAATGAAAGACTAAAATACACCGATACTTCTCTGATTCTGAAGTGTTTCCCCCATTACCGAGCAAAATAAGCATAATTTTCAAGATTTTGCTCCATCACTTCCTGCTATAGGAGTTAAAGCTGCAGTGTGCAACTTTTGGAGATTTTTGTCTGTTTGGTCTATGTAACATTATTTATGTATGCTGCCTCTTACACATGAAAACAGGCTCTGTCAAGCAAAACTATCAGACCTGACGGGGAGGGAGCGTGGTTTACAGTAAAAGCACACGGGCGGGTGAGGACAAGACAAACTGCTATTTTTTTTATCAGTAAACGTCACCTCTGAAACATTTCGTTTTGTCACACTACAACCCGTTTGTGGTCGTCTCACTTTACTAGCACGGTGTTACGGTTGACTCGTGTCTGTCTGGACATAACACACAACTTATTTGCGTTTAAAAGTTAGACACTACAGTTTTAAAACAAATAGATTTTGCACAAAACGCAGATTATTCATGTTAAAATCTTACATTTTTCATATTTAACGTAGCCCCAAACAGGACACGTAGCCGCCACTACGCTTTGACATGTGCCACATTGTCTTTTTCTTCCTTTCTTTCTCTCTCTTTAATCTCTGGAGGTCCACTTCAGGCCCCTGGACGCTGTTAAAGCCGTGTTTCCAGAAAGAGCAGTTTTGTGTTCTTTGTGCGGACAGAGGATCTGGAGCAGAAGGACGACGAGGCACAGGGGTCCGGGCGTCGGGCGCAAGCTGTCCATTAACAGGCCCTGCTTTCATTGCACGCTACATTGCACCTGGCCAGCATGACAAGATGAGGAGGAGGAGGTTGAAAAGACGACTGGAGCGACTGAGTGGCAGAAGATAAGGGAGACGATGAAGATGAGGCAAGGACAGAAGAGAGTGATTGTGCTTCAGGTACAAGAAAAGAGAAAGGAGGACGTGATGAGGAACAGGTGCGAAAGCTCTCGGGTAAAAGTGGAAAAACTTAACCACCTTCTTTTCTTCCTCCCTCATTGTTGTTCCTAACAGAGGCTCCTGCTTCTCGCCACAGATTCCCCAGCGTTGACAGCATCAAAAGGGTGACGACTGCGATTCAGCTTGTCGAATGTTGAACATGACAATGACGAACATTACGCTTTTCATGCTCAGTCACCGTCGGCGGCTGCTACGGCGTCTGTGCAACTTCAACCGCATGGTTTTCCGACAGCTTTCTTCTGCATCACTCTCTCTCTCTCGCTATGACTGAGAGGGATTATGGAAAGATGTCTAAATCTGCATAAGCGTGCCAGAATATGCAGCGAGATAGTGCCAACACTTTGTTGGGACCATTTCAAGCGTTTTAAAGCAGCTGTAACTGATCATTTACCACACATTAAGTCAAGTCAAAGGGAACTCGTGTGTGGAATCCCCTTATCTTTAAATATATTTATCAATTTGTTTAACATGCTGGAATATTAGGGCCAAAAAAAAAAAAAATTTCAAGAACAAAGTGCTAATTATTATTCAAGTAAAATCTCAGGAGGAGGAGGAAACGGCTGCTAGTAGTCGACTGATAATATTAACAATAATACATTAGATAACTTTATACTCATGAATTATGACTTTATGCCCGTAACATTCCGACTTTATTCTTGTAAATTACGACTTTATAATCATGAATTACGACTTCATTCTTAGAAAATTACAACTTCATTCTTGTGAATTACCACTTTATTCTTGTGAATTATGACTTTATGCTCGTAAAATTACGACTTTATTCTTGTAAATTTACGACTTTATTCTTGTAAATTTACGACTTTATTCTTGTGAATTACGACTTTATTCTTGTAAAATTATGACTTCATTCTTGTGAATTACGACTTTATTCTTGTAAATTTACGACTTTATTCTTGTAAATTTACGACTTTATTCTTGTGAATTTACGACTTTATTCTTGTGAATTACGACTTTATTCTTGTAAAATTACAACTTTATTCTTGTAAAATTATGACTTTATTCCAGTGAATTTCCTGGTGAATTACGACTTTGATCTTGTAAAATTACGACTTTATTCTTGTAACATTACAACCTTATTCTTGTGAATTACGACTTTATTCTTGTGAATTACAACTTTATTCTTGTAAAATTACAACTTTATTCTTGTAACATTACAACCTTATTCTCGTGAATGACGATTTGTTCACATGAATTTCGACTTTATTCTCATAAAATTACGACTTTATTCTGGAAAATTACAACTTTATTCTCGTGAAATTGCGACTTTGCTCGGAAGCTGGCGAATCAGCGACTTTGTCACCAGAGAGGAGAGAGTTGGAAAAAATGAAGAGTTTCCATTTTTTGTCCTGGTTTTTGCACATCGAGACAAAAACTCAAATGTTATATAAACATCCATCCATCCATCCATCCATTCTCTACCGCTTTTTCCTCCACCAGAGGGTCACGGGGGGTGCTGTGCCTATCTCAGCAGACATTGAGCGATAGGCGGGGTACACCCTGGACAGTTCGCCAGTCCATCGCAGGGCCACATATAGAGACAAACAACCATTCACTCACACACTCACACCTACGGTCAATTTAGAGTGACCAATTCACCTAATCCCCATATCGCATGTTTTTGGACTGTGGGAGGAAGCCAGAGAACTCGGAGAAAACCCACGCACACACGGGGAGAACATGCAAACTCCTTGCAGAAAGGCCCTTGTTCCGAAGTTGTTCCAAACGGGGCTCGAACCCAGGAACCCGGGTCTTCTTGCTGCAAAGGCAAGAGTGCTAACCACTACACCAACCGTATATAAACATATTAAATATATTAAATATATTAAATACATTTTATCCTGTTTCAAATTTCAAATTTAACAAGCAAAATCTGGCGTTCGTGTAAAGCTACAAGTGTTTTTCTTAATCGTAAGTTTGTTCTTTTTGAAGGCCTTTTTGAAGGTTTTTTGTGCGACTCCAAAAACAGCATCACTGGTTCTCATCCAGGCTCTGTGTGAATGTTGTCTAAATTGATCGCTGTATGTTATTTTATTGAATTGTTGGTTAGAGATGATGTGCATCTAAAGTGTACAAACACTACACACACACACACAGTTTCTGACCCACTGATGAATCTGAAGGTTTCCTCTTCCAAAACTACACATGATCACTGAGGACCGTGACCTGTGTGTTATTTTATAGTGAGTTGGAGTCTTGTTTCCTCAACTCGTCTCCGCCAAAAAACCTCCTACCTGCCATGAGGCGCTGCCAGAGCAGCAACCATACCAACCCACACACCGTGCACTCCCACTCACATATTGTTATTCCCACATACTACTGTACTTCCGTGTTGCCTCTTATTCACCCGTCATTAAACAAAAGGAAAAATATCCTGCACTCAAATGGAAAGATTCCTGTCATCGTAATGTGGGTTATTCCACTGTGAAGTGGAAAGTGACAGGCGGTCATTGCTAATTACAGCTTCACAGCAGGCGCTGGGATAGCTCAGTGATCTGGACTGATCTCTAATCTATCATTCCAAATATAAGAGAGGCTCCCTGTTGAGACCGAGAAGACAGGAAACCTTTTTTTTTTTTTTTTTTTTCTGTTCAAACACCTACTTCTCCAGGCAGAAGCAGCCACATGCAGCGACACCACGGTGCATGTTATTTTGCTCAAGACTGGTTTTAAACCTGAGAGATGGATTAATGTGGATTTCCAAAGATGAGTTTGCATTGAAAGATGTCAGGTGGTCAGGGATGGGATTTTTTTAAAGGCTTTTAAACTTGGAAGGATAATAAAAAAACATGCTATTGTAATCAATGTATTTAATCATACTGAGTAAAACAACTATAATTTAACCTGGTTGTGGTGTGAATCATTTTAGCATTTTAAGCTACTGTTTTGTTTCTGAAATAAAAGTACATTACTTAAAGGTGCATTACGTAATAAACTGGCCCTAAAATCCTCCCTAATATGTCACAGAGACTCAGGAATAATATTCATATAACAAACTGAACTCACCAACAACACCAGTACAGCCAAGATATTTGCATTAAAAAAATCTTTTGTGTTATGTTTTGAAATCATGTTTTGGCATGTGGCGCCACCTACCGCTCTCTACCAATCATTGCAGTCAGTAGAATCTCAGCTGCCGAGCAACCACGGGTTGCCAGTTACGTCGGAGCGACAACGGCGGAGAAAACGAAACCTAAAAGACCTCAAAATAATCATTTTGCCCTTTCGTCAAAGAACCAGCAAAACTGTTTTCAGCTGTGCTAACGTCATTACACAAGGGTTTTCAAGGGTTTTCTAATCATCCAATAGTCTTCTAACGCCATTAGCAAACACAATGTAACATTAGAACACTGGAAATAGGCCTCTATACACCTATGTACATATTCCATTAAAAACCAGATATTTACAGCTAGAATAGTCGTTTACCACATTAACAATGCACAGAGTGTATTTCTGATTCATTTAATGTTATATTCATTGAAGCCGCAGAAAGACAACAGAGAGGAGGGATGAGGTGAGTGAATCAAAGGAGGAGAGGAGGAGGTTTCTGTGAGAGTGAATGTGTGTTTATGGGCCAGTGAGGTGACAACAGACATGAAGAGAGCTTTTGTACTGTATTTATGTGGAAAAACGGGCCTGAAAGGAGAGAAGAGATCAGTGGGTCCCAGAGGAGAGAAGATGAGAGGAACGTCGCTTTAATCGTCCTACAGTTTAGTCCCGTTTTACTCATTTAAATAAAACTAAAAACACCTCTCATGCTGCTGTCATTTCATCCCCTGCCATCAGCTTTTTACACTGTAATGGCTTTTCAACACGTATTATAACAATAATTAAATCAGTACAACCGAAAAAAATACAGATGAGGATCCACCGTGTGTCAAATCCTCGACCCTGCAATGCACACGGCACTGACGGGAAACCCTGTGCATTCACACGAGTGAGATTACACTGCAGCAAAGCTGCCATTACTATCAGATTATACCTGCCGGCAGGTGTTTGGTTTTACTTTGAATTCTGAATCTGTTTCCCAGCTGGGGTGGATGGAATCCTTTTTTTACCCAGTAGTAGTTTAAATGTGCCATATGTAAGAATGTGGCCAAAAACAGTTACTACATTCAAATTCAAAATACCGAGGTCTTTTAGGTTTCATTTTCTGACGTAACTGGCAACCCGTGGTTGCTCGGCAGCAGAGACTCAATGATTGGTAGACGGCGGTAGGTGGCGCCACATGCCAAAACATGATTTCAAAACATTAACATGATTTGCAGTCTGCAAAAAAAAAATGTTTAATGCAAATATTTTGTCTGTACTGTTGTTGTTGGTGAGTTCAGTATGAAAATCATTCCTGCGTCTCTGGGACATATTAGGAGGATTTTACAGCCAGTTGCTTTAGATTTATTACATAATGCACCTTTAATTTTTAATTACAATTTAC
>NC_139811.1:7002074-7439574 GCF_963457635.1 Microchirus variegatus
GCATGCACACTACATCAAATTTCACACACTTTTGCGTCACTGTGTGCGTGCACATTTCCACCCAAAGACGCTCGTCTAAACGCGAAATAAAAAGTGGGAACCCAACGCCACTTTTGCGTTTGGTTTGTGTTCAGATCGTTGTCGTGTAAAGCTAGCCTAAGACTGACGATTGATCAAAAATATCATTCATAATCGGTTTTAGCACTTGGATGATGATTCAATTCTCAATCCATCATATGACACCAGCGCGGAGGCAGCAGCAGAAGCTTCTTTATGTTAGCTGGATTCAAAGGAGACAGATGCACATGGAGACAAATGGCTGAAAATGTGCTTTTGTACACTGTATATATATATATATATATACACATATAACTGTACTGAAGTTTACTTAAAGGTGCATTATGTAATAAATCTAAAGCAACTGGCCATAAAATCCTCCTAATATGTCACAGAGACTCAGGAATAATGTTCATATAACAAACTGAACTCACCAACAACAACAGTACAGACAAAATATTTGCAGAAAAAAAAATATTTTGCAGACTGCAAATCATGTTTATGTTTTGAAATCATGTTTTGGCATTTGGCGCCACCTACCGCCGTCTACCAATCATTGCAGTCAGTAGAGTCTCAAGCTGCCGAGAAACCAAGGGTTGCCAGTTACGTCAGAAAATGAAACCTAAAAAACCTGTTTTTGGCCACATTCTTACATATGGCACCTTTAATTAGCAAGTGTGCTATGGTTTATTTAACTGAGCAAACGGGCTAAGATGTATGTTTTTGTGTGTTTTTGTGTGCAAACAAGTACCCGACGTCCTTCTTGACTTAGTCCTCCAAAGGTTTGTCTGTTACAAACACAGCGTAAGTGGACAGGACACTTTCTCCAAGATTTAAATCATTGACTTTTAAAGCCTAATGACTGAATAGTTACTAAAAATCCTGTCTCACTTCCCTCCACAAGTAACAGCTGCTGGCCTCGGTGGGCTTTTCCACACACACACACACACATTGACAGAGAGTTAGCCAGGGAATTGCCTGAGACCTGAGGGCTGAGAGCTGATGTGTGGGAGGTGTAATGGTAATAGTGGAGTGGCCTGATGGAGAGCTTTTTTCTGCTGTATTATAACCAAAGGGACCACTGTTTCACAGACAGGTTCACATGTTCATGTCAGGTCTGTGTAAATATTGTATTCTGGTCGTGTCTGGGGACCTCCTCAGGTGAAGTGCAGCTAAAATACACCAATAACCGTCCATTTTCCAGCAGTGGCCAATTATAAAAGAGTTTGTGGACGTCAATAAGATCTCATTCATTAGCAAATACTGTGGGTTCTTCTGCATTGGACAATTTCTGGGTGACTTTTATGATGAAAAAATGACTGCAATGAGTTTTGGAAATACAGTTGTAATATTTCAGGAGCTTTGGGGGTGCAAACAGGAAGCAGAACGGTGATAAAAGTATGTTCCATTTGCAGTGAGCAGTTATGGTTCTCACTGTGGTCAAAACGCTCACTGTATTTCATTTATAATAAAGGAAACAATTGTCTGCACCTGTAAAAAATGACTTTTCTGACATATATTGTACCACTTTTTGTGTCCTACGATATCACAGACTTGAGTATCTACTGATACTGATATTAGTACGACAGTCATTTTAGAAGACCATTTAAAAAGCTGTTAACGACACATTTGTGCTGAGTCATTTCAAAGACACAATTCTCCAACTGTGTGTGTGTGACAAATATTGTTTTCACATAAAAGAATAAACAAACAGCCCAAACATGACTCAGCTAAAATGCTTTTGCTGATTTTCATAGTAAAGTATGCAACCTATCAGAGTTTTGGATTGTATGAGATTTTACATTTTTATCTGTCTCATATCTGATATTCATGTGATTTGGACCAATATCAGACTGATACCTGTTTCCCATCCCTAGTATAGTGTGAGTGAAATTTGATTTAATTCAAGCTTCAGTTTGATATGTATTGTAAAGTACATTTAAAGCTCCAGTGTGTAATTTCTGCTCTATAATTATTGCGTTAAAGGTGCATTATGTAATGAATTTATAAAATAAAGTCACAGAGACTCAGGAATAATGTTCATATAACAAACTGAACTCACCAACAACAACAGTACAGACAAAATATTTGCATTAAAATAAATATTTTGCAGACTGTAAATCATGTTTATGTTTTGAAATCATGTTTTGGCATGTGGCGCCACCTACCACGGTCTACCAATCATCGCAGTCAGTAGAGTCTCAGCTGCCGAGCAACCACAGGTTGCCAGTTACGTCAGAAAACGAAACCTAAAAGACCTCGGTATTTTGAATTTGAATGTAGTAACTGTTTTTGGCCACATTCTTACATATGGCACCTTTAATTTGACTAAAACCAGACTTTTAAAATACATGTGAACATAAGTGGAGTTGAATTACTAGTATATGTACAGTATACACTATAGCTTCAGTAATCCAGATTTAGATTCAAGCTGGCCATAGTTACCACCCTCATCTTAAACACAAAAACAATTGAATAATCCAGTTCTCAGAAGAGTAAAACAGCGGCTAAAGCGTTGCAAAATTGACGTCAGATTAAAGAATTGCATATTTTAAAAGAAGACTTGCAATGGAACTTGACATACTAGCATTCTAGCCACATGCTGAACCAAAAACCAACTCCTATTCACAAGCTGAATGGGGGCGTATCACTTCAACATAGTTCAAATGTAAGGCGTAGGTCGAGCTACAACTGTAGCTCAACTTAACTGTGCGTGGAAAAGTGCTGAGCGCTGTTTCTCGTCTAATTAGATAGAAGCTATAGACGCGCAATCTGATGCTTTCCTCTGCCTCAGTTCCAGTCTGATGAATGCTCTGGAACCTCCCTGCCCTTTGTCTGCCGTCCGACTGCTCCTCACAATGTTGAGCATGCTATTCCACAGAGGTTGAATCTGTGTGTGTGTGTGTGTGTGTGTTTGTCTGCAACTCATTGTCTGTCTGCACCAGACAACGACCTTTGGCTCTCTCTGTTCAACACAGCTCCAACAAAGCCTACAGCAACTCCACTGCAGGATTAAAAAAAAAAAAAAAAACACACTCTGTACGTCCTCTACCATCTTGATGAATCATGCTGTTTGGAAATATGCTGGAACACATTCAACACTCCACAGAACAACCGTCAGACACTTTCACCAAAAGCCTCAGTTGCCCCTAGTGCTGGAGCACGGATGGACGGACGGACGAACGTGTGAAAACCAAGTGGGAATGTTAGCAGAGCTGTCCAAAAACTCCTGCAACGTTCACTGGTGATTGTACAGGAAAGTGCATGGAGCTGAACGTTCATACGGACTCAAATCTCAGAGGCACAAAGGGTTTTTTTCTGTCGTGACATCACCGGCGATCACAGACATGAACCAGACCAGAGTTTCAGACAATAAGCAGCAGGGAAATGATTCTGACATCAATAAACCATTGATTAGTGGTGCACAAATCAACCAGTAGCCACTATAGTCAAAGATATGCAGACCATGGCACCAAACTGAATACACTACCGTTCAAAAGTTTGGGGTCACTTAGAAATGTCATTATTTTAGAAGGAAAAGCACTTGTTTTCAAAGAACATAACATTAAATGAATCAGAAATACACCCTATACATTGGTAATGTGGTAAACGACTATTCTAGCTGCAAAAGTCCTGGATTTTAATGGAATATGTACATGAAAACCCTTGTGCAATGATGTTAGCACAGCTTAAAACAGTTTTGCTGGTTCTTTGACGAAAGGGCAAAATTCTTATTTTGAATAAAAATCAATATTTCTAATCTTCCTCAGTCTAAGTACAGGAGATAAAACACGCGATGTTGACTTCCGCACTCATTGGGAAGTCAAAATGCTGTATCCGAAAACAGCAAGTCTGCGAAAAGTTCTATTCTTGGCTCCACAGTGCAGCACAGAGTTCTACACAAACTTCCAGCCTCAGAGGATTTATCTGTCCAGTGGATACATGTTATATATGACGGCAATGTGACTGCTAGAGCCTGAAAATTATCACTTTTCCAAATGCTAACTGCTGTTAGCTCCCAGTAGCCTCTGTGGCCGATGTCATTTCCTGTCCCTTAAGTTTCCTTTTCCTTTTTTTTTTTAAGGTGGACCTAAAGAAATACTACTAAACCGAGTGTTTTGGCAGGGTGATTGAACTGCTGTGGTGCTTCATCAAAGTATTTTGACCAAAGCATGTTCATTATTCATAAGGACACCAGGGAACTAGGTTAACTACCATTACCCCTTTAACTCTTAACTCTTTAGTCATGTTGATAGAAAGTGTGATATGTATTATAAGAGTTGTATGTCATCGTGGCCATGTGTCTTACCTCCACAAACAGGAAGCAGGGCAGTATGGAGCTGCTGCTCTTCACACCCGGCTTCTCCTCCGCTGCCATCCCTCTGCGAGTTCCTCCGAGCGTCGACAGCGTGTCCAGCTCTCCTTACGTCTCCTTATCCTGTAAAAGAGTGTGAGGTAGAGTCTGGTTTAGAGGAGAGCACTCGTCGATAAGGTCAAGTCCAGAGCGTCGGACTATAAGTGGAATCCAATCAGGACAAATTCATTCTGGATGGATCGTTGTTTATTTATTTATTCATATTCTATATCCGTGTAAGTAATAGAGCTTTTCATTTACTGTTAAAGTCCAGGTGTGGTGCATAGTAATAATAATAATACAACAGCACCCTTATGAGTAACAAAAAACCAAATACATCAATTCTGTTGTTTTTATGGATACACACTGTTGCACTGTACAGACATTATATCCAGGTGTAGCTGATCGTTTAATTCCAACTCCACAATCACTGGTTATGTCTTAAATATATGCATTTACATGACGTTACAGTTGAGATTAACATCACTGCATCATCACATTAAGTGACACAGTTGACTCTTTTGTGTTGGAAACTGCGTAAAAAAGTATAAAGTTGTGAATCGAACTGCTAATATATCTTACATAACGTTTGTTTGTTTGTTAAATAATATAACTAGGGGAAAATATAGTCATTTATATCCACCACAAGGCAAATAGGCTTTCAAACTGCTAGTATGATTATTCAAAAACAAAAACAAAACAAATGCACAACTAATACCAATGAACTTCTTGAAGGGTGGGGCATGACCCAAGTGAGGGTTTTTAACCAACAAAGTGAGGTCATTTTTACGAAGTGAGGACATTTTGGCCGGTCCTCACTTTGTCTTCATTGAAATCACTTCCTTAGGTTGTAAACATGCTATACACTGTTTTTAACACAGGTCCTCAATTTGGTACATTATCCAGCCCTGGTGTTTCACACACTTTTTGCTCAGGTGCTCCACTTGCAGACATTTTATGGTACTGCACCCAGTAGTTCTTCATCGATGTCATTCATGAAGTAGATATTGGTAATTGTGTTGATTTATAAAGTGGAAATGCTGGTTCCCGACTTTGTCAGCACTTTTACCCAGTCCTCAGTGTGCAGCAAGTACAAGAATATGTGTGTGTGTGTATGTGTGATATGGAGGGCGAGCTCTCTTCCTCCCTAATTCTTTTACACTGGTGGAGAGAATAGGCCTGAGGGATGAATAAGGCATGAAGCCAAGCTCTTAGCAGCCCTGCGAACAACACAATGTGCCAACTGATGCTGCTTTTACAGGAGGGTGGGTACAGTGTGTGTATGTGTGTGTCTTCACCAAAATAAAAGTAGTAGCTATCGGGGCTAACACACACATAAGCCTTAGGTAACGGAAACCAACAGTGAGAAAACAGAGAAACTTGTACCCTTGTCTTTTCTCTTGTGGCAGCAGATGGAGAGTTTTGTGTTGCGTTGTCTTAGTGGGAGGCAACACAACGACACAAAGACGACTCTCAGAGTCTGAGAAAGTACATGTATGACTGAGTGAGTGAGTTAGCTGTGTGTGTGTGTGTGTGTGTGTGTGTGTGTGACACACATCTGACAGAAGATGAAAGTGTGTTATGTGGAAGAAACCACTTGGGTGACGGGAAAGAAGAGGCAGAGAGTGAGACTTACAAAAGAATTGGAATTATAAAAGCTTGGAGAACATTTCCCAGGGGGGTGTATGCAGACTTTTTAGTTGTCCCACGCAGACGGAAATGTTGCTCAGTATATGCAGGACATAGACTCTCTTATTGTCATTCTCAGTTTTTTACAGTTCTTGAAATGTTGACAAAGTAGAAATGCACTCCTTGTCGCTGCCTTTCAACAACACACAAACCTGGACACTTGAAATCTTGAAATGGATTTAACCGACAGAGCAAACGTGGAAAGGATTTAATCACAGTTGACGACACAACACGGGGGTTTCTCAATCTCGGCTCAGACACCTGTTTCAGGGATAGTGCAGCAGCCTGATAGCAAGCCATGTGTTTGACTCAGGTGTGTGGCAAGGAAACTCCTCAAATATGTAAGAATAAGCACAATAAATCAAAATAACGCATAATAAAATCTGCAGTGTCATTTATCTTTAAAGAGCTTTACGGTGAATTGTTCACTTTGGGTTTATATTGTCAATTTCACCAGTTGTCAGCATGAAAAAGCTCTAAAAACACACACTTAAATTGCTCTTTCTTAGGCCTGGTTAACACTGTAGCATCAGTGCTATGAACCATAATTTTTTTTTTTTTACATTTTGCACAAAAATTTCTCCCATTTTTCCCCCTGTACAAGGGTTTTTCCCTCACTTGATGTGAGGGTCTAAGGACAGAGTGTGTCAGGGCTATTTGCAACACCCTTCTTTGTAAATTGTGTTGGTCTACATAAATAAAACTGACTTGACTTCACTTGAGTCAACTTCTGGCATCTCGCCTGTTTGTGCGGAGCACGCGGCTCACAGCAAAAAATAGACAGAGAGAAGATTTATTGATAATAATATTGACTTGATTCTCCCAGCGTGATGAAATAAAACCTACACCTCTAGATCTCTCACAGTAGTTTTGCTGTCCAACAGAATCTGGAATCAATATTAGAGTCATTTTTAACTATTTCAGGACCTGTAAAGACTGTAAAATATAGCAGCAGACACACACACACACAGCTGGTGTGAACACACGCGCGAGCAAGATGTAGCACATGCCACACATCCAGTGTGAACCAGGCTGCAAATATCTTCATGTGATGTCAAGGTGTTATTCTATGGTTTCAGACATAATGGGAAAGGGGCAGATATATAAAGTATTGTGTGCATGTGATTTTAAACAAAAAATACAGCATGGATCTACCTGATTAACAAAAGAAAAGCTACCGGAAATTGCAATTTCATGCCTTTGGTAAGAGGTTAAGATCATCCTGAGATGTTCATCTTCACCTAGTTTACACATCAGCCATTAAACAGAGATGTCATAATAATCTCTAGCATGACTTGATACTGAGAAACATGTGTTTGTAGCTTTTAAGATAACAATAAGAAACCAGATTAAGAGAATATTGGAGGTACTGCAACTCAAATTTCTCCAAATTCCAAAAACTAGAAGCACTCTGAGAGCGCAGACCTCCGCCAGGGCAGCTCAGCCCCCCAAGAAATAGTGATAAAAATAGTGATATCGTCTACGGATCACGCCCAAAATTCAATCACTTGTTTCATGTCCCATTGCGGACATTTCCTGAAAAATTTTGCCAAATCCGTCCGCGACTCTTCGTGTTATCTTGCTCATAGACCGGAGGTCAAAAAGATGCCTTCTTGACTGTAACATACAATAATAACCAATAGTTACCCAGAAAGCACTGCTTTATACCAACAAAAGTAACACAACGTGCTCCTCACGAGTCGTGCGGTTGCTGGACAACAATTGATGAGCTTGTGGAAGAAGAGACCGATGTCCAGATGGTTCTGATCTGATTAGAGGGCTCAAAGTGAAAAAAGGGGGCCCTAATCTGATCATTCATCCATCAATCGGGGGGGGGGGGGATCAAACTGACCTGTCAGCAGTGACAGAGATGTTTGAACAGACAGATGTGTGTAGTTGTTGGGGAGGGGGGGGTGGCACAATGACACAACAACACAGACTCAGATCAGAGGAGAATAAAGACGTGAGGAGTGGAATCAAAATGGTGGAGAGGAAGTGGAGCTGCAGAGAGGAAAGTTGAATTAACACAAAGACTCTGACGCACACATGCGGACACACACGTACACTCATTCTTCTACCGGTCCTCACAAGGTCAGTTTTATGGCTGCAGAAAAGCAAAAGTTGACAGAGAACAGCTCATTTCAACCCTCAGCTGCTGCTGCTGATGATGCTGCTGTTGCTGTGAGGAATCCAATCAAAAAGGAGTGAGACCCAAGCGTCCACATGTCCTGTCCCCTGTCTCTGCTGTCAACATCTCTGCCCCAGGACATACACTACACACAAACACACACACACTAATTGAGCCCAGCAGTGTGAATCATGCTTGATTTTTTTCACTCACTCACTCCTGCATATCACATTATCCCTCAACGCATGAATCGACATGGGTGCAGCAGCATCAGCAGCAGCAGAAGCAGCAGCAATGCAGTGTTAAAATGCAAACTGTCAGTAAATCATTCAGTCTCTAACAGTATATACACCACAATCCACACAGAAATACAGCTCCATGCCACAGCCTGGACATCATCCATTCATTCATTCATTCATTCGACTGCAGATGTGGTTTTTCCCACTAAATGAATCCCATTTAGAGGCTGTCACTGTGAGTGTGAGCGTTAAACCCCACAGCACACGTGTGTGTGTGTGTATGCTTGTGTGTGTGTGTGTGTGTAGCATGACCATCTCCATCTACACGCTGCCACCTCTCAAAGTCACTTCACCTGTTTTTTTTACCATATTCATGTGCACGGTCACACTTGTCAATCTCCTCGCACACACACACACAACACAACACAATACACTCACACCTGAGTTGATCCACACACACATACACAACAAACAACAAACACCCCCCACTCCAATCCCTCCCTCCCTCCCTCCCTCCTCCTCCCTACTGTTATTACAACAAAGTAAAAAGGTGGAGAGGAGAAGCATTATAGGATTTACCCAGCGCTGGATCATTCTAGTTTGGGGAATACCAGACAGAGACTATACCCCCCCACACTAACCCACACATACACACACACACACCACCACAACATGCACACCCCACAGACCCACATCCTCAAAGACGGTGTGGACTTCTGATGCAGTATTGTTCTGTTGTGGCTGCTGAAACAGCGAGTACCATCCATCCGTCCGTCCGTCCGTCCGTCCCTTACCTCAGATACTTCGTCAGCCAAGCTGCCCCGGTTGCCGTGGCACCAGATTCCTATGCGGTGGCCATGTCAGATCAGATGATGGCAAAGTGGCGTGAAAAACCTTCGTCTCCTTCTCTCTCTCTCTCTCTCCCCCCACCTCCTCCTCGTCTCCTGGTCTCCTGGTGTCCTCCTTCCCCCCTGGTTCTCCTTCCACTCCTCTCCCCTGTTGCCTCCTGTATCACAGCGGAGCGCGAGAGAGCAGACAAACAGAGAGCAGCAGCAGCATCATCAGCATCAGCATCAGCAGCAGTGTCTCCAAATCATCCACACACACACACACACACACACTCTCACCTTTCCTCTAATTATCTCGTTCCAACAAACAGCAATGACTAATAAATTAAGTAGCTAGAATTACCTCCTGTGCTCTGCTTTGGTCCAACAAGGAGACACAGAGGAGAGAGAGAGAGTGTGTGTGTGTGTGTGAGAAAACATGTGTGTGAGGGAGTAAGATTGTTTCCGCGTGTCAGAGACACACACACACACACACAGAGAGAGGGAGGGAGGGAGGGAGGGAGGGAGGGCATCTCATTTGTATTCAGAGGTGGTTTCCCCCTCTCCATCCCTCCCCTTTCTCACCCCACATGTCCATCTCTACCTTTATCTCCTTCCTTCCTTCCCATCCTTCACCTCCTTTCCCTTTCCCTCTGCTCTGTGTGAGTGGACATAGAGGACATGAACCTGACCCTAACATTAGATAAGACAGTGAGAGAGAGAGAGAGAGAGAGAGGGATGGATGGAGAAAGAGATGCTGCAGACTGAGGAGATGATAGGGAGGGGATGCTCAGCTCTCCCTGCCTCCAGTTCCAGCTCAGCTCACTCTGGATGTGGGTTAATGAAATGTGCTATTGATCTAGTTCTCCTGGAGCACATGTAACATCGCAGCTCTGAGCTGGTATGTGAGTAAGTGTGTGTGTGTGTGTGTGGGGGGAGATGGACAGATAGATATATGAGACACACTGGCTGGACAGTGATGAGAGGAAAATTCTAATTTTCAGCCAATTTTAAGCTCAATTACTATTATTATAACCAGACCTGACTTATGATAAGACATACACTAGAGGCACCTTTCAAGGTTCCCCCTCCCTAGATACCAAGGCGTCAGGTATCTGGACAGGACACACCATCTCAAATAAAGATAGACGGATTATGTTTTTTTTCAGGGCTGATACCGATACCGATTATTACTAGTCAAGGAGGCCGATAACCGAAATTAGGGGCCGATATTCACCTGCAGTAAAAGTGAAAGTATTGGCGTCAAAATTTTGAATGATACAAACACCAACGCTTAACATTAACGTTTAGTTTAGACACGTTAATTTTAGACAATCGACATCTTTGTTTTAAGATCCTAACAAAAAGTGGCGGAAGCTCCCAGGCTCAGCAGCATCTCTTATAAAGTTAACTGAAATTTTAAATAGATAAATAAATAAATCTCTTATCGGCCATCGGATGCAGGTCAAAATGCCAAATATCAGCACCGATAATTGGCCCGCTCGAAAATCGGTCTATCCCTAATCTCAAGGCTTACTAACTCCTAAATACATGTATTATGTATATGTATTACTATAATATATTATTATATTATATTATTGGCTTTTTGGACCCGAGGACCCACAGAAAACCCATAAAAAATAAAACTCCAGGTTTTTATTTCAGATTATTTGTGATTTTGTAATGGCACACAAATGTGCCATTACATGTGTACAAGTAGTAGCAGTAAAACAATGATGCTGGACAGAGAACTGAGATGTCAGCATTAGGATAATCATCGCCATGACATTTGGAGAGAGAGAGGAAAAGCCTACAGTGATATCAGATGGTCTGTGCTCCTTAAGAGGGGGTGGAGGAAGACGTAAGATCTACTCAGTGCCGTGACATTTGACATTTAATACACGCATCCATCCTCACGGACACATATCCGGTCTTTATTTTCAAATACGTTCTCTTACACACTGGATTTCAGTTGGATTGAATATGAATTTGTGAGCGTAAAGTGATATCAATCAAGGGATTTTGTCACTTTGGATGGAGTTCAATGAACACTGAACGTCAAACGACCTGCATCAGACCTGCAGATACATATATATGGAAAATATCCATCATTTGATGATATTAAGTCAGATCTTCTTGGACAAGTAGCTCAGGGTTTACGTGATGCATGCCAGCACTCACTTGCTTTATAATGCACACATTAAGAGGAGGACAGGTGGAGTCCAGCAGCTCAAAGAGACCCTGAGGTCTTAAATGAATCAAGAGGTTAACGTCAGGCTTTTCCCTGTTTCATCCAGCTGCCATTTGGCTTCTGTCTTTCGCCCGCTCTTCATTAATATAGCATTACCTCAGACACATTGGCCCTTTTATGTGCACAAAGCCTCTGACCTATATAATGGTAATACTTAAAAGAAACACCAATGACGCTTGACATGGTACAGAATCTTGAGAAAAATCCACAATCCAATAGCCTAAAAACCAGTCCCCGTATGACTTTTTCTTATCTCTATTCCTCAATATTCTGTAATTAAATTTTATCACCATTCGCACATTCCTTCCAAATCAACACCTACCCATTCACCCCCCCCCCCCCCCCCCCTCCACCGTGCTGAGTGCGCCGTCCTGCCTCGTCCTGTACGTATGGGTCTCGGTGGGATTGTCAACGCCGCCGATGAGATACGGCCCGAGCGTCGTGGAAATGAGAAATCTGCCTGTTATGGGGCCGTTATGGTTTACAGCGCAGCGGATGCCAGTCCCATGGGTCTACTCTCCTTCCAGCCATATACAAGACTCCATCATTTTTGTCCATCCCCCTCCTCTACCCCACCCTCTCTCTGATGGCTGCAGCCTACAATGGAAACTCCATTCTTGACTAATGGAGAAAGAAAACACAGGGCGAGACAGTAGGGCAAATGAAAGTGACTGAAAGAAAGGAAATCTGTTAATTTGTGCATGCAAAGAGAGAAAAAAAAAAACATTTGGTCAAAGGGTTGCATGAGTGCATTCACACATTTACTCATCCATGCACACCACAGGCCCATATATACTGTATATATACTATATGCAGCCTTACAGCTGGATGCCTCCCTTCACCTTTCACCGCAGCACTGCTGTAACAAGCCTCATTTAAATAATTCAAATGATCAATTTCGGCGTCGACATCAGATGTGCAGTCGTGCAAGACCAGTTGTGATGAGTTGACAAAAATGCACTCGGTTTGAAACGCTTTGCAGCAGGAAAAAGAAAAGAAAAGTACAGATGAGGGTTCGCCTTTCGCCTACAACACCACAGTCAAATGTGTCATTAATTTTATAAAAAAGCTCTGTTTTCATACAGACATTCCTATTTAATCAAGGCTGCATCAGTGCTGCAGAAGCTATTGAATCCATTCATCTCTCTGAATAATAATAATAATAATGAAGAGTGAACATGCACACTACTGTTCAAAAGTTTGGGGTCACCTATACAATTTTTGTTGTGTTTTCCATTAAAAGTCACACTTCTATTCATCAAAAGAGTTGCAAAAAGAATATAAAATATAGTCAAGATCAAGGATTTTTATTCCAAATAATCATTTTGCCCTTTCTTCAAAGAACCAGCAAAACTGTTTTCAGCTGTGCTAACATCATTGCTCAAGGGTTTTCAAGGGTTTTCTAATCATCCAATAGTCTTCTAACGCCATTAGCAAACACAATGTACCATTAGAACACTGGAAATGGGCCTCTATACACCTATGTACATATTCCATTAAAAACCAGACGTTTGCAGCTAGAATAGTCGTGACGTGACAGAAGTGCAACCCCCCAAACAGCCCTGGCTTCTTCTTTTTCATGCATTTTATGGGAACAGCTGATAAAATGACCAGCAGCTGGCACCAATTGTATGACGTATTTGTTCCTTTAATTAATAACAACTCAGCAAAAGCATGCAAGCTTAATAATGTCCACTTTCCAGCCCATTGTATTAAAACACCTTAGCCCTTCACTACCATTCATTCATTCCTGCACAGATCTTCAAATACAACCCCCATCTCACACACACACACACACACACACACACACAGGGGGAGTATCATTATGCCGGGGGCTCCAGTTGTCGTCTACAGGGGTCGTTCATTAATCAGCCCGGCGACAACAAAGGACCACATTCCTACACTATATCCTTTCTCCTTTGTCCAGGGCTTTCATTTGATCGTGGGCGAATAAAAGCATTTATTCTATAACCAGCATGTTCTTAAAACATCACATCCTTATTCCACCACTGTTCTACTACAATAAACAGTTAAAAAAAAGTATATGAGATCACTATACTGAATAATATTGCAGGTCAAGTGTGACAAGTAGCTTTCAAGCTACTTATTTGTGGTCAGGAGTTTGTTAATGCTCTTAATTCAGGAGCTTGTTTATGCTCTTATTTCAGGAGTTTGTTAATGCTCTTATTTCAGGAGTTTGTTAATGCTCTTATTTCAGGAGTTTGTTTATGCTCTTATTTCAGGAGTTTGTTAATGCTCTTATTTCAGGAGTTTGTTAATGCTCTTATTTCAGGAGTTTGTTAATGCTCTTATTTCAGGAGTTTGTTAATGCTCTTATTTCAGGAGCTTGTTAACGCTCTTATTTCAGGAGTTTGTCAATGCTCTTATTTCAGGAGCTTGTTAACGCTCTTATTTCAGGAGTTTGTAAATGCTCTTATTTCAGGAGTTTGTAAATGCTCTTATTTCAGGAGTTTGTTAATGCTCTTATTTCAGGAGTTTGTTAATGCTCTTATTTCAGGTGTTTGTTATTGCTCTTATTTCAGGAATTTGTTAATGCTCTTATTTCAGGAGCTTGTTAATGCTCTCAATTCAGGAGTTGTAACGCTCTTATTTCTGGAGTTTGTTAATGCTCTTATTTCAGGAGTTTGTTAATGCTCTTATTTCAGGAGTTTGTTAATGCTCTTATTTCAGGTGTTTGTTAATGCTCTTATTTCAGGAATTTGTTAATGCTCTTATTCCAGGAGCTTGTTAATGCTCTTAATTCAGGAGTTTGTTAATGCTCTTATTTCAGCAGTTTGTTAATGCTCTTATTTCAGGAGCTTGTTAATGCTCTTATTTCAGGAGTTGTCGTGCTTTGTGTGTTTGTCATCAGGAATGCTCTTGCCTTCTCAAACATGCCATTACAGGCAGACCATTAACATAACAGCATGTGGGTAAGGTTATGCAAATATCACTGGGGGGGGGGGCAGGGCGGGCGTTTACAGCAGGTGTTTTTTTTCTCTCTTTCACGGTGATTGGGAAATAAATTTCATCTCATGTGATGTGATTTCCCGAGCCACGCTCGGCTATTATCACCCCCACCCTCCCTTTACACGTGGATCAAGAGGAGCGGTCCAGTGTGTACGTGGAGGCTCGCTCTTTAAATCCCCCCGAGGCACAGAGGGGAAATGATGCATGTTATTGTGAACACACCAGATGGGGTCCTGAAGCAGAGAGAAACACGGTGAGGTAGAGCAGCAATCGCGCCGTAATGAGATGGAAATGGATGCGACTCCAGGCTGGTGGGGCGGGGCCAAGAGAGGCTTATTTCAATGGGGGGACACTGCAAAGTAATGTAAGTGACAGGTAGCAAACCTGCAAGACAATAAATGACAACATATATATTTATATATATAGTGTTCCACTTCCCTGCACTAGTTTAGAGAGTCTAATTTATCTAAACTATATTTAAAAAAAATGTCTCTCCCAACACCAAAGAGCAGAAATAACTGCACTGTTTTGGTTCATTATACGTACTTACAATTCTTCAGAGGAAAATATTTACATTTAGAGATTTGCATAAATATTTACTTGTTATGGTAAAGATATTAGCTAAGTAAGAGTGAGATAAAATGAAAATATGTAATTAAATGTGGGGAATGTATACTGTATCCTATACAAAGAGTACTGTGTTTTGTTTTTTAGTGTGTTTTGTTTTTTTAAATTGTATTTTATTTACTGTAATATTAATTTTATTTATTTATTTTCTTAGTCCTGTATATCAAAATATAAATTGTCATTAATATTGTGTTAATTCTGCCTTGTGTTCAAGATGTTTATGTATTGAAAAAGTAAATAAATGTCTAAAAAAATAAGATATTAGCTAAACGTTTAAGGAATAAAATGTAAGTAAACTGAGAGTCGTTAACATCAAAAATACAAAGAAGCCACAACATATAATCCTCCATATTGAATTCTTATCTCATACATTTTGTTGTGAAGACTGCACAATAATATAGTAGTGTGTCGTGTGGTTATTTTAAAGCCTGACAGAGGGAAATCTTATCCTGCAGCTTAAAAAAGAAGCCGTACAACTCGGCGGTTGTGTGGTTGTGGTTGTGTGTGGCATTCACTGGTTTCCATTGCTACCTCCCCGGCACTCACCCCCAGATCCTGTTTCTGGATGTTTCACTTTGCACTTTATTAATGGCAGGAGTGTGTGCAGCACCACACGCTGGTCAACTCCAACCACACACACACACACGCACACACTTACACACAGAGCAGAGGATAAAACACACCCACTGCCCACTCTGGATGGTGAATTTGCTCAGCTTGCTTTTCCGTGAAGTAAAAAGGCCTGAATCTGTAACATCAGGGACGTCTGCTGCTCGCAAATAAGAAAGGTAAGACACTTTAATTACTACTGCTCGTCGCTCATTTCCATCCACACAAAGAAGCTCGGCAAAAGCTGTCATTTATTATCACTCTTTTTAAGCCTCTGGACAAAGTTTATTTCAACTAATTTGAGTTCGGGTGGAAAATTGATTGCAGGAAACGCACATTTTTATGTCAAAGACGAAAACAGCACAAAATAAAATGGGGTAAAATGGGCCGGTGGTGGTGGTGGTGTGAGCGAAACTACAGTCTGCATCCAAAATAGCTGTTTTATATGCAGCCCCAGACTGCAGGGTAAACAACAAGTCATTCATGGGTGACTTACAATACATGCCCCCCCCACCAGTGGACACATGAACTCAACAACAAAGACCTCAGACCAATGCACTTCACTCGACCCAACTGTTAAGGAGACAGAGCGGCCGCCTTAGGACACTCTCTCTCTCTGTCTGTCTGTCTGTCACAAGAAGCCTGTTTAGTGTTAGCGGCTTTTATCAAACATGCTGGCTACAGTCCAGGCTCAACACAAACACAACCACCACCACCACCATCATCATCATCATCACCACCACCACAACCTATCAGCATCACTGTCATCATCCTCATTACTGCTGCCACCAATTTGTCCTCAGCTCTGTGGACATGTGGCTGCTGTACCTGCTGCTGTCAGCTGCTCTGACTGTTTTCTCTCCTCTCATGTCTACGTGATCGTCCATCTGTCGTGGCCAGGATTAGACATTTTTTGAAAAAGGTGATGTTTTTTGACACGCAATCTGTTTTCGGCCGCGCTTATAAAACGTCTTTGCGTCATGTGACGTCAAGAAATATTATTTTTTTAAGTTTTGGCCACCCATCCTCCTCACATCACCTCCTAAGAGTAATCTTCATTATGTAAAAAGATTTTAAAGCTCCCATAGTGGTCCTGTTGCACATATATGTTAGTTATGGAGGTCTACTTACATACATTAACTTGTTTTTATGCTCAAAAACCTCCAAGTTGCTGTAAACGAGCCGATAGAAATCTCTCCTCACTGAAGCTCTCGTCAGCCGCGCTGTTTCACACTGAAATCTCACCCACAGAAGACAGACTGTGTTGTGATTGGCCAGCCAACGAGAGCTTTCCCAACTCTCTTGTGATTGGCCAATACCAGGAAGGGACTTAATTAGCATACCAGCTCTCAGAAGCGCAGCTCCACCTCTGGAACAGTGGATGCACTGCTACTCATTATCAAAACATTGTTTTAACAATTTTTAAAAATCAGAACAGGTTTTTTCAGAGATCTTGCTGAGCCCGAGCAGTGGCTGGACTGTTTCAGGGCTTCATAAACGAGGTAATGGTGCAAACACACACCAAAAAAACAGCCTTAATTGGTACTTTCGTTCTATGGGAGCTTTAAAGGCACCATATGTAAGAATGTGGCCAAAAACAGTTACTACACTCAAATTCAAAATACGGAGGTCTTTTAGGTTTCGTTTTCTCCGCCGTTGTAGCTCAGATGTAACTGGCAACCCGTGGTTGCTCGGTGGCTGAGACTCTACTGACTGCAATTATTGGTAGACGGCGGTAGGTGGCGCCAAACATGATTGCAAAACATAAACATGATTTGCGGTGTGCAAAAGATTTTTTTTAACGCAAATATTTTGGCTGTACTGTTGTTGTTGGTGAGTTCAGTTTGTTATATGAACATTATTCCTCCTAATAGTCTCTGTGACATATTAGGAGGATTTTATGGCCAGTTGCTTTAGATTTATTACGTAATGCACCTTTAACAGTAATAGGAATAACTCTGGTTAAACTGTGATCGACAGTTCCTCAGACTTCTATAATGAGAAACCCAGAGTGTTACTAACGACATTAAAGATCATGGGTCAGTTGTCTTTAAGAATCCAAGCGAGTCCATGACGGTTGTCACAGTGATTTAGTTCCACCATTCATTCCATATTTCAATTTACCCCCCAACTGCATTATGGGATTGCTCTGGAGGGGAATCAACCAATTAAAATATAACTCAACAACTCTCTTGTTAAAGTTCGCACATTATATGTCGTAAGTTATGAAGACAGTTCTGGAAAACCAGCTATTTATTTCCTAAATGTGAAGTCGGATAAACACCTTGTGGTGTGTGTGTGTGTGTGTGCGGATGCATTCAGCTGTATTTGTTTACATGCTTCTGCATGTGTGCAAGCATCTCTGACAGAGAGAGAGATGGAGTCCCTACTGTTACAGAACATCCAGATCGGTGCCCATGGCTGCAGAGACTTAGCTATAAGACACCCACATGCTGAAGCAGAGCGCCTCATTAGGTATAGGATGTGCAGCAGTCGGGGGGGAGGAGAAGGGAGTAAAGATGAAGGGAGTTGTTCTTCACGCTCCATCTGCACGGAATCTGTAAAATGCCCCTACACTGTCATCACACAACTTTAAAAAAAAAAAAAAAAAAAGTAATGCTGACACAAGACTGGAAACAGGAGGAAAGAGCGATCATCCAGGCCAACAGGTCAAATACAGAGAGCTGTAGTACATCAGGGGTTTTATACTCGATTGATTTCATCAACTTCCACATACTTTCTTGCCCATAAGTCTTAACATTCCACTTCATACCTCATAAAGTAGTGCATGAGAAAGCCCAGTCCAACACTGGCATGTCTACATTGTCACCATCACTAAATATAGTGACATTTCACATGAGGTTAGTCTAAGTATAGATGATATAGACGCTAGCAGTCACGCACACACGTGTATAGCATACCTGCTTATAATGTACTCCAATAGATGGCAGAACATAGATTTGGGTCCAGTTACCACAAACCAGAGCGTCATCATCACATTGACAATAATAAAAACAAGGGATTAGACATAAAAACAACTTGGATTGTCCTGAAAAACAAATATTTTTTTTACTTACTTACTGCATCTGGACCAGTACAATTATTTCTATCTTAAACATCACCTGATTTTGACTCCTAATAATAACCACTAGAGGATGTAATAAGCTACGAGCTGAAATTTCACTAATGGGGCATTTTTCCACTGTACAGTACCATCCCGCCTCGCCTCAACGATACACGGTTTGGTTGCGTTTCCATTACAATATAGCTTAGTCTCGATGTGGGCGGAGTCATCACTGCACGGCTGCACGAAAGTGCAGTGACTTTGCTTTACACACGACAGACACACAAACGAGTGACGAGTGACTTGTTAAGCAGTTGTTTTCAATGTAACTGAATCATTAGAATCGGTTCATTACAAAGATTTGTAATGACACGGCATTAGGGAGTGGTGACAAGTAATGACATCCATGTAATGACAATGGTGTTTTCTTGACCATAGTTTGAGGAGGGAGTCATGAAGAGCCTACACAACTTTCAGCGGATTCATAGAAACCAGGGCTTTTCAAGAAAAGCTGTCCGTGATGGTCGTGCTGTGCCGCTTTCACCTCCTCACTCCAAACCTGCTTTGCTCCGTTGCATTATCTCCTGCGCTGACAGGTTCGCACAGTTCCACTGACGGACCACTCACTTTTTATATTTACTACTTTCCTAAAAAACACCGCCGTGTTCGGCTCTTGTCAAAGCTAATACTTTGCAGTTTGTTGACGTCCATCACGGAGCTAAAAACTGTGCACGAAAACAAACCGACAGGCTGAGGAGGAGAAAAGACTGGAGTGTTGCCCGGGTCTCCGGCTCATAATGAGCTGTCAGGGTGCAGCGGTGAATCGGGTTTTGCGATATGATGAATGGGCACCGCTGGGACACAAAAACCTCTGCACCGGTGTTTGTTGTTTGCTTGTTTTATTTGCAGATAATAATTTTTTTTTTGGACTCATTACACACTAACAAAGAACAGGTTCACCACCTCAGATAAACACATCTACCTCATCCTTTGTCTTTCCCCCCCCCCCTCTCTTCTTTTCCTCTGAATAATTGATGAGCCATGTCTGTCCCAGAGAACCATTACTTTCACAGATATGGTCAGCGTGGGCCTCATAAATCCACATTTATGGAATCACTGTCCACTCGTTCAGATGTTTAATGTGCAATCAGAGTACATGCTGACTCAGTGATAAAACCGCTCTATAGTACTGGAGCCATATTCAAGTTCATTTTTAGGCTTTTTTTAGTTTTAAGATGAAAAAAATGCAGATTTGAGGAGAACATCCAGATTAATGGACTGTGTAGATCTTGAGAAATGACTTACAAAGGATGAACACATAGCAGTATGTGTTGCAGTATGAAGTCCATGCATTCATGCAGTGATTTAACTGGGTTAAAACGCTCAGTATATCATGTTCTGCTGCTCAAAGTCTCTCAGTTGAAACAATCACAGAAGACCTAGTTTGATGAAGATGTGAAGCAGCATGGGATCATGGGAGTTATTGTTCAGGAGAGAACTTCAGTGGCAACGCACGCAGCAAAAAGCAAATCGTGATCAAATAAATGACAAATATATGCTATAAAATGCAAAAACAAAAGACAACACAACTCAAACTAGTAGGACTTACATAAAATATTGATGTAACCATTCAAAAATATTGCAATTTATTTTTTTATTATAGACTTCCCAGATTTGTTCTTTGCACTGTGGTTTTTTGTTGGCGTTTCTGACCATGGGCGGGCCTTAGGAAGCTGCCTGCTGATTGGCTACTGAGTTTTTGAGTGACATCTCAATGGACCAGAAGTAGTTACAATGTTAGCGACTTACGTACTAAGTACTAACTAATTATTATTTTGTCGGATGTTGATGGGGAAAACATGGGAAACGAGTTCCAGACGGACAGTAGGACTGAATATTTTCTAACTCTGGGATTTGTCCTGGAAATTATAGCTTTCTAGTCTTAAATATGGTAGTGTAGAAATAATATGGTTGCACATTTGCTATGTATGGTAGCCGAAAGTCAGGCAGCTAGCACTGTGCTATACACCAAATTTGACAGCTGACAGTGCCCTAAGACTTATTCACAGTTCTGTATATCTTTCGGTCTTTCGGGGTCAAGTATTGTTAAACTATGTATCGCGAGCATAATGAAGATAACTTAGAAGTACATTTAAAAGCATAGGGCCCAGTGTTAAACCCTGATGGACTCCACGTAACTTTCACACATGTAAAGCTCCAAGTAGACACTGTCATCCATTCATAAATGATGGTCTTCACTTTTGTTTCAACAGATGATTGCAGTGTAATAATGAATGAATGAATGAATGAATGAATGAATGAATGAATGAATGAATGAGAAAATTCACCATGTCACTTCTCACTTAAGATGATTGATCATGTTGAGAAGAACTGCTTCAGTTTTGTGGTTATAGCACAGACACCTGACGATCTGGATGATGTATTCTATTATTAAACAAAAATAATATTTAGTGTATCCATCACGGTTGAAAGTAATATCTGCTTAAGTTCATTATCTGCATCATGATGATATGTTATCTCCCTCTTCCTAAATTTAATTAACCTAATTCAACCTTTGGCTGCAACGGCACATTTTCTCTGAAGATCAGTGGTTAAAGTCTGGATCCAAAAATGGGTCACAGGCCTGATGCTTGTACTTTTTAATTAGCTCAGGGCCAAGAAGAAGTTAGATGATTCTCTTAAATGAATCCCCGGTTTCTTGAGATTAAAAGGCTAATGTGTGACAGAGCACTTTACTTTTGCGACTTGGACTTAAGGCTCTTATAGCACTTATACAGGACTATGTATGCTTTCCCTTAAAAACGTTGATGTTAGTTGATATTTGGTGGATTAAGGATCTGTGTTTATCCATAAGAAGAGTGAGAGCTTATTAGTGAGGTCATTATAATGACCACATTGCCACATTGCTATTTTATGAGCCTTAGAGTACAATGTATATCTGTAGATATAGTAATATCTATAGGGTAATTCAAAATAAAATATCAATTGGTCTGTCATTCTATCCTGTTATACAGTAAGTTTAACAACCATTTATTTAAGTCTCTAGACTGTTAAGGGTTTTAAGTTGATAGTGTACTGAATAAAAATGTATATAAGGATCATTTACAGCTGGCTTCGTCTGTATAAGATGTATGCACACTATTTTCTTGTCCTTGAGATGATATATTAAAGCTCATGGTTTCTCTGTCTGGCTGTAAAATAATACATCAGGTGCTGTTCTTCTGCTGTTGCACATCTGGCAGAACAGCTACTGGAGCTACTGTATGTTGAGCAGAGGCGAGCACAGCTCTGCAGAGACTGTTAAAATGAGGACATAGAATAAGAAGATGTTTCTATATGAATAGAGAACACCGTTATAAGATGAAGATAGTGGAAGTGCTGCACTTCAAAGATGGTGTAACCTATAGACACATGGGTAAGAAGAAAAAAAAAGGACAAGAATGTCAAGATGGATAATACATAATGGAACAAGCTCATAGCCTCTGCACTGGGAGTCTTTGCATTTGCATTAAATCTATTTAACGTGCCAACACAGGCTCGCTCCTGCTAGTAACTTATATTGACCTTCAGCAATGGTAATCCTTTTTTTACGCAGTGTGACCCTATAACATCACTGATCCCCGGCCTCTCTGCTCTTCTAGCTCTCAGGAGACAGAGCGAGATATCGTATGAAGGGCAGAGGGAGAGAGGAAGGGCGACCTTACTCATGGCATTAAGTCAATATATTAGACAAGAGTGATATTTAAATTAAAAAGGGTCATTTTCTTTGTATCTCTATGTCATACGAGTATGAGATAGTTCCACGTTTGCCCCTGGCTCTCCATGTTCCTTTTTTTTTTTAAATAAACATGAATTAGCGTTAGCGTTACGCAGCTCAACCTGCGGTTAGAGTGGGAGGACAGACACACAATGTTCCATAATTACTCATAAAGTGTGCCTCGTCTATCTACTCCACATGTACAGTGTATGCTCTCACTCAGATATAGAGTCAGCACGGTCATGTCCCGTTTGGCTAACTTTGTGTGGGAGGATCAATGTGTGCAAATTATGGTGATATATGTTTTCTTTGAGGAGAATGTGGGTGAATGAATGTGATAGTAACGTGTAGGCTGCAGCAGCAGCAGCAGCAGCAGCAGCAGCTCTTTGATTTCCCACGAGCATGGAAATATGGAGATGGTATATGGTAGGCTTATGGCGACTTAGCAACAAAGATTAGCTTCTTTGAGATAACTCGAGACGACTTTGGAAGCTCCAGTTCAGTACAATTAGAAACACTGACGATGTGAGCAACAATAACAATACGATTTAAGGAAATCCCAGCTGACATAAGACGGAAGACGGGCTACAACCTGAACACATCGCCATTCCATCACAGGGACACATGGAGACAAACAACCATCCATTGTCCGATTTGCCTAATCCCCAAATCTGCATGTTTTCTTGATCAATAATTGGATTATAGCAGAGTGCAAATCAATTGATTTTAGGGAGACAGAGAGAGAGATGGAAACCTTGTTTGCGACAAGCCTTGGCTAAATCTGGTCTGTGGGAGACTTTAACCAATCACGAGGCAGCACAGAAAGATAGTGCACTTTCATTGGCTAATCTACAGAGAAGCTGCACATAAACGTTCCTTTGGTGGAAAATAGAACAATAGAACACTAATAGAACATGGGCAACAACCGCCTACAGTGATTATAAATGTGTCAAAACACTGTTCATTTGTCGTATATGAAGTGCATCTGTCTCTACTTATCTGGAGGGGTAATAATAATAATGACAATAATATAATGAATAATAATAGAAAAGCAGGTTTGGCACATTTACATTTTGTCTACAGAGGAAAAAGAGACATTTCTAATGTAACACAAGATGACACAAGGGATAAGGTGAGATCGAGACGACGTATGAAGTATGAATATTTTTGTTATAATTACCAGTTTATGCATGGGAAATACATACAGTACGCATGTTTTTGAGTGAAGTGGTTGAGTTGGGTTTTCTCTGCAGATAACTGCAGATCCTGTAAATGTGTATATAGCCAATATACAGTACTGTATATATGGACACATTTGACAACTACAAGTGCAGTTATCCCGTAATTTATTTCTACCATGACACACTGTAGAGCTGTGAAAGAGATCAATATATACATGTGTGTGTATATATATATACATATATATATATATATATATATATACATATATATATATGCCTATATACGTATATATGCATATGTATTACTATATACGTATATACCTATAAACATATATATGTATACACATATATACGTATATATGTATACATATATATGTATTTATATATGTATGTATATAAATATATACAAGTATATATGTATACATATGTGTATATATATACATACATACATACATACATACATATATATATATATATACACACATACATACATATATACACATATACATATATATATATGCATACATACATATATATATATATATGTAGTGGATTGCTATGAAGTAAGTTGCCCTGGTGATCTGGCCAAAATAAAAAGAGAGACAACTTTTTGACACCATGACTTTAGACTCAACATATACAGTACATCCCTATAACTCATTAATCTTACTTCCTATAGTACAGCCCTGTGACTCTGGAGAAGTAGAAGTAGAAAATGAGACGCGTTGTTCACGAGGCGTTTCCTTCAAGCAACACAGAGTGAGAGAGAGAGAGAGAGAGAGAGAGCACACGAGTGTATGAACGCATGTACACTGAGGAGTGAGTGAAGAACATCAGCATCTCATCACGGATCTGTTGTTTGAACAGAAGGGAGGAGGAGTTTAACGGTGAAGGCTGCACAGGGCACACACACACACACACACACACACACACACACACACACACTCTGCAGGGACGCCCAGTCGTCCCCGTTTCTCTCTAATTAACAAGTACTCGACAGAGCAGCTCAAGGCAGCGGAGCACACAGCAGCCATCTGCAGAAGCCTCGTCTGCCGCGGTCGTTGATAATGATTTGAGCCAATGATGACGTAAGTTGCACTGACACCAGGCTTTGAAGATCTCACACACACACACATATACACATCTATCCTTCTTAGGATACTGCATTTGTTTTAACAGACTAAACAAACACCTAAAATCTTCAAATCTTAGGTTCTGCCTTTTTAGGACCAGGGTTTTTGCAAGAAAAAGGTCCTGAAGAGGCAACAAATACAAATAAATGTGCACACACACACACACACACACGGGAACTCACAATCTGTGCTGCAAGTCCACAGAAATAAACCCGAGGAAGTCCTCGAAGGCTTAAAATAACAACAGAACCTTCGTTATTATACACGACAGGAAGTATTCTGATACCCGGATGAATATTGATGTGATGCAATGGTATGTGATGTTAAGTAAACGTGCACGTTAATGCAGAGGAGGGGCGGGCCTGCTTGGGGCATATGGGCACAGTGCAGTGTGGAAGGTTGTGGGTTAGGGGGTGCATAGATAATAATATGGAGTAAATATTTGTGTCTATGCAGGGACAGAAAAAGAGTTCTCGCTGACCTTTTTAGCACTGTTAATGAAAACACCACAGAAAAGGTCACATGTCATGGTGTACACTACCGTTCAAAAGTTTGGGCGCACTTAGAAATGTCCTTATTTTTGAAGGAAAAGCACTTTTTTAATGAATATAACATTAGATGAATCAGAAATACACTCTATACATTGTTAACGTGGTTAAAGACTATTCTAGTTGCAAACGTCTGGTTTTTAATGGAATATGTACATAGGTGTATAGAGGCCCATTTCCAGTGTTCTAATGGTACATTGTGTTTGCTAATCGCGTTAGAAGACTATTGGATGATTAGTAAACCCTTGTGCAATGATGTTAGCACAGCTGAAAACAGGTTTGCTTTGATTATTTCTAATCTTGTCAGTGTCTGGACTATATTTTCTATTCATTTTGCAACTTTTTTGATGAATAAAAGTGTGACTTTTAATGGGAAACACCAAAAAATGGTATAGGTGACCCCAAACTTTTGAACGGCAGTGTATAGTAGGGCTGCAAATAACAGTTATTTTGGTAGTTGAGGTTATTTTATCGCTTTGACAGAAGAAGAAGAAGAAGCTGTATTAATTGTCACAAGTTGAAGCCAAAACAGTGATGCTGTGTTAGCTCATACAACCCAGCTGTGATCAGCTGACACCCAGCCGACTGTTAGTCTGTTAGTTACGCTTCAATCCCAGCCACTCTGTCACCGAGGTGGTCCATTTAAATGAGACTCCTTCCTTTCTACACCAACGCAGACTCAACCCAGACTCTACCTTTCTAGGTCAGAGGCTAAAAAAGTTTTAAAAATGTATTTCTTGCTTTGGTTTTGAACGTCTTGTGCTCCCAGTGTGGCTGCAGGGCTAAATCCAGGCGGCATCAGCGTCAAGTCTCGCTGTATTTTGTCGCGCTAAATGTTTAATTACGACAAGAGTGTTCCTGTCGTAGTACATCCCAGAAAGTGTGTACTGTCGAATGTAATCAACACTGTTTAACAGATTAAATATCCCAGAGACTGAAATATTGATAAACTCAAACGCACAGACTCGTCTCGTGTTAGGAACGTCCCTGCGGGAAGGTTGTAGTGTACTGTAGAGAGTGGAGCAAGGGATTCTGGGAAATGACGTATGTGTCAGTGGCAGCTCTGACAACAATCATGTTTTCCAAACTATACTTGTGCTTCATTTGTTCTCTGCAAAGAAACTACAGGGTCAGCAGAGGGAAAAGGATGATAGGATGACATTTAATTTACTATAATCCAGAGTTCTTCTAATATTCTCTATTAAGAAAACTGTGTTAGCTCCAGGTCAGGTTTTGCTCCTGCTCACATCGCGTTACTATCCATTTCCAGCAAACGTACGTCACGTGATATAACCCAAACAAGTAGGTCATGATGGGAAAAACGGATCATAAACCTCCATTTTTTTTCCCCCGATTGGCCTTCATTGGACCCGAGTAGTCAGATCGTCCTGCCCTGAAAGGCAACGTACTGTATGAAAAGTACAAACAGCACATAATGCTTTTTCCCCAAATAGAAATGACCCGAAATCTATCTTAAATCTACTATTTCTAGCACTATTTCTAAGTACAACTTCTGATATTTATCCACCAGTGTAAACAGGACACAACAAATGGAATTAACAGTGTGACAAGTGAACAACTTCTGTGTTCTGTGAGGTTAAATCGCCGTTTTGTTTTATTAATATGATGACCCGAATTACTTAAAACCGGGGGGGCCAAACTACGGCCCGCGGGCCAATCACGGCCCTCGGTGAGATGTTGTGCGGCCCGCAGCTTCCAGTTATATATTGTATTATTTATGGCCAAGCGCCGAACTCCAAATGCATGTGAATCACTTCATTAGCAAAGGTAAGACAACATTTTCTGGTTGCATTTGTTTAAAGTTAGTTTTTTTTTTTTTTGCTCTTATTTTGCAGCTGGATCTGGATTCTTTTTTTATACAGTGCAAAAACAACTTTATGTAAATGCTTCTGTTAAAAGGAAAAAAAATGACCATTGGCCCACGGAAATCTTCACATTATCAAATATGGCTCTAAAAATGTGGACACCCCTGACTTAGAAGCTTCACAAGATTGTCATATTAACATTTCTGTTGGAAAAGATGTATTTATTTATATTATTTATTACTTTTTTTGCATGCACTCTCAGCAATGGCAGCGTGCAGGGGACTGTTATATATGTACAAGTCCCTCATGCATCAGTAATGTCGTCAGACTCTTTCAATAACTGTACTTTCAGTGGATAATAATCGCAGTTACCCAACAGGATTACATTGTAAAGATCTGCTGGATCCGTTGTGGAAGTCATTTTACTTTCAAATGAAATGATTGTTTGGAGGGGAAAAGAAACAGATAAGTTCCTCAGGAAATGATTAGTTTAGCTATAAAAAATATTGTGGAACAGCTGCGGCCCTCGACGTGAGTCATGAACCGTTGGCCATGAAACTGGGTGGAAGTCCACATCTGTTTGTCTTTTTCCACTCGAGACCTCTTCATCCTCACAGTATTAAACGCTGCCCTTTTGTGTCATCGAGCTGTTTTTTGTCTCTCTCGGGCTGCGTCGCTGTCTCTCTGTTTGCAGAGATGCACATAATCTGAAATCATTATCATTCATAATAGAGGCCTGTTTCCACAGGGCGACCAAGAGAATTACGGTGTCTGTGAAACACTGGGCTACAACAGCAATGAAACATCACACACTTTTTCCTCATCTCATTAACCTCTAGGCAACACACACACACACACACGTACAGTATCACAGTCATATTCAGTCACTGAGTGCATGTGTGTGTGTGTCGAGGCTGAGGCTGCTGTCATGAGGAGATAGCGCAGTTCCCCCCACGGGGGTTAGACGATGACCTTGTGCTTCTTTCACATACTCAAACACGAGACTCCTTCATGAACAGACATGGGACATTCGAAGAATATTCCTTCTTCAAACATCACACAGATGCTTTAGATTTTTCCCACCTGTGGCCTCCGTGTAGATGTTGTGTGTGTGTGTGTCGCACTCTTGAGCTTCGCGTTTCCTGTGATCTCCGTACTTTGTTCTTTGAATCTCATCACGGTGACAAAGTTCTGTCGGTGAGGATGAAGCAACACACGAGAAACACAACGGTCTCCGCTGCTCCTGCTGCTACTTCTGCACCTGCACCTCCCACTTTGTTCTTTTCTGACTCTGTTTCTTTATTTGTATTATTATCATTATTATTATTATTCCCTCTGTGAACACATGAACACTACCCTCACAGTCACAGGCATTCATGTGCTGTGTTAACAGCCTCCACTCTGCTGGAAATGCTTTCCAACACATTTTTAGCTGCAGGAACTTGTATTTAAACTCTCACACACAGTCAACAGAATTGAATTTGGGAACAAACCTGAGAGTGCAGTTAGTTGCAATATGACTATAAATGAGTTTGACAAAAAAAAAATGTGGTGAATGAATCTGAGAATGTGACATTTAGATTGATTTTGTCTTTCCAGATTAGGTTGGGTAATTGGGCAAATTCAATTCCTTTGTCTCCTAGCTAGAGCGGCCAAACACCCCTTTACTAACGCAAGATACCAGGTGTATTCAAATTAGGATGTCGAGACTCAACTTAAGGCCACATTATACTTCTCCGACTGCGTAACCACGGAGACCCCTCGAGCCTTCATACTTCTGCGTCGTGGTGACGGATACGCACTGCAATTTCCCGCCCGATCAGTAGGGTTCGCTAGGCAAGGTTGTTGTGCTTTTGGCTACAGTGAGCAATGGCGTCCGAGAGAGAAAGACTGTTGTTGTTGAAACAGTGGCCGTTTTAAGATAATTTGAGGCGAGAAATTGGCCATTTAGAGTCTAAACATGTGCTGTGTGTGTTAAGATATAATGTATTTATAGTTTGGCAGCGACGTTGTCGGCGGTGATCAGCTCTGCCTCTGTGGGCGCTCGGTGCTCACTGTGAGCCGGCAGAGAGCAGCTTAGCTCGGCCTGTCCTGAGGACCAATCGCAGCTCTTGCCGTCTACGTTGTCCCTTGATGGAGTGACGGACACTTAAAAAATATTTGGAGGCTGTGTCGACGCAGAGGGCTCTGCGTAACCTACGTAGAGCACTTTACGCAGGAGTATAAATTGGGCAACATCCTGCAGGATACCTCTGGGGGGGTCAGCCCTGATACCTGCAATAGACAAAGGGGTGTTAAAGCACGGCCTGGAGGGGCAGACCCCTGCAACAGACAAAGGGATGTGAGAGGGGTGTTCCTTAGGTATAAAAGTTTAGCTCTCACATGCTCTGGGTCTTTCTTCATCTTCAACCACTCATGTGTTGACTGGCCTTTTCTTTGCAAAGAAAATAAACCCTTTTTGAACCCAGAGAAAACCCACGCACACCAGGGGAGAGCATGCAAACTCCATGCAATACTTTTTTTGTTGATTCATAAATTATTAAGTGTGAAATCGAGCTATAAAATAATCAATAATTTAAAATGCCGGCACACAAGTTTAAAAAAATATACTATATAATATCCCACCAATTCAAATGGTACCAAATACCATGCCACAGAGATTATTGGGTGTCAATCAGTCGATGCCACCTCAAAGAGACCACTACAAAGAGACAGGATATATTCAAGTTCAGTGTGTTTTTTGCTCATGATTTCAATTAATCATTTTGTAAAAAGGCAGAAGATCAGTTATTTTTCTAAATTAAAAAAAGTTTGATAGTATCACTTTAAGGCCTGGTTGTATCACACCAATGTTTTCCTAACCTGAAGGTGTGGAAAGACCAAAGATATCTGCTATAGGTAAATCTAGTGTCAACATTTTCCATGTTAAATTTAAAAAAGCATCATAGTAAACCTATTGTATATATATATATACAGTATATATACACACATATGTATATATATACATATATATATAAACATATGTATGTGTATATATACACATACATATACTGTATATTTCCATACATATATATACATGGACATATATATAAGTGGACAACTCTTAGCATCGTGATCCGTGATTTTGACCACTGCCATGTCAGTTTTTGAAAGCAGGAAATTCACAGACATCACTTCTATCATCAATTTTCCTCTTAACAGGAAACGAGTTACACAAATTGACATCATATTCTACCCAAGAAGACCTAAATCTAGTGATTAAGACCATTAACTCCACAGCAAAATGCTTACTGATGTTATAATTCAACATTTTCTTATACAGTCTGTGCGTATGTGGCTGAAATTATAGTACAAAGTAAAAAAAAAGAAAGAAGAGCACGAAGTTTGACTTGAACACACCACAGGTCCATCACCTCATTCACCATGAACATGAAAAGGAGATGTGAGCAGGGCGGCACACACACCACACTGACTCATCAGGCTCTTCACTTCTGGGGCCTGGAGCAGATCCACTCTTATCTCTGATGAACTAACAAACAGTCATTAACGGCAAATTATTAGACATCTAAAAAGGTTTTTCTTTTTTTTGGGCTTCTTCACTTCAAAGAGAAGTCTTTGATGTAACGTGTGCGCGGGAAGTCTGCCGTTCCTTCATGAGCCACACTTTGACTTATATAAAGCTTATGTGCAGTTTTGGAGAAAGTGAAATAATTCAAATTAATTAACTAAATAAAAAGACGTTAAAGGAGTCATATTATACCATATTTTCTCCTAGTTAGCCTAGTTCCCTGGTGTCCTAATGAACATGTCTGTGACATGCTTTGCTCAAAATACCTTAAGAATGAAGCACCACAGCAGTTCAATCACCCTGCCAAAACAGCCCTGTTCAGAACGCACGGTTTAGTAGTATCTGTTTAAAAAAGGGACAGGAAATGACATCGGCCACAGAGGCTACTGGGAGCTAACAGCAGTTAGCATTTGGAAAAGTGATCATGTGCAGGCTCTAGCATGCACATTGCCGTCATATATAACACGTATCCACTGGAGAGATAAATCCTCTGAGGCTGGAAGTTTGTGTAGAACTCTGTGCTGCACTGTGGAGCCAAGAATAGAACTTTTCGCAGACTTTGTGGACTTTCGGTTTTCGGACTCTGGAGTGTTTTAGGGTCAAAGCGGAGCTCCGCGAGACAACAATTCCAGGAATTTAGCGCAATGTGACGTCCCAATGAGCGCGGAAATCAACATCGCGTGTTTTATCTCCTGTACTTAGACTGAGGAGGACCACAAAAATAAGGATTTCAATTATTTAAAAGTTGTTTTTCTATATGTCACTTTTATGGCCACGGGTGCATGTGCTTTCAAAAGGTGGAGCTGTAGAGCATGGACTGTGGGCAGGAAAGTTCAGAGTGCAAGTTAAATGTGTGAGGAATGTGAGCTGCAGCTATCTCCGGCTCACAATGACTCCCTCTCTGCCACTGAGACTGTGAGAGACAGCTAGAGTCTTGGCAAGGACTTGAATGTTTGATGTGAGAGTGAGCGCTGGTGTGAGCGGATCAGGATCAATGTACTACACAACGGTCCTCCTTATCTCCTCCATCCTCCTCTGCTCTGCTTCTCCATCAATCAATAATTCTTCGAAAGTTGGCTCCTCATTAATATGGAGCAGAGAGATACTGAACCTTCTGCTTTCGCTGCACTCTGAGGTTCACAGATAATCGCCTGCAACCAGGGCTGCAATCAGCTGTCAATCACGCTATAGTGCAATATGTGCTGTGCTTTATCATTTATTGTCTTCTAAATTAGGCTAAAATTCACACATTTATAAATGTGTCTTTTTGCAGACGGTAAAGTCGCCCCCTTGTGACGATGCACTATATCGCTTCAGTACTTCCAGGTTGGCTTCAATGAGAAAACAAGCAAGACTTCAATTGGTATATGGTCTATGATTCAGCCACAGCTGCAGGGTCCTAGCCTTCATTAAACACGTTTTAACCAGCTTTAAAATGTCAAATCTAAACATCTTTGAGCTACATCCAACAACATATTTAATTTAACAGAATTTATCCATTTGTATTTGAATGAACAGCATAAAATACTGATACTGATGCGAACATCCCTGCTATAAAAGAGTAGAAAGAAGAAGCCACGAGTGCTACAAATTTAGCAGGAGAGCGGCGAGTTTGATGTAATGCAGTAAATGTCAACACATAAAGGGTAGAGAGAGTAAAAAACAGTCAAGGAAGCTTTATTCTCATCATATAAAAACATGAAAAGAACCAAATGCAGTCCTCAGGTCTGGGTAAATGTGCACCAAAAATTATATATATATATTAATAATGTATTTTCTCTTACTCAAACATTTTAAATACTCAAAGTCTAAGGATGAGTAACACATCAGAGTTATCAGGGGCTTCTATGACCTGATCTGTGTCAGTGCTGCTTAACTTCAACATGTGGCACGTGACACTGTTACTGTGCAGGCTTTGCTAATCAATAGACTAAAATAGCAGGTGGGTATTTCTGGTTTTCGTCACTGCAAAACGTCCACCAGGAAAAAAAAAAAAAGTAGTTTGAAGTTTGAATTAATCCAGTCATCACTTAAAGTGCACGCACACATAATGGGGATTAAAACTTCCGGTAACACTTTAGATTAGGGAACACGTTATCCATTAACTAGGTCGCATGCACGCCCTTTATTAGTAAATATTAAGCATGTTTTAACACCTTTTGTAGGAAAAATCTTAATTCATGTCGTAATAGAGGTAGAATAAGGCTATGTAGACTAAAGTGTTTAAGGATTACTAATAAAGCATGTTAGTAATGTGTTCCCTAATCTAAAGTGTAACCAGACTTCCTCTCTAACTTCACATGCTGCCATCAGGTCACGCTCTTTGTCACCATAAAATTCCACTTAGCTGGCTTCACTTCACACACTGCTGCACCAGAGAGAAGGAGGAAAAGCGGGGCAAAAAGGTAACACGACATCAAAAAAAACCTGTCAGAAATGCTGCGGGCAGCACATGTGTTTTCATGACGGTGCATATTCAGCCTCCTCCAGGTGAAAAAGTGCACAGTGTGTGTCTCCCTGTGAGTCAGTCAGTCATAAAGTCAACTCTCAACCCTCAGTGATTTACAACAATGCCACTGTGACTTTAAGTCTTCAGAGCAGAACACGACTTTCCTCGTCGTCGTAGTTTTCCAGCGGTTAACCTTTCGCACTCGCGTTACAGCTTCTTTGCCGTATTTCTTAAAGTTCACCTCGTGTTGGTGTTTTGTATGCTGACACTGTCTCAGCTTTTTTTTAAATCCCTGGTTTAAAACGAATGTTTATGGACATGATGACACTTCATGTGTATATATTTTGTATGATTTCTTTATTTTTTATAGTCCTTGTGCTGTTGTTTTTATGGATGGTTGTTTTTTTTTATACCATCTCCTGGCACTTAGAAGCACTTTGGGTCATAACAATTCAATTCACACAACTTTAATCGTCCAGGATGAACTGAATTTGCCATTATTCTCATATTATGTGCCGTGTTCAAGTTTCAAGTTTCAAGTATATATGTATATAGTACATATATATATATATATATGTATATACGTATATATGTATGTATATAAATACATACATACATATACAGTATATATACACATGTATATATGTATATATATGTGATACATACATTTATACTATATATGTATGTACTATATACACATATACACATATAAACATATACATTTATACACATATACATACACATATATACATATACATATGTATATACGTATACATATACATATACATACATATACATACATATATACATACATATATATATTCGTATATATATATATATATAATAATGCATTATATTTAAGGCGCCTTTCAAGACACTCAAGGTCACAGAGACACTCAAGGTCGCCGGTCTATATATATATATATATACATAGACATGACCTTTAATTGTTTCTTTTGTTTCTTCTTATTTTATATACATATTTTCATATAGTATGTTTTTATTGTACATTTACGAAATAAAAAAAATCACTAATTCAAACAAAAATAGAGCTGAAACAATCAATTAATCGATTACTAAATTAATTGTCAACTATTTTTGATAATCTATTAATCGATATGAAGCTTTTTTCGTTTCTTTGCTCCACATCCACACAAGAAATCATTCAAACTGAATCGCTTTGGTTTAAGATTAATCGAGTACGAGAATAACCATGAGTTGCAGCTCTAAACAAAACCATTCATATGTTTTAGATCCAAACCATGGAAGAAATGGATGAAGCAGAAAAGTACCAACGACGGCTGAGAGTCATCACGGTGAGATGTTCTTTCTTTTTATTTTTTATTCTTTATTTTCCCTCCTCCTCCTCCCCTCCTCTCCACTTTCTACTTTAGTCAGCCTTAAAGCAACAATCTCTTTCACCTCCTGTCAAAAACAATCTCCGCGTACCAACAGTGACACTTGAGTGAACAATCTCACTCCATGTCTGTGCACTGCCTGAAGTCAGCGAGCGGCGGAAAAGAGCATTCCCCCCCCAGTTAACTTTTCTGGCCAATGATCACCGGTGTGTGTGTGTGTGTGTAATGAAAGGTTTGAAGGCCTGAGTGGAGTCGGCTTGACCTCTATCTCCTAGGAAGTAAAACTCAGCCTTAACACAAGTGAACCAGCAAAAGGCCTGTGGAGAGCGTGGATGTTTACAGCGTACATTAAAGAGTACAAATACAGCACCAGCATGCGTACAATGTGCTGCGTCATTGAACTATTTCTCTCGGCATCCCTGCTTCTCTGCCAGCTGTATCTGCCACTTTAATCTGCCGGTCACGTCCCCTAAAAATACCCTTCCCTCTCTCTCTCTCTCTCTCTCTAACTCTAACTATCTCAGTTCTCTGCTTTCATGCACAAGTCGTCCTCGTCCTCTGGGACCGTGACTGCAAAAAAAAAGGGGGTGTTGCCAAAGAAATATATTAAAAAGCGGGTGTAACCCACCAACATTATTGTCAGGGGCAGAGCTCTCGTCGGACCGAGCTCTGGCTGTGTGCTGCTGCTGTGAGTGTGAGGACAATGCTTCAATTCACAATAACCCAATGGACTAATTCAAGTTTGGTGACAGTTTGCTGTTAAGAGGTAAGTTTACGGAGACTCTGGCGATTCAAAGCGTTGTGGAAATACTCTGCTGCTGGTGAAGAATGAAATAGAGCGATACAAATATGAATATTTTCTTTGCAAAGAAAAGGTCAACCTAAACATTTATACCTGAAGAAACACCCCTTTCAGATCCCTTCGTTTGAGAAGGAGTCTGCCCCTCCAGGCCGTGCTTTCACACCCCTTTGTCTACGGCGGGTATCGGGGGCCGACTCGCACAGAGGTATCCTGCGGATGTTGTAGTTAGGTGCAAGTTGAGTCTAGACATCCTAATTTGAATAGGACCTGGTATCTTGTGTTAGGAAAGGGGTGTTGGGCAGCTGTAGCTCTGAGACAAAGAAATTTAATTTGCCATTACACAAGAAAATGTGTACTTTGAAGTACAGAGAAACAGCTGATAATCTAGAGGTCAAGTGTGGAACTCTGAGGAGAGTAAAGAAGACGTTGATTGGGTGGAGGTGGCGGTGGGCGTGGTCAAGAAGTATAAACTTCTGAAATGCACCCTAACATTAAAAGTTAAGGAATCCCACAGTGTTTTTTTTTATTATTATTATTCTTACCTCTTTTTTTGTTGTCTTTCAAATTTGTCAGGAGCGGCTTCAGCAGCAGGAGGAAGAGGAGAAGCTGAGGAGGGAGACGGAGGAAGAGTGGTTGAAAAAGGCCCAGACAAAGGTTAGTGACACACTATACAACTACAATATCAGTGGACTTTTATCTCTTGGATATTAAATAGGTTTATATAGGTTTAAATTGACCATACCACTGGAGTGGGATTACACCGTGATCTCATTCCATTGTTTATCTTTCTCCAGCTGTTTCATGTTAAAAATTGACCACTGCTGTGTGTCCCCCCCCCCACCCTTAAACCCCCACGCCCTCATGAGCTCTTCACTCTTCACTCGGTGACGTCTAGAGCTCAAGTGTTCTGGGGAGGGGTTCACTTGGACTTTGCCCAGTGACATAAGCGAGCGGTTTTAGCTCAGTTAACATAAGCTGCTTGTTGTGCTAAAACACCACAGAGGAAGCGATGATGACAGAAACGGAGAAAGAGCATGTTGTTGGTTTTTTTTTACGAGCTGGTATGTATCCCATTATCTACTTCACGGTGGGTTCCCTATAGGACACCGTAACAACTCATGCTGTTGCCAATAACCCGAGGCTGCATCATGCATGCAGTTACAGCCTCCACACTAAAATAAAAACACACTTCATTCTTTTTTACAGCCAAGCGTTGCCGCCTTGGGGCGTGTGCATCATTTACAGCGTGGACACACACCATCTAAGCTGCGGTTGCAAATGCAAATGAATGAAAAAAAAAGGCACAACACAACAGCTCTTTCATGTTAGTGCAGGGCTAAACATGAATCAGAATCCGTCAGTTTCTACTTCATAAACTAAAAAGGAGAGCTGGTGGTGTATATATACACTGTGAGAAGATGACAGGAGAGCAGAGCAGTTGCAGGGTTTGAAAGCAAAGGATCTGCTCCAGCAATTTCCATTCTCGATGCCATTAGGATGGTGTTGATGTTCTCATATAATCTGAGTTGTAATGGTACACCTTCACAGAGGGGTTTCTCTCTGATATTTCAGATTAGACGGCAAGGTTGAAGCTTAAAAAAAAGAAAAAAGTCTCAGGTCTTCATGAACGACTGTCTGTACTCATTCTCAACCAGACACTTGATTAATCAACAGAGATTAGCTCTGAACAATTATTCCTTATGAGGTTTGCAAATATTTTCAATGGATTCCTGTTCAGGGTGATGCTGACTATTATTATCTAAAATTTCAAGTCATTCCAAGATACTTCTTGTTTTTTTGAAGAAAGTCAGTTCACTGTCAAAGTGCATCAGGGCAAATGGATCATTTCCTGAATTTCAAAAATTCATTAAAATTATTCCTTAAGAGGTTTGCAAATATTTTCAACGGATCCTTGCTCAGGACAATGATAACTATTACGATGGTAAATTTCAAGTCATTCCGAGATACTTTTTGTTTTTGAGACAAAAGTCAGCTCACAGTCAAAGTGCATCAGGGCAAATGGATCATTTCCTGAGTTTCAAAATTCATTAAAATTATTCCTTAGGAGGTTTGCAAATATTTTCAACGCATCCTTGTCCAGGGCGATGCCGACTATTATGATGGTAAATTTCAAGTAGTTCCGAAATACTTTTTTTTTTGGAGAAGAAAGTCAGCTCACAGTCAAAGTGCATCAGAGCAAATGGATCATTTCCTGAATTTCAAAAATTCATTAAAATTATTTCTTCAGAGGTTTGCAAATATTTTCAATGGATCCTTGTTCAGGGCGATGCCGACTATTATGATGGTAAATTTCAAGTCATTCCGAGATACTTTTTTTTTTTAGACAAAAGTCGGCTCACAGTCAAAGTGCATCAGGGCAAATGGATCATTTCATGAGGTTCAAAAATTCATTAAAATTATTCCTTAAGAGGTTTGCAAATATTTTCAACGGATCCTTGTTCAGGGCGATGCTGACTATTATGATGGTAAATTTCAAGTCATTCCGAGATACTTTTTGTTTTTTTGAAGAAAGTCAGCTCACTGTCAAAGTGCATCAGGACAAATGGATCATTTCCTGAATTTCAAAAATTCATAAAAATTATTCCTTAAGAAGTTTGCAAATATTTTCAACGGATCCTTGTTCAGGGCGATGCTGACTATTATGATGGTAAATTTCAAGTCATTCCGAGATACTTTTTGTTTTTTTGAAGAAAGTCAGCTCACTGTCAAAGTGCATCAGGACAAATGGATCATTTCCTGAATTTCAAAAATTCATAAAAATTATTCCTTAAGAAGTTTGCAAATATTTTCAACGGATCCTTGTTCAGGGCGATGCTGACTATTATGATGGTAAATTTCAAGTTATTCCGAGATACTTTTTGATTTTGAGACAAAAGTCAGCTCACTGTCAAAGTGCATCAGGGCAAATGGATCATTTCCTGAATTTCAAAAATTCATTAAAATTATTTTTTCAGAGGTTTGCAAATATTTTCAACGGATCCTTGTTCAGGGCGATGCCGAATGACTAAACAGGTTTTATGATTGCCTCGGTTTTATGTTCAGATGTGTGAACACACACACACACACACACCCCAAAGGCTAACACTAACAGTCACAGTGCAGCAGTCACGCTCTGCCATTAAGGCACAGATGTACTGAATGAATCATTATCAATAATGCTGGCACCAAATATTGACTTTCCTAACTTAAAAGATGCATCATTTGACTCACCATGAGCACTACTTCAACACAGGAATGAGGAGTAAATATTATCTTGACATACTTGGCAGGAAAAGCACAGGTGTTACTGATCACTTTAATGATGATTGTTCACACCTGTGATTTCTGTCAGACAGCAGCAAGTAACATAACTCTAGTGAAGTACATTGATATTATACATAAGCTTCTTCTTTCCCCGTGATAAACTGTGTGAGGTTTTCTCTCTCTTGTCTCCTTCACCTTTCTTCCAGAGAAAGTACCTGAGGGACCAGTGGCTTAGCGAAACGAGCCGACCTCCTGTCCTCCTTCCACTTGACAGCTTTAGGACCAGTCCCCCGACACAGGAAGAAGACGAGGACGCGCAGGCAGCAGCAGCAGCAGCGTGAGACACATCTTAACGGCTTCTTTCAGATCAGTCAAAGGCAGACTAAGACCAAATTCTTTAGAAATCCAATGTCTTTTACTCTCACGTGTCTTCTATACACTTACAAAAACTGCTATAAAAGCAACAGACGTCAATATTTTTTCATATATCGCTTAAACGATTTTCAAATAACTCAAATCGACCAAACATTCAGTAATTTTTCAGGATTTAACCCCCTTAAATTTCAGTTTAGTTATTTATTATTTATTACAAAAACACAAAATTAGTAGGTAATACATTTGTTTATATATACACATGGATATATATGTATATATATATACACATATTCATAAATATATATATATATATACACAAACACATATATACATATACGTACAAATATATATATATATATATATATACACATATATACATATACGCACTGGCACTTAAAGGGTTAAAATCTATTATTTATTTTAATTATTTATTTATTTATTCATTTTTTATTATTGAGAAAAAATAATATATATATATATATAATATAGAAAATTATTGAATATTTGATCATTTTGATGAGGGCTTTAGTTGATTTTTAAACAAAAGGCTGGGAAAAAATGCTGTATTTTATGATTTTATAGATTTTTTGTACATGAACATTTTTGTCACAAAGGCGTCCAGAGGGTAGTAAATTATTTGAGGGTTAATCAACACAGCCAAACAATTAACATTGATTTCTAAACATGGAAAGCTCATTACAAGTGCAGTGTTTTTGTTATGATACAGTTTTTTAATCATTGTTTATTGACCAATACAAGACCAAACGTCGCTTATGATGTCAATGAATATAGGACGTGACCACGCACAGTCACGGTCCATATTGTACTTTCAAATGTTTCTTTTAACAAAGACGTCTTTGCTAATGTGTGTGTGTGTGTGTGTGTGTGTTATCCAGAGAACAGAAAAGCAGTCAAAAGACGCCCGAGGTGCTGACAGCTGATGCCAGAGAAAAGGAACAAGCTTCCCAAGAAGAAAGCAAAGAGTCGGTCAGTTGTGTAGCAACAGCCAGAGAACACCGCTCCTATCAGGTGAGATAGGCAGATGTGTCTATGGTCAGGAAAGAAATGCACACCGAGATAAAAACAACCTTAGATCAGCAGAAGTTCCTATTTAGTTTTGTCAGACACAGCAGCAAAAGTTCACCTAATAACAAAAAAACTGAGCCATACATGAATAATCCAATAGTATTTGGATGTTGTGGACGCAGTAAACACAGAGCCGTGGTCCTCCAGATACAAAATATATATATAAACATAAGGGTCAGTGAATGCAAATGGTTTTGAGTTTGGCCTCCAGCCTCACGTCGGTGGAATAATTATGAAATGCACACACTTTACAACAAAATAGTATGTACAAGTGGTACTTTAAGTACCTTAAATTATATATATATATATATATATAAAAAACAATCTCAGTGCCTCTTCATACTATGGGAGCTCGGTTGAGCTGTGAAATATTAATGGCAGGATACGAGCTGCAGGGGAGGGCCCCAGGAAAAGGGTGGGAGGCATCAGGCATGTGTTGAAAGTTGTAAACTCAGTTGTGACGCAGTGTCTGCTGCTGTGTGTGTGTGTGTGTGTGTGTGTGTGTGTGTGTGTGTGTGTGTGTGTGTGTGTGTGTGTGTGTGTGTGTGTGTGTGTGTGTGTGTGTGTGTGTGTGTGTGTGTGTGTGTGTGTGTGTGTGTGTCTGACCATGGAGACTAAGCACTGATCACTTATCTCCTTTTTTACCCACAGGCTGCAACTGACGAGGACGCACGAGGTAGGAAGTCAGAGTTAACTTCATTGTACTGTCATTGTCGTTGTGACTAGATCGCACCGTCAGCTTTGGTCCCCATTTAACACATTTAAGATAATTTGCCATAACTAATACTTAGCCTTGAAGAATGGCCATTTCAATCAATGTGACAGAATGGAGCCGTAGCTGAGAAACGGCTCTACAGTGACCATAGAATCATTCTATGGTCTGACTCTGTGTCGTACACACAACCAGCAACTTTTAAGCCTCTCACTGACTCCAGTGCACAAAGTTATAGAAAAAAGTGTGGAAGTTGCAGCACATATGGACATCAGTGAAGAGACAGAAGTGCAATAATCACTGTTTGCACCAGAATTCATTCAGAATGTTTAATTTCTGATATCGATTATGTTTTTTCCTCAAAGTCAATGTAGAATTTTGACTTAAATTCTCTAAATTCTCACCGACTGCTGATCGGTTGTGTACTTAAAGTGTCCAGTGTGGTATTTTCCCCATTCTGATGCTCACTTAGAACCCCAGCAACTCAGCAGCATGGATCCATATTTATCGAGTACTATACGATATACAACCAAACTTTTTTAAATAAAAACATGTATTATAATATCAGTTATGTCTGTTTTCTGTCACTTCTCTCTACAGTGACTACAAAGGTCGAGAAGCACATCCAGACACAAATGGAGAAACAGATGTTTCTTGAGAGCGGGCAGGACGGCCGATCAGGTAAAGAGTGTTCGAGCTGTGACATGGAATTGCTGTTGCTACTGTATATAATACTGTGTACTGTGCATTTACTGGGTTATAAATAGCTCCGGGGATCCTGAGGTTGTTTAACTGAGGTGGTTTGAATTGCCTAATGTTCACTTTACCTTAACTGACATCGGATTTTTGTAAATAATGACTTGGCAGGATAAAATATTAACAAACATGACTTTAGGACAAAAAACTCTGCAGCTGTGACGCAACAGTCTCTCCAGTCTCATCATGTATTTAATGTTGCTCTGTCCAGGCTGAGCCTGCAGGGTACGACTTAATGATGGAACAAAGTTATACTTAGCATAATTCTTTCTATTAAATTTGATGGTATTTTGAGCATGGCGTCCTCTCACATTAGATAAACAAACCTCTGTTTCTGACCGAGGATTGACCTTTACACCTCTGACCTTTTAGTTATGACTATAAGACAATGTGGTTTAGTCCTGGACTGCAAATGACTTTACAGTGTGTGTGTAAGAACTGGTGACATCTGGAGGACTTCTCACGCCACACAGGTTATCGCGTTCTTCATTGTTTACTTAAGTAAACTACTGCTTCAGAAGGTCGCTGTAGAAACACGGCCGTGCAAGATGGCCGCCTCTGTAAAGCATAAATCTTTTAAAAGGCTCATCTAAGGCTAAATAATCAAACTGTTTTATCGCAATCTTTTATGTTCAGGAACAAAAACAAGGTTACAACTTCATCTGGAAATGGGCTCTGTCAAGCAAAACTATCAGACCTGACTGAGGGAGCGTTTTTTTGCGAATACAGAGGCAGCACAAGTATTCGACTCCCAAAAAACTGCTGAACAAGTGGGTTTTCTGAGCAGTAGAATTCAGTTCTGAGACTTTTTGTGAGCCCTTATTTGTGTTTTCGCTCATACGCCAACCTGTTTGCAACCTCCTTGCTCACTTTACTAGCACAATGTTGCTGCGGCTTCCGTCTGTCTTGACATAAAGACAAATTACCTCCCGAGTGCAGTGCAGGAATGTAGCCAGGCGAAATACAGCATTAGCATTGTATGAACTCATTTGTCAATGGTTTAGATATAACAGGCAATTGTTTATATCTAACAGTTACATACTGCAGCTTTAAAGCTAAAGTTGTTTTACCTCTTGCATGTTACCTTGCTTTGAATTCTGCTCTGTTTGTTTCGTAGTCCTGGGAATGGTAGCAGTGCAGGTCGAGAGAGATCCAAAGACGGGGGCTACTGTCGTCAGGTCGGTGGCCCCCGTGTCCACACCAGGTGGCGCTGAAAGGGCTCATCACACGGTCTTTGATGACGGCAGAATGAGCATCCACACCGTCGGAGGCCCAGACGGTCAACCCTCAAACGAAGAGCTTGGCCAGATCTTGAACGTCATCGACGGGGTCGGGATGAAAGCGCTGCTGGACGAAGTCACCGTCGTGCCGGGCAAGGCAGAGATGAAGACTGAGGTTGTGGAAGCGAGCCGAACGCCAGGGGAAAAGCTCTCTCTTTCGGGCCATCATGCGATGACAGAAGAGATTATGCAGCCCGACAGCTCCAGAAGCTACGTCGCGGAGGTTGAGCTGAGCACAGATGACAGCGCTGTAACTGTGGGGACCGAGAAAGATAAAAAAGATGACAGGAATGTCTCAGCGGTGACGGTGGACGACATTGAGGATCAAAAGTTAGAGGACGGCCCCGTCACTCTTTTGTTCTTGGGATACGCTGACGCCACGATTGACCAGGGAAACAGCCAAGATGGTGACGAGGCCATGATCACCGTGGAGCGAGTCATGATCACCGACGACGGAGAAGAATACGTCTTGGGAGATGAGGAGACGTCTGCTCCAGCTCCGACAACTGTGAGCAAGGTAGCAGAGCAGGAGGCAGGGAAAGAGTCCAAGGATGAAGTATTTCAGGAAGTTCCTCTGGGTGGAAACGGGGCGGAAGTTAAAGTCCCAGGCGATAAATGTGATCAGGAACCACAGAAATCCTCTTCACTCGATAAAGCAGAAGAGCAAGGAAAGGGCACACCAAAGCGTAAGACCTGCCAGTGCTGCTCGGTCATGTAAGACACATGACCTCAACAGAACATTTGCTGTTGTGCCTTCTCAAACGGAACATATGCTGCACTACATCAGAGTACACAATCCACTACATGGTGTGGTCTCACAACTTCACTACGGCAAAAACTCAGACTGTTTTTATGTTGTACATCTCTACAGCAGCTGGAGACGGTCAGCAGCTCTGAGGTACTGTTAAAAACCACTTCTTCCCCCTAGTGGACAACACAGAGAACTTCACTATGCACTCCTACAAGACATGCAGTACATTTGACTGCAAGAGATCCTATTTCTTTCCGTCTGTGCCTCTGGACACACAGTACACTGTATACCAGGGGTCTCAAACTCAAATGACCTGAGGGCCAATGAGTGTCCAGTCTGGTCATGTGAAGACTATGTTCTTAAAATGATATTTGACAGAATTTCAAAATAAAAGTGTTTTGTATGATATGCAACAATACAGTTGACAATAATAAAAAAAAAACATAATGCAAAATGAATTCAAAAAAATAATAACATAACATATGGACAACGTTAACAACAAGAAGAAACAAGCGAATATGTATTTTTATGTTAAAAGTTATAAATATATAACCTAATGTATAATTATTAATAATAAAATGTTGCTCACTGTTTTATGACTAGAGCTAACAATAACAATTATTTAGTATTATATTATGTCTATAATCTAGCTACAGGTCACTTGATATGAAATTAGCGGGCCACACTAAATTGACTGGGAGGCAGCATGTGGCCCACAGGCCGCGAGTTTGAGACCTCTGCTCTATCAACTTTTTCAAGTAAACTTTTCTTTTCTCCAGCAATAGAAAAGTGCAAATGATTGTTTACATTGTGGCATGAATGTTTCTAACAATCTGTTTCATGGCGATTTAATGTTCATGTGAATTAAAAATAAGTAATTTGTACATCCTATCATAATATTATAATAATAATAGGTTTTTTTACATGACTACATGAGGTTGTTGGTGCTATTTTAAAGTCATGAGGAGGAGTTTGTATTCAACTACGTGCCTGAAGTTTAACATGTTAATGTGTTCAGATGTATTTTTGTGTCAGATTCATTAAACTAATTGTTCAAACATCGTCGCAAACGCTCGTTACTCGTTTTCTTTGGCTGAGATTTAAGCGAGGACATCGGTGTCACAGAGATCGGCTGCAGACCTGATTAAAAACAACGTTAACAGGTCACAGACCGAGAGATTCAAAACAAGATTCTGCACAGGCTCAGATTAATATATTCACCCCCCCTGCCATGTTAATGAGGGGGACAGATCTACTCTGCTCTTGCTTGTGTAAACTTAAGTCTTGATTATAGCCATCTCGTTTTTCAGAGATAATTAGATGAACACTTCAAACAAAAACTAAAAAAAAAAAGACCCTGATGTTTTTCCTCTTAGGCCCTGCCACTGGGGAATTGCATTTCCCCTGCATCACACCCAAATAACTCCTACTGAAACTCCTTAAAATTGCCTGAAAGTGAGTCTTGCATAACTGGATCAAAGACTATACCTATGCCCAGTGTTACCCTCTGTTATTTTAGGATTTGATTTCTACATGAACAATTACAGCTGCTCACAATAGAAAAAGAGGGACCGAAAAAGTTTAACCTAGTTTTTGCCTCATAATTCCACTTATGGGAAAAACACTAAACTGGAATGGAATATTCCACAATGAAATAAAAATACCTTCCTGCCTGTCATCCATTCTCAGCTCCTTTAACATCCATTATGACTGATACCGTAATTTGGTGCACAACTGATTAATTGCAGCATACACTGGCATATACAGGCATATATGGCTATTAAACAGCATGCGATATACGACGATGTCTTCACTGATTGTAGTCGCGATTTAAATTCAGATATCGTCTACTGCTTAGTATGAAAACGTTCTAACATTAAACTCTGATACTGTATTACTGCTGGAAGAGGATTTGTTTGTTCACATGACACAGGGCAGGAAGGTGCAGGTGCTAAGTAGATCAGCTGCATCGTTCATATTTCCACTGAGGTTCATTCGATCACGCACAGAGCGATGGCTGCAGTGACAATATCAGGTGGGTCTCTTCTTTTTTTCTTCTTCTTCTACATTAATGCTGTTGCTTTACACTTGTTTTCTTTCCTGTCACACTAACTGTAATTGCAGGTTGGTGGAGCTTTGTCTGTAGTTATAGCAAGAACAAAATCATGGGTACGACAGAACAGAATAGCCATTACCACATCTGCCCAAATGACGCATAGTAGAATTTACTTGAGTAAACAATTTGATTAAATTGTGATAACAGCCTTCAACATGACAAGCAAAGAGAGAAAGTTCCTTGAGAGGAGGACGGTATAAACAGGTTAAGCTCATTAAAGCACATTAATAACGTCCTGTTGCTTAAGCTCTACAGTATATTAAGTGTGGTGGTGCTGCTGATGCTGATGATGATAATCCTGACTGGTAGTAAGCAGGTGTAAATATAGACGCAGATGCAGTTTAGACAGCCACATTATGCAGGAACAATATACCTGATTAGGCAGAACACAGCATTCAGTGACCCGGCACAGTGAGTCCGTGCTTGCTATGATTCAGCTGTGAAAGTATAAAAATCCACGTAGCAATTACGAAGTTGATCACTCGATGCTTTATGCAGATTAAAAGCGTCATTTTGACAGGCAGGCTGTGGGATGATGATGATGATAGTGAGTGAGTGTCCATGTCATTCAAGTACACATTATACAAAGTGTGCGTACTGCCAAAACAGACAAGAGAGAAAAGCCGATTATGCTTTCCCTTTGTCAGCACACATGCATGTACTAGGTCACTGTGGGGGGAGAAAAGTCACCAAAAACAACACAGTATCTGCACACGTTGTCCAACAACAAAGGAAAAATCATTTAATCTCCCAGAGCTTAGAGAACAAAGGACCAAATGGGAAAAGAATGATTTTGGTTTTTGGGTCAACTCATTTGTTGCAAGATTACTTTTTTTTATTATTATTATTATTATTAATCTGACAATATAAATAAGACGGTTGTGTAGATATAGTAGTAGCTATGCTGAATTAATACTTGAAAGTGTTTCATCTATTTCGATAAAGGCCTAAATCATTTCATACAATGCTGATTAAGCCTACAAGTTTCTCTGTGTTTCTCAGTATAGCGATGTTTATGTGCTGCATACAGGAAGTGATTGAAATAATATCAAAGCAGACAGAGGCAACAGTAACTAGTATTGTGCTAGTAAGAGAGACGGCTGATAACAGGTATGACTGAAAACACAAAGAAGTGCATGAATGAAGCATTTTGATATCAAACTTAAAAATGTTCTCATGCACCTTTATCTTGTCTTTAAATTCAAGCAAGGGAGAAGTAAAAGAAAACACCAAAGAAACACGTGATAGTCTTGACACCATGGACACAAGCAATCCCAGATCTGTCCTGGTTTCCCAAGATCAAGGTGGTCTGTGGATGAAACTGGACTCTGGTGAGAATCTTCAAGATGTCACACCCCTCGCCCAAGCAGAGACCACCACGCACTACTGTGTGACAGACGCAGAGGGTGCAGATGACATCTTTATCCCCCTACATCCTCCTTTGCCACCAGCAGAGGGCAGCACGGACGGAAGGGCCAATAATTCCAGCGTGACCCGTTCTAATGTGGCAGACGCTGTGACAGAGGCTAGAGCTAATCCCGGCAGCAGCTTAGACTGGCATCATGATGAGAATCAGATACAGGCAGCAGAGAACGAGGTAAATGAAGTGATAGCAAACACGGCACAGAGTTCTGAGGAGTCCATGGACGCCAAGGACAAGGGCCCCAGGCCACCAACAGATGGAGATGAGGACCAAGCGTCCAATGAGGGCACGGGTTCTGTGATGGCAACACGCCATGATCCGTTAGGAGACCATTATCAGGATAAAGCTTCAAGAGGCAAAAAATCAAACGAAGAACCTGGGAACATTGATTTGGGACAAGAAACAGACAGATATCCACAAGACATGCCCAATTCTGAGGATATTTCTAAGGTCTGCAATCAAAACCAGACGGGCTACGCAACCTCTCAGCCACAGGAACCTACAGAGGTGACCAGCGAAGACGAAGACGTCGTATATTTAAACTATAACCTGACAAAGAGTGACTGGGTGAGGAGAGAGAGCAGCGAAACAGAAACAGAGTGCCAACAACGCCGCGTCTCGAAAGCCTCGGTAGAGACGGTGATAAAAGGAGAGCAGGGAGATGAAGGCAAGAAAACAGAAGCAGACGTCCAACAAGGAGAGCAACTGCTTCAACGTCTGCAGCTTCTCCAGCAACGACAGGACGTAGAAGATGATGATGATTTCACAGCAAGAGAAGAGAATCTGACAGACGGAACTGGGAGGAAGGAGGCGACGTTTCACACCGTTACAGATGAGGAAGCAAAGTTGAACCTGGTGGAAACAGAAAAGACTGAGAATGAAGACGGTGAAAAGGCAAGGATGTCTTTGTCTGCAACGTCTGGACATCCAGAGGACCAGATAATCACCAGAGCAGATGATGATGATCATAACTCTGAAGACGATCAGCCGATTGCTGATTTCCCTCCGATGAATCTGCACGAAATCCCCAATCTGTTTGCCCAACACCGATTCTCAGCAGCCGAAACCTCGATGGAGAGGCAGATCCAAGAGGCAAACCAGGCGAAGCAGAACCTGCAGAGAGCTGGGGGTATGTTCAATCTGGCAGATAATCCAGATGTGCTGGAGATTCCCTTCAAGACCAGTATCTCGCTCGAGCCTCTCCCCTGTCAGGTCGACCAACAACACGCACTCGGTGACGGTCAGTTCTCTGAGCAGAAGATGAAGAAGGAGATCAGCCAGGAGCTTCAGAGGGAACTGGTGCTCATGAACCAGGGAAAGGTCCCGGGATTGTACAGCAAAGAGGAAGTCCGCCAGTTACAGGAGACCAAACTGCTGTTTGAGGCCTTCCAGCAGGATAATACAGAGGGGCCAGCGAGGCACAGGAAACTTACGACCACGCCGGTAAAAAGTCACGTTTATCCCTCGGTGCTGGAGCGCACGCACAGTCTCGAGAGGTTCTGTCTTCAGAGTTGCCCGGTGTCCACAGCACATTCGCTCAGGCTGTTTGAAACTGCACCATCTGACGGGGAGAAAAGTCCCGAACACCTGAGGTCAAAGAGCCCAACTGGAGGCTCGCGAGACAAAACTCGCTTATCCCCTTACCCGATACAAGACAAACACCCACGCATGCACAGAAGCATGGACTCCATAAGCACCGACGCCTCGGCGTCAGCCGTGGAAGCGACGAACAAAACGAGGGAGGGAAACGCAAGACGACAATCTCCAGTCCTCAAACAAAACCCCTTCTTCAAGTTGCGTCCGGCTCTGGTCCTGCAGCCGGAGGTAGAGAAGGACATCCGAGAGGCCAGAGAAAGAGAGGAGGAGCTGCGCAGACAGAGGTGCACTCTGTACGGAGAGGACAGGCAGAATAGTCAAGAGGAAGACAAGTCACAGTTTGCAAAGATGCATCTACCAGGTTAGTGTGTGATGAAGAGAATCAGTGGTGGGAATTAACTAAATACATTTAAATATGTAGTTTTCTTGAGTTCTTATATTTCCACTCTAAGACGCTGAAAAACAACATATTTAGGTACAAATTATTTATGGTACTTTTACACTATCGGTCCTAGCACAACTCGGCTCGACTTTTCGATTAACGATAGTACCTGGTACTTTTTTTAGTACCTGATATAGCGAGGTTCCAAGTGAGCTGAGCCGATACTAAAATGTGACGGCGACAAACTGCCAGCCACTAATTGGTCAGAGAGACCAAGAATCAAACCCAACTGTAGATCAGTTCAAAAGACTAATCTCTACCATTTAGTGAGGAAATTTCTAAAAACCTCAATATCAGCAATCGTGAGCCGAATCACAACCCGTTTGGCCGTTTTCCAGTTAAAGCAGGAAGTACTGAACGATTTGGTGAATTAATCTTTTTGACTGATTTTAATGATTGAGTTCAACAAAAAGAACTGCTTTGTACTAGTTTGTGTTTGACATAAAATGACGTCACAGCAGTTTCATGCAGCCGTACTGTGACGATGTTTAGGTGGTAATATGTAGTAATTGAGTAAAGTCAAGTAGATAACTTACTTTTTTCTGTGCATACTTGAAAGGTATTTTACATAGTATACTTAATACTCAACTGCATTTATCTAGAGGCTATATACAGTATAAAAAGTGGACGCAGTCTTCCAGTTTGCTGGAAGTCAAAATAGTCAGCAGTCACCAAGGAGGCATCTCTGGGGAAAAATAGCCCACTTCTAACTTGATTTACAACGTCAACAGTTTCCTTTAATGTTTATTAATCCTGATTTTTAGTTCTACATTTTAGTTTCAGTTGACAGTTTAATGAATGTCAACAACTTAAGGTCAACTCTGTCACTGGTGGTTGAGAGTGAATCACTGCAGCCTGTGATAACATGAAGTCAACTGTCTGCACAGCTTGACCAGGGCCAGGTTATATATTGTTGCATAAATACAAAATACTTGTGACTTACATGACGTTTTGAGGGGGCTGCAGTATATAATGGGAAAGTTTGTTTTTCTGTCTGCTGCGGTTGCCAATTTACCCAGCAGGAGAGAGCTCGCGAAGACCTGACTACACAGAGCAAGCAGCCAAGGAGTTTGACACTATACTACAGTATACAGCAGCCACCATTGCAGCATTTTCTTTCACTCACTGGATAATGATGTGTGGGATGACTGGGGGTGAAGATGATGAATTCACATGTAACAGCTACATAATGTGCCAGGGCTGAACTAAACTGAAGGGAAATGACTCAGTCTTAAGGTCAGAAAAACTCAACTGCGTTATCCTTAACGACTCATGGAACTGTAGAACACAGCGAAAGTGTTGTTAAGCAGCACACTGGAACTCTTACAGTGAGTCAGAATACTATTTAAAGTTCTTTTTCACAATAAGGAAAATGGCTGAAACCCAAAGGTAAAGTTACCTGTTGGGGCAAAAAGTCAAAAAAAGACTAAATTTCTCACTTGATAAACACTGTAAAAAGTGGAGAATTTAAATGAAACAGAGATCTTTTTCTTCCACCGATCTAAGTCATGTCTAAATCTCACAGAGCTATGATGAGAAATGACAACAACAACAAAAACTGATGTGAATAAATCAGCAAAATGAACATTAAACACAACATTAGTGAGCTGCTAATAAACTGAGCCTTTTTTTAAAAAACATGATCTGTTAACAGTTGCAATTCCACATCTCCATAAAATGCCAAAAATGATGTTAAGTCAAAGATGTTAAATGCAAAACTGCTGCCTGTATTTTCTCCCTGTCCTTAGATGACAGACAACAGTCCAGAGGGAAACTGGAACTGGTTTGGCCGCCGCCCTCCAAGAAAGACCAGTGGAAATCTGAGCAGCCACAGGTGATGTGTGTCAGGTTTGATTAGTGTAAACAGCCTCTTTTTTATATATATAATACAAATATATACAGTATATATTTGTTTTGTGAACAGCACAGGCCAGGACAAGGTATTATTGTGTCACGTCAAGAACAAAGTTTAAAGTCAAATGAATTAGAGGAAAATTCTCTAAATGGTACATACAAAAGTAGGTTTTTCTACACGTGATAAAACTGATACAACAGCATTTTTAAAATGATGGCATTAAAAATCCATGCATGCATTGACTTTTGTAGAGGTTTGGTATGATGACTGCTTGTATTTGGTGATACTTTAACCAAATGGACAGATATTTTTTGCTTGCTTTCAAAAGTGAACAATGTGCCAAAATGTTAAAATATCATGCATTTTCAGTGTATTCAAATCCCTGCGCTCTTATCTCGTCTCATCCCACAGCCGGAGTCAAAAGCTCACAGAGCGGGAGGCCAGAGGTCGCCACTGTGGCAACGCTGGGAATCCGGCCAAATCAACGGGCAGTCGTCAAAGAAATAATAACATAATAATTATATCTGCAGCGTGAGGGTAGAACAATCCATATCGCCAGATCACATTATGTCAAATATGCTTTTTTTAAATACTAGTGTTATACAGCAGAAGCAAATATGATGCTCTTTAGCAGAAGAATAAAAGGTATTTGTGATCTTTCTCCGTCATTTTTATCCTTTTCTATTATTAAGGGGATACAGAATTTCAACATGTAATGACTTTGGCATTTTAGTATCTTCTGGGTATATAAATACATAAAAATACAGTAAAAGAGAGAACAAAAGTCAGAACAGACACAATAGAGCTACACAGGTGCACACTTGACCTATTCGAGGCAATAAAAACCGAGACAATATTTTCAGAATCCAAGTTACTACACTTTATGGAAGCGTGATATTGCATTTCCAGACTATTATGATCTCTATATTTGCTCTGGCTGACAGCTCCTGCGCTGGAAACGGTTATCATTAGGGGGCGTAAAGAAAGGGCAACTTTAAAATGACTTTCTAAATGAAGAAAGTTGCTCGTCGTAGAGTGAGAAGTGTACACATATATATATATATATATATATCGTCACGGTTACCATACACTGAGGTCGTGAGATACACAATATTTGGCTTTTATTAAAGCAGGAAAGTGACTCGACCTGTGAGAGGAAGTTATCGAGAGTACAGTTCCTTTTTGTATTTCTATATTTAAAAGAAAAGTCAGAATCTGCAAGCTACATGAAACATATTAAGGTTTTACCGATCACTGAGACATCAGAGAGTATTTTGAGAGTTTGTTCTAATCTTAACAGTCAAACAGCTTAGTCTGTGAACTCTGCCAAAGGAGGCAGGACCTTGTTTGTGCTCGTCCTGGCTTAGAGACACCGGCGTTAATAGGCTACATACAGTTCTCAACAACTCACAAACAACACTAAGAGCCAAGGTCCTGTGTCAAGATGGCCTCCTTAAATCCCCACATAGTCAGTGTATTGAGCGTGAGTTAAAAATTGATCTGATGAGAAAGAATACTTACAGTCGTCTTATCGTTGAATCTCTGCATGACTGTCAAGAGACCCTGAGGAATATAAAACAAGGATTAATCATTCGAGGATCAAGGCTTTACACGTTCATGTCACTGTTCGGTTTGAGCATTTAATGAGGGATATCCATCTTTATCCTCACACACGCTCGTTCATCTCAATGACAAGTCATTTAAAAGCAGGTAAAAGGAGCAGAGCAGTGAGTCCTGTCTGTGACTGATCTGCCACTGATGGAACATCAGAGAAGACACCTGGAAGTCTTTTTCCAACATAGTGTATAGCTTCAAATTAATGTGCTCGCATGAGAGTGGATTAGTCTAAAGTTCTGTACAGAGAAATGTGTTCTTGTTCTCGAAATGACATGAGTTAGTTCTGGTCAGGACAGCTCATACTTTACGAGAAACTCAAGCGCAGAATTCCTGAGAAGTCCTCATCGGGAATAACAAACATTTCTGCATTAACTACGCCCCCACTTCAAATTTTCTGGCCAAGAAAGACAAGAAAGTAGTTCTGGTCAGATGATGTGTCAAGAGCAAGCTGCAGGAACTTCTAAATGAGGAGTACATGCAGGCCTCAACTCCCAGGCATTTCTGTAAATTTGGAAACTTGAGGTTTTCAATCTGACCTTCATAACACAATTTTAAGAAATCGTCATCATGTTCAGTGTAAGATGACCTGAAATGAGTGAAAGGAGACCTTGAAGAAATTGACAGTATCTGTATTTACAGCATTATGTGATTTATTTATGCTGGAAATTTAAACTTAATTCTATACATCTGTGATTGTGGGGAAAGGCAAACATTGAGTGTGGATAAACTAATGACTATAGTGATATAACAACAGATAACATGCTGTGTCACTGTGTAAACTGTAATATTATGTACTTGATTGAAGAAAAAGGATGTGGTTATTTTTATCATCAGCAGAGGGCGCTATAGCCTTAAAAACCTATAAGGAAAGCGTGTCAGAATGACAGTTGTGGACATGATTACAGGAAATAAACAGCTCTAATCAAAGTAAAAATAATAATAATTGTAAAAATGTCTGTTTGCTGGAGACAAACAAATAATAAACCTATGATATAAAGGGTCACAGATGCTCAGAAATGATGTTACTGTACAAGGAGGTCATTTCATTGGAAGGGTAAACAGCAGTTGTGTAACACCAGTCTATTTTCCAGTTATTAGTCACCAACGTCATTTTCTGCAGTAAACACATGGGTGGTGACGTCTTGAGATGTTTGAGATTAAAACCAGGTCACGAAAATAAAAAATAAAAACAAAGAAATCCATTTTACCCCAGATCCGCAGATCAGTGAGATTATTTTAGAGTCTAATTGAGTCACTGGGATGTGGAGCTTCACTGTGTTTTTATTATATTATTATTATTATTATTATTATTATTATATATAATTACAAGCCTTGAGCAAGAAACAAATACGTTCAATCACAAACATCATTTCCTTTACACCCCAAGTAAGTCGTCGTCGTTTCATTCAGTCTAACAGTTAAAATATGCAAAACAACGCTGAGAAATAAACCAAAAAACACAGCAGTGAGGCAGTGATTGACAGCTGAGAGGAGGAAATATTAAAATGGAGCTCAGACACAGAGACAGTGGGGTTTGGGTCCTGATGACAGCTCAGACATCATCTCCTGGGGTTTGATTTGCTTCTGCACCAGCGGCAAGAACCAGAATCCATAAAGGGACGGATGACGGATGACTCATTCTTCCCCCCCCCCCCCCCCACTTTGACTTCCCATCGTCAGGACCCGTCATCGAGGAACTCTCCTCTGGGCTCCAGGACTAAAAAAAAACGAGTCCCTTTCCATAATCCAACGAATAAAAAGTCATGTCATACAGAGCTTAAGATAAGACGTGTCAAAGAAAACCCACAAGAAAGGTACAGCAGTGTGACGTCTCAGCATTTGTACCGACTGTTGCAGGAGGAAATGGAGTCAATCCCAGCTGACACTGGACAAAAAAGGAAGTACACACCTCGTACAGGTCACAAAGTCAGAGATAAACACACACACAGACTAAATCCACACAAGCAGGATTCAAACTGGGAACCATGTTGCTGTGAGGCACCAGCAAAAAACACCGGAACACTGCACAACAGTCTCCCAAAGGAGGAGAGAATTCAAATGTTCATCTTCAATGAGAGAATAATTCATACAAATAGAGTATGAACATGTTTAAGATATAATCTGTAACATTCCATATTAAAGTATTTAAAAACAAGACATATTTTGCCGAGTCGTGTACGTACATTAGCCAAAAATGTTTCCAACAATCTCTCCATTTAAGGTGTAAGACCATTTCATCCGCTGAAAGGGACACTTCACCAAAAGAATATAACATGGGTTAGGGCTAGTTAGGGTTAGAGAGGTCCTTGGTCGGACATGGTTTAGGGTCGGTTAGGGTTAGAAAGGTCTTTGGTCGGACATGGGTTAGGGTTAGTTAGGGTTAGAAAGGTCCTTGGTTGGACATGGGTTAGGGTTAATTTAAGGTTAGGGTTAGAAAAGTCCTTGGTCGGTCCTGGGTTAGGGTCGGTTAGGGTTAGAAAGGTCCTTGGTCGGACCTGGGTTAGGGTCGGTTAGGGTTAGAAAGGTCCTTGGTCGGACATGGGTTAGGGTTAGTTAGGGTTAGAAAGGTCCTTGGTCGGACATGGGTTAGGGTTAGTTAGGGTTAGAAAGGTCCTTGGTCGGACATGGGTTAGGGTCGGTTAGGGTTAGAAAGGTCCTTGGTCGGACATGGGTTAGGGTCGGTTAGGGTTAGAAAGGTCCTTGGTTAGACATGGGTTAGGGTTAGTTAGGGTTAGAAAGGTCCTTGGTCGGACATGGGTTAGGGTTAATTTAAGGTTAGGGTTAGAAAAGTCCTTGGTCGGACATGGGTTAGGGTCGGTTAGGGTTAGAAAGGTCCTTGGTCGGACATGGGTTGGGGTTAGTTAGGTTTAGAAAGGTCCTTGGTCAGTCCTGGGTTAGGGTTAGTTAGGGTTATAAAGGTCCTTGGTCGGACCGTGTCGCAAACATGGGTCTGTTTTCCGCTACAAGGCAACAGTGCAAGCCACGACACGCATTTTCATTTGTGTCAAAGAGGCAGACTTAAAATAAGAAAAAACATGTTCGATAAATGACGAGGCGGCTTTTGACAAAGGAGCGCTTGTGTTCACTCGGGGAGTTACATCATAGAAATAAAAAAAAGTGTGTTTTCATAAAGTGTTTCCATAATACAGTGCATCACATTCCACAGTGGACATGTTGTGGCCGTGGAAGTTGCCTGTGCCTCTGCTTTGATTACTGATGTGAAATGAATGAATGAATGAATGAATGAATGAATGGATGAATAAACATTGGGGAGTGAGAGGATGAGGTAAAGAGAATAAACAGAGCTCAGACTGCACAGATAAGTTGAGCCATTGTCCTCAACAAACCCCTCTATCCTCCCTCTCTTCCCCCCCACCCCCCTTCTCTCTTCTTGCACAATGAAAACTCAATAGTCTAATTCCATGATCCCACATTACAACACGACACAATGATATAAAGCAGTCTTCTTGCACAATGAGACGTATCACTGTTGTGTCTTTCTCTTACTCTCACTCACTGGAAAACACATTTATTTTCAAATAAGTTTGTTTTTTTTCCCCTAAGGAAGTTAAACAAATTCAGACATTTTCTAATAACATTTCAAACTCTCTATTATGTAGCCAAACACACCGAGTGAGTGAGAGTGACTGTGTCACATGATCTTTGCTGTACCTTAGAGCAACAATGACGACAAAGCAAATAAAAGCTAAGTGAAAAACATACTTTATTCAAAATATCTGAAGAAAGGAAGTTCACACCTAAGTCTAATGGATCTAAGGTCATTTTGTTAAACAGCATCATGAACCAACCCAAGGGGCAGCCTTCAGAGGTTGTGACCTATGAAGACTGTGTGCACATTTAGCAACTTTACAGACCCCCAGCGACTAGCAACCTGCAACAAATCTAGTGACTTTCTGTCATAAACCTAAATTCTTAATGAGAATGCCCAGTTGTGCCGCACGAGTGAGATCCATCTAACTGTAGACACACAAACAGTCAAAGAATATGTACACATTAATGTACATAATGGCCAAAATGGCCACTAAACAACTGAGAAATATTAACTCAGTCTCCTTTTTTTTTTTACTTTTTACAACATAATCATTATCAGATTCTATTACAGAGACAGGAAAAAGAAACGTGTATAAAAGTAACCGCACTAAACTGGTTTAACTGGTTTCCTATTTATCTGATTGTCATCAGTTCAAGTTAATGAATAAGTTTGTCACGGGAAGCCACAAGGTTCTGTGCTCGGACCGATTTTATTCAACTTATGAATGCTGTGTCCACGTCTGCTAACTGTAATACTAGTATGTGCACTGTAATGCATTATCATATATCATCAGTATTGTCATAATTGTATGGAATACAATCCAATTTTATTGTGGAAAGGGAAGAGGGATTCTCCTCTGTGGAGGGAAAAGTGGTGGAATTGTTTATTTTCCAAAGAGATAGAAAAAGGCTGTTGTTTAAAGGCGGGTTAGACAGAAGACACCAGCCTTTAAACAACACTGCTACTAATGAGGGTAATTATCACTTTAGTGGAAATAAGTGCACTTATTTGTCCAGTAAAACTCTTCATAATTAATCTTATTAGCAGCCTTGAAGTTGCTGAAATGGTTATGGTTCAGGATTCTGTATCCTGCTCGACATAAACCCATAAATACTGTATGACACCCACCAATTCACCAAATCCTCTCCAAGGCACGCAATTTGAAAAACTGAAACCTAACAGTAGATCTGCTTCGATGACTCTTACCACTGATCATTTTAGAATTTAAGAGGATTTTGTAATATTCAGTTACAGCGCGTAATCTGTTTGATAAAACATTATCTAATATCGTGGTTTTTGGCTGCCTGTTTCCAGGTCAGTGGTCGTGCAGGGTGATCTGAGGCCACAGGGACCCGCAGTGGTCACCCAGGGATAAATCCTCCATGACTGAAATAAGATTCTCACCTTTTTTGTCGCTCTCTTCCGTCTCTGGACTCTCTGGCCTGATTTCTTGGCTCGGAGCATCCGTCCAAGTAAAAGCCCTTTCAGCCAACAATTCAAAAGCTTCTTTTCGCAAGGGTTTGCCTCGCTCATGGCCCACCGCTGCGGAACTGAACTGCCTTCCCCCGTTTGCTATTTCGGGATTTCAAAAGATTTTGCTCTGGACTCTTCAATCCACCATATATAGCACTGCAGTGATTAGGATGCAGTTATATAAACATATAGGAAACATATCCTCAGTGAATGTTAAACAAAAACATAGATCCCTCTTACGTCTAGAGCTGCAACTAACGATTATTTCCATAATCGATTAATCTGTTGATTATTTTCATGATTAATCGAGTAATCTTGTTTTCATCCACAAACCAAAATGAGTAACTTTTAGTGATTTCTTCGCTTTATGGAGCAAAGAAACCAGAAAATATTCACATTTAAGAAGCTGAAACAATCATAAATCTTATTTTAATCATGAAATAAACAACAAACCGATCAAAATAGTTGACTAATCGATTAATCGAGTATTTGTTTCAGCTCAGATGATGCCTGAATTCATCAAAACAAATAAAAAACACTCCTTGTTAAATTGGATTAAAGTGTTATGAGTAAGTGCTCTTTGCAAGTTACATAAATAAGAGAATACAGGAAGCATAGTTCTTATATAAGACTGAATCAAAGTCTTATGACAGAATAAAAAAAGTTCATAGCAGGGTTTTTATCCTTGGATTTTTAGGAGGAGGCTAATTTTCACATCACGGACATTCATTTTCATTAACATCAGTTTAATGATAATGGCAGAGTCAGACAGAGTCCTTCTCCCTGTCAAATCCTAATTCGCGGTGGTGATTAAGTGCCTGATCGACCTTCTACCGAGTGCTTTACAAAACATTTCATCATCTATGTATGTGCGCGTGCTTTCAGGAAATATGAGTTGGTCACAGGAGCTCCAACGGTCGCGCAACACGATCCGAGAGGTAGGTTTCATGACTTCGCCTCATGACAAAGTGTTGCTCAATTTCTTTCTTTCTTTATGACCGTGTCAGCGCGATGCAACACTCTGATTAACAGTAGATCGTTTTTTTTTTTAAACTAACCACAAGGTCGGTTTTGTAACTGCACAGCAAACAAAAGCCCAGTTCACAATCAACATCCACCATGAAGTTGATTCGTTGCACCTGTAATTCTTCACTGCAATGCAAAGACATCCATCCATCCATTATCTACTGCTTTATCCTCCAACCGGAGGGTCGCGTCAATGCAAAGACATTTCCATTAAAATGATTGACATTATTACGCAGTATTCCCTCGTATAGTCCACTATCTGTCTCCACTTCCCCTTAAAAATCGTCTTAAAATGAACGTCAAACCTTTGAAAAACAGGTGCTGCAGGGAAAAATCTTTGGGAAATGTATTTATTTACTTTTTCTTAATCTTACGTTGTCATTGTCTCATGTGCTAACATGAAGGAGGCGGGGTTTAGCTTCACTTTGGGGTGAAACGATGGGGGGAAAACATCGTGTTGTGTTGTGTCGTGTCGTGGTGACATGACATTGTTTTAAAGTGAAAAAAACAACATGTTTGTCTATTTTTGTTACATACTCATACAGGAATGGGCAGAGAACCCAGTCTCAACATTCATATCATGCCTCAAATATGACATGTTTTTCAACAACTCAGATTGCGTGGTGTTAAGTAACTTGGCCCCGCCCCCCTTTACAGTACGAGAGCTCAGTCAGTTGTGTTTTAGATGGTATTTTTGGTATATTTCAGAGCTGTAAACACAGTATTGTGATATTTTTTGCATCAGGCTATCATATAATATACATCACATTCCTATTCTGTGAGGCTACTGCGATCTACGCTTTCGACCACATACACTACCGTTCAATAGTTTGGGGTCACCTATACAATTTTTGTTGTGTTTTCCATTAAAAGTCACACTTTTGTTTATCAAAAGAGTTGCAAAAATAATAGAAAACATAGTCAAGACATTGACAAGATTAGAAATAATGATTTTGATTCTGTTTTCAGCTGTGCTAACATCATTGCACAAGGGTTTTCAAGGCTTTTCTAATCATCCAATAGCCTTCTAACACCATTAGCAAACTGGAAATGTGCCTCTATACACCTATGTAAATATTCCATTAAAAACCAGAACTTTGCAGCTAGAATAGTCGTTTACCACATTAACAATGTATAGAGTGTAATATATATATTTTTTTATTATTATAAAAAAGAGATTTTCCTTCAAAAATAAGGATATTTCTAAGTGATCCCAAAGTTTTGAACGGTAGTGTATGTCTAAGCAGTTAATCCATGAGTGAACATTTTAGCCACACTTGAAAAAGAACCTCTCGAGGCATTCTTTAAGATGATTCATTCAAAAGCAATGTTTTCCTTGAACCTTTGCCGGCCAAAATCTAAATAGCTCACAGTCATCTAGTCCAAGTCTTGTGATTGTGAGAGATAAACACTATCGGTAGTGAGTTGTAGATTACTTTTGAAGTCACAGTTTTATGTATTTATCTGCTCAGACTGTAAAATATCTTAGTTATGTCTGTGATGAATGTATGTAGATGTTTGCACTCCTACTGTCTGACATCTTTTACTGCTGCTGCACGTGGGATTTTGAAATAAAACTATGCATCATTTTGGAACTGCATAACAATCCTCCAAAGATTATTATCAAAGAAAGAAAGAAAGAGGAAAACATCAAGTATGTCACATGATTTGTATAGTGGCACACACACACTGACGGATTATACGCACAAAGCCCGTGAGGAATAAGGAGATGTAACTGCATCGTTTCCTCATGATGATTGTTCACTCGCGGCGTAATCTGCGTGAAAAGGCTTTGTAGTGTCACGTTAGAATAGAGTTCCAGAAGAAGCAGAGATTAACAAACTCACAACACAAACAACTGGCTGTGGCTGAAGTTCAACAACACGAAACCTCTCGGCCGGACGCGATGACCCTGAGCTCTCAAGACACTGTGTCACTGTCACGCTGCAAGGAAACTAGGGCATCTATATCTGTGCTGGCCTCTGATTATAAACACATTATGCAACCGCACAGCAGGCTTTTATATAACCAGATTTTTACATAACATCTTTGAACTTCTTTCTGTTTACACCCTTTGTTTCCAAATTAAATTCTCCCAACCACCTGTGTGGTCAAAGCAAATATGTTACCTCTCACACCTTAGGCATGTCGCATGCAATTTTAATTAGTATCTGATGTGAAGTCAGGTAGACAGGTTCCTGTTAGCTAACATTCAGACACATTATCAACTTAATCTTGCATGTACACGGTTATTTATTATCGATGACTGATAATGGTGATACTATTGTGTATTCATATACTTTCTTCATCTCACTTCTCAAATATTTGCTAAAATAAAGGTCAAAATTCACATTTATGCACATGCACTGTAGCTTCATCAACACATGCTGTGGTGCTCGAGTAAAACAGTAAAGAGTGGTCAATGGTTTATTGGTTAATACTATTTTGCTGTCGTTTTTATGGGCACAGTATTTTAAGATACTGTGGAAGAAGTGAGATTTTATTAGAGAATAGTGCTTCTCGGTTCCAAATGATTCTCTCCGTTTCGCAGTAAAGCAGTGTTGGCATCTCGCGTCACCTGCCGGGCATCGGAATGCTGCAAACAGGAAGTGATCTGTTTTTATATCAGGACATAAAAGACGGAGGCAACAGCAACATTGCACAAGTACAGAGTAAAGAGTATGACTGAAAACACCACTGGTTGATGGTATAAGCGCTTCTTACCCCTAGCTAGCAATGTATAAACAAACGCTGATAGTTTTGCTTGGCAGAGTCCATTTTCAGGTACAAATCTGAAAACACGGCATACAAATTACAACTGTGTCTGTCCATGAAGACCAAACAAAGACAGAATAACAGCATCAACAACAATACAAAATCACAGAAATGTACGCACTGCAGCTTTAAGCTAACCTAGGTACTCAGGGGGAAACCCTGTCAGGGACAGAAAGGCCACCAGGACGGCAATCTTGTTGTGAGGAGATTGAACTAATTGGATCACGACTGCTCTGAATTCTGGGTAAACGGGAGAATCACTATGTCTCTGTACTCCTGTGACTCACTGGTGTCAGTTACTATGACAGATCTTTATATCTATTTAATTACTTTTTAAACGTTACAACAGTCGATTTCCCTGTTGCTTCCTTCCACACACTCTCCAGAGACAAGTGCCCTCTAATATATGTAATTTGCTTGATGAGCATTTCATAAGCCACCCCACCCCCAAAAATCATCAAAAGTGGTTGCTGTGGGAACAGTGTGACGTTGTTTTCAGATCCCAAGAATAGAAGCAGGTCTAAGGCTTTCTTGGCTTCTGCTTCACAGCCGGTCTGAGTTCATTTCCAAATGTTTTCCCCGGACGTGTGTGTGGTGTCGCAAGCCAGGAGCTCAAATGATGCTGAAATTCTGAGAGCAGATGGTGGCCTCTGTGTTCTGGGACACTATTTTATGGAGGTTAAAGATGAAAATAAAAGCAGCGTCACATCATGGCTGGACCGAGGTCAAACAGGTGAGGATCGGCAGTCCAAGATCGATCGAAGAAGCAAATCTTTAATAAACACATGTGCACAGACACACACACACACACACACACACACACACATAGCTTGTTATAAAACAACCCCCCCCCCACCACCACCACCACCCCAAGTCAAACAATCTGAGTCATCAGCTATTTATAGATACCGCAATACATCTTTCATGTGTACGAGCATTAGATGGAGGCTGCTGTAACTGCAGCTGTGGTGATTCATGACAGGAGTTTCTTATTTAACTGCATTTATCTTTGTCACCAGCCAAAATGTACACATGTGGAAGCATCAACCGCGATCATTCATGCCAACATATGAAGCTACCACCATCATTAATCACCACTTATGATATCTATCAATTCACTTCAATTCAATGTCAGTCGAAGAAGAGATTAGACAATTCATTAGGGCTGAAATGATTAATCAATTACTAAATTAATCGCCAACTATTTTGATAATCGGTAATTCGGGTTTGGGTGTTTTCTAAAGCATTAACAACAGTTTCTGTGAGTTTCAGCTTCTTTTTTGTGAATATGATCTGGTTTCTTTGCTCCACATAACAAAGAAATCATTAAAACTGAATCATTTGGGTTTTTGGACAAAACAAGACAGTCTAGAACATCGTCATTGATCGATATATTTCAGCATTTTCTGACATCGAGAAAATAATCAACGGATATTAAAGGGGCCATATTATACCCTATTTCTCCAAGTTAAGCTAGTTCCCTGGTGTCCTAATGAACATGTCTCTGACATGCTTTGGTCAAAATACCATAAGGGTGAAGCATTATAGCAGTTCAATCACCCTGCCAAAACAGCCCTGTTCAGGAAGCTCTGTTTAGTAGTATCTCTTTAGGTCCACCTTAAAAAAAAAGTAAAACAAAACTTAAGGAACAGGAAATGACATCAGACGCAGAGGCTACTGGGAGTGAAACAGCAATTAGCATTTGGAAAAGCGATCATTCTTTCCTCTAATTTATGAATGTAGCAGTGCTATTTGCTAGTGTTAAATGTCCAGTGTGCAACACTTGGCAGTGTTTATTGTCATAAATGTAATATAATATGAAAAGAAGAACTAGTTTGGTTATAGTGTTAGAATAAAGCCATTTACATCTATTTATTTGGAGGTTAACATCTTGCACATCCATGTTTTTTTACTACGCAAAAGTAGAATGACCGCGAAGGCCACCGTAGTTCCCCCCAACACACTGAGGGAAACTGAGGAGTTCTTTGTTTGTTACAATCTTGCAATCTCACCACTATAGATGTCATTAACTCTTACATACTACACATTTAAATAAGCACATGGGGCAGAGATGACTCAACGTTTTTGTTCTGTTTTCTGTGAATTACTGAGTTGTGCGTTTTCATGTTACTTTAAGTCATTTCTCTTCCTCTGTAGTTTAATATCTGGCAAAGTGACACTCATTTCCTCGTCTTCCTCTTACATAAGAGCTTCTGATGTTTTTTTCTTTCATTTGTCAGTCAAATAAAATATATACGAGAGCGGTGTGAGATGGAACGCAAAAGATCTGCAGATTTAAATTCATTTTACGTGGTAAACGTGGATAAAAAGATGCCTTAAAACTCAACAATGTGGACAAAAGCGCGTCTGTTCTTTCACAACACCAGTTTACACGAACCTGTAACTGTAATTACGTTATTACATTACGTGACGGGTGTAATTAGATCGAGCTGCACCAGGAACTATCTTCTAAATGGATGAGAACGTGATCAGGAACAAAGAATAATTTGAGAAACGGTGCTACTATAACAAAAATATTTTTAACACTTCAAAGGAGGAGGAAGGAGGAAATAAAAAAGTAATTAAGAAAAGGGATTGTTCTCACGGGTGACATTTAGCTGAAGGCCAAGTATTCTCTGGACTGCTCTTGTGCTCTGACTTCAGAGAGTATTTTAAGCTCAGCCACAGCTTCTCCTTCCCTACAGAGCATTCTTTTTTTTTACATAACGCACCTTTGCCCCCCGTCAACTATGGCTTTCTGTCGGGAGTCGTTTTTTTATCTTATCAGACGTGGTCACCTGGTGTAAACAGTCTCATCGTTATTCTTGTCTGTGGCACCTCCTTGGCAAGAACAGGGCACGGATATTTATATCCATCCCTGCTTCTGCTCACTGATGCTGCTGCATATAATATTATAATAATAATAATAATAATAATAATTCACCCAGGAGCTGATGAAATATGAAGGTGAAAAAAAACGATAGCTGTGAAATATGATTCCGAGAGAGAGACTTGTGTCATCAATTAAAATAAATAAATCACCATCAAAACCCCTGAAAATGTGATATTGCACAACGGTAACAGAGATTTACTGTAAAAACTTCAATGATTTACTTCTAATTATTGGTTAAGTATGTAGTAAATCATCAATAGCTGGCAGATAATGCAACAGTCGGGTTTTACTTCTTTAATAGACTGTTTTACATTGATTTTGTAAAAAAACAATGGCCAACTTCTCACTTGATGTATATAAATAGCTTTCCTTGGTGTTGTTCACAGCTTTAAAGCTTTCCTGTGTGACTGAAACTCAAACTGCCTTGAGACACGAGATGTTTTTGCAGCATTGACCACATGCTTCGGGGGTTTAAAGGTGTTTTTTTTTTTTTTACCCTATTTCCACTGCAGGTCAAGGCTGCAAGGTGAGCCGTTCCTTAAGAGCCTGTGATAGAATTTCAAGAATTCAACTTGAACTGGTTGAACTGGTGTTGTTGTTGTTTTCTTTCCCCTAAGTCCATTGACTGCAGCGTGATCCTCATTAATGGGTAACATCAGTGTGAATGCTGTTATAGCATCAAATAATCACTGATCTGGATTTGTCTTCTAGCTTTCCCAAACAAAGGATGGCAGTCATTTGACCTTTGTTGTTTGCGTCCCCTTTGTGAAATCTATTCTTTGTTCATTTCCAAAGCAAATGTGTGTGTTTCCAAACACACACATTTCAAATGTTGAACCGGTGTCTGTGATGAAACTCACTTCCTGTTGCATAAATCAAACTGATATGGGGAAATCTTATTTTACGGAAATAAATATCATCTCGTTGACCTCTATTTTACAACATACGACGAGTGTAATATTGTCACAATCAGATACTCTTGTTAACATCTTCAAACATAGAGGAAGAAGAAAGTGAGGCCAAAACTTGTACATAAGACCTTCCCCAGTGTAAATGCCTGATGCTACACTATTTGAATGACTTCTCTCACTCCAATGCTCTCATTTATCATAGACGGGGTCTGTCAGATAACTTTTTAAAAGTCCGATTCTCTGCCAAGATCTAACTGCATCATTGTTCACATTTATCTTTAGCCCAGAGTGGGTGTGGAGACTCATCGTGGCCGTTTCCTCTTTCAATATGTGTGGTGGCGTTCATGGTCAAAAAGGTCAGCCGGCTACAGGAAGTCAACAAAAAGCAGCTACTTTATAATTATATATATTGGTGAATTATGTTTAAAAAGGTAACTGGGTAAAAAATGTAAATTATTTCCTGTTGATCTGGTGCTTGGATGTGAGAACTTGAGTTGTGTTCTTGCTTTCAAAAGTAAACAGGATTGTTGTTTTCCTTGTATTATCTTCTCTTTAAATCAGTTATCAGATACTTGTGACTCAATGTTTATTGCCTTTTTAGAGCCACTGTGATCTGTAAGTTGTAATGCACATGTGTAAATGGTACATTGTTTCAAGTAGTTTCAAGTTGTTCATAATGTGTTTTGTAAAAAGATACTTCATGAAATGTAAACAAAGGGAGTTCTTGTAGGTTTGTAGGTTATTATGCAGTTATTTTACTGGTCTGGCCCATATGAGATAACCCTGAACTAGAATGAGTTTAACACAATGCTGATTAAGCCTAACCGCTCCATACGATTCTCCCTGTGTTTCTCATTATATCGCCCAGCAACAACCAAGCACAGCACAGGAAGTTCAGGTCAGGTCAGGGCAGGTTACTTTATATACAAATCAAAAAACGAAGTGATTCGTTTTATGTCAGGACGAATGGGGGCAGAAGTAATGTTGTGCTATCGTAAAATGAGATAAAAACAGATTGGAGTTTGACTGAATGTCCAAGAAAAGTGGATGCTATAAACGCACACAAGCGCTACCTCAGTCAGGCCTGATAGTTTTGCTTGACAGAGCCTGTTTTCAGATGAAGGATGTAGCATTAAAATCTGTTCACAAACACCAAACACAGGCAGAATAATAACAGCAACACGACCCTAATAAAAATCCCCCCCCAAAAGTCACTCACTGCAGCTTTCAGTTTCACTATTATTCATGCTTTCACTCAGGGCTCGTCTCTTTACACAAAGAGACCACTTTGGCACTTTGACAGCCGACACACTCCACTGGGTTACAAAGGAAACTCACTTCTAAATGTAATAATTCCCCAATCAGTCATGTCAGAGTGTGTCTACAGGCACAGGCCTGGCCTTTCCTGACACACGATTGCCTTAAAAACAACATCAGCGCACCACACTTTGTTTGCGTTTGCCAGTGATCCGTTTCGCACGGAAACAAGAAGGTAATAATTAAGCCCGAATCACAAATTATTCAACGCACTTTCAGCAGCTTTCGTGCACAGCGTGAAGTTTTGAGTGCACAAAGAGTGAGTAATAATAATAATAATAAATGTGGTGCAGCTCAGTGACGTCACTAAGCTTCTGTCGTGTGCGTGCTGCTCCGGGGATCAGATAAGCATCACTCTATTATTATTTTTTAAAAAGGCACAAGGCAGACTCAAACAGCACAATTCTCCTCTTTTGAGCACCCAACAGCGTCTGCGACTGCAGTGATTTAACTCATGATTGATGACTATTTCCAAGCGGCTTTCAAACCTTTTTCAAACAAAGAAAAATCCAAGAAAAGCCACTGACAGTGAATGTTTAAAAGGAACATTTTGACACTGTTTTTCGGGAAATGACTCAGGTTTAATCTTATTACCATGGTGGGTTGTTGTTGTTTTTTGTGACAACGTGTTAATACGAGTCATTTGCAAACTGTACGAGTTAAGTTTTGTTATTTCAACAGATGATAGAAGAGTCAAAAACAAAATAGTGAAATTGCAGCCTTTGTGATTCGCTATTTGCATCGTTTCAAAACTGCAATTTTGATTTGAAAATGATCAATTGTTCACCCCTTCTTTCAACTGTTGGTGCCCTTTTATCTTTTGTGAGTTTCATTGTGCAGAAACTGCTCCCGTGTTAGTACAGTACAGTAAATATGACACTACACAGCCAGCAGCCAGGTAAGCTTAGGTAAGGAAAAGATCTTCATTGCTATTATACAAACGAGAACATGCAAACTCCACACAGAAAAGGTCCAAGATTGGGAATCGAACCCAGCTCCTTCTTGCTGTGAGGCAACAGTGCTAAACCACTAATAACCACTAATCCACCACGATGCAGCAAAGCACAAAGACTTGTAAGCATGAGGAAGCGGCTGCATGGACTGTTTCCATACAAAGATAACAGAATAAAGTGTCATATTTTTCCTTTCATATTAGAAGATAAGTGGATCAAATGTAATAATGGCAGACAATCCATTTAATCCCCTGCTTAGTTTGTGTAAAACTGAGCTAACATTGAGCAGACGCAATGAAATAAAGACTCACAGAGTCGGTCAACATGGATGTGGAGAATTACACAGTAACAAAGGAGCATTTACTGTACAGTGAGTGACTCTCTGTAGCCATCACAAACCAATGGTGGCCAAACAGTGGAGGGGGCAGAGAGGCTCAGATTGTACACTGCCGTTCAAAAGTTTGGGGTCACCTATACAATTTGTTTGTGTTTTCCATTAAAAGTCACACTTTTATTCATCAAAAGAGTTGCAAAATGAATAGAAAATATAGTCAAGACACTGAGAAGATTAGAAATAATGATTTTTGTTCAAAACAAAGAACCAGCAAAACTCTTTTCAGCTGTGCTAACATCATTGCACAAGGGTTTTCAAGGGTTTTCAAGGGTTTTCTAATCATCCAATAGCCTTCTAACGCCATTAGCAAACACAACGTACCATTAGAACACTGGAAATGGGCCTCTATACACCTATGTACATATTCCATTAAAAACCAGACGTTTGCAGCTAGAATAGTCGTTCCACATAGTAACCACATTAACAATGTATAGAGTGTATTTCTGATTCATTTAATGTTATATTCATTGAAAAAAAGTGCTTTTCCTTCAAAAATAAGGACATTTCTATGTTTGAGCCCAAACTGTAGTGTAGCTCGCGGTCAACCTGACCACATTTGCTCCGACTGGGGTTTACACAGTATGTGATATATCATGATACGGCGTGTGTGCAAGTTCACCGTCACCATACAGTACAGGTGAGTACAGGTCGTCTGAGGACGTCACGCTGCTCTGAGAACACAGACACGGTCATGTGCTGCATGAACAGGTGAACAAACACCAGCAGACACCGTGTTAACATCCAGAAACTTCCACTACATCCTGATTGTGTCTGCGATAGGTTTGTTAAAGCTCGGATTACATTTCTTTTGGAGTAACTGTCACATGATAATAGATCATCAGAACTTGATGGATTGACACGGGCACACAAACACGCACAATGCAAACACACTGGCAGAAGACCAACTGTCAACAGGGCTGTGACATCAAAACAATCTGCATCGCCATTTTGAGACCACGAGATTCGGGATTTGGCCGCCTCCCATTTTGATTTTTACCTGCAGTCACTCACCTGCGAGGTGTCAATCACACTGATGTCCACTCATATCTCCCTCACTTATTTTTGTCAAAACGGGAACAATAATTTGCAAAATCGACATCCCAATCTACTTCTAATTCTTTTTCGTAGCCAGCAGAGTTGCCCCCTAGTTGGTATTTCATATATTCTTGCTTCCTGGTTGGCTTCAGAGAGGAAAATGGAAGATTATGTCCACGTTTTTAATCAACTGTATATGCAGCAGACACATGTGTACAGTCAAATGCGTTAAAAAGATAATTCTGTTGAATGAATGGGGGATGAAGTCACAGGAGACACATTTAAATGCCAGGTCTGAAATGTGTGGTTTTGTATTTTAACTGAATTTAGACGATTCTTAATGCATTGTTCTGTACATACATGTGCACGCATTGTATCACTTTTTTGCAGGGTGTCGCTGCTGCAGTTGCATTCCAGATAACTTCTACATTGCCTTAAAGAGAAGTGTTCATAAGTCCCTTCATTTCCTAATAACAGAGTATATGACTGTGACAGTACAGTGTTACAATGTTGTTGTTTTTTTGGAATTTGGCTTTAAAGAGAAAAAGTAACGTATAAATAGGATGTTTTGTAATTTCCTGAAAAAGGACTTAAACCTGCTTGTGACATACAGTATTGTATGTGACCAGATGAACCTGTACGGAGCCTCCATTCCAGTTCCTCCTGTTTCCACCACCTGATGCTTTCTGAGAATTGTTGCTGCCCCCGTCACCAACTCACTTCTTATCCAAGTGTTCGGAGGGAAATGATCACTTAATTTGTGTGTTTATTAAGATAAATACTTCATTAGCACAATGCAAATACTAAAATATTCACAGCAAACACTGTGGCACGGCACATTGTTTTCCACTACAGTGGTGCATTGTTATACAGATATAACAAAACAAAACGTTATGAAACTAAATGAATAAATTGTTTTCTGTATATTTCAGACAAATCATTTTTACGGTGTCTTACAACAGAATATTATGGTGGTATAATACCTTTGGTAGCTCCCTGTAAACGTTGTAATAAAACTCCAATAACACAAATCCACACCAACCTCGCATACACAACACTTTTATTTAATAAACTCGTCTCTTCCTGTTCTAATTTTGCTTTTCCACCAAAAAATGGTGCCATATATAAACATATAACTTTTGTTATTTTATTAATGTGTTTATATTTCCATTTTTTGTCTTTTAATCTGTTATTGTGACGCACTTTGATTATTATTACATAATTATTCAACTAAAGTAACTATATAAATGCAACACTTTTGATTTGTTCACACAACTTTAACAGGCTTTTTGAGGATTAAGTACTGGTTTTAGGGTTAGGGTTAGGCATTTAGTTGTGATGGTTAAGGTTAGCATAAATTGCTATGCATTAAGTTTAGAGTGTTTAGAGTATACACACACAAAATGTCTTTAGGTCATTAGAACCTTTCCTGGCATAAACACTGACCTTGTCAGGACTGGTAGTCTTCATGGAGACCATGAAAACCTGATCCTAATGAGGTAGAATCTCAATTCTGAGGCACTAGTTAAAAGTTTGTGGATAAGATTGGAAGTGCAGTGAGGCTATGGTTTGGGGTTATAGGTATTAACTGGTTACAGTAAAGGGTTAATACAGGTGGTAAATGAATGGAAGTCGATGCAGAGTCCTAATAACAGCTGGACAAACCCTTAAGCTTAGTCCATCATGTGATTACTGCAGTAAAGGTGTGTGTGTGTGTGTGTGTGTGTGTGTGTGTGTGTGTGTGTGTGTGTGTGTGTGTGTGTGTGTGTGTGTGTGTGTGTGTGTGTGTGTGTGTGTGTGTGTGTGTGTGTGGAACAGACATTGTATGGTTCAGATTAGGTTAGGGTTGTGGGTTTCCTGGAGTCGACAGGAAACGAAAGTAGGTCAACGTAATGTTATGGAATTATATGGTGTGTGCACAGGTATTACTAATGCTGTGGGGACCTACATCTGTTTACACAGTCACATTGTCACATTGTCACACACATTGTTATCCCCATAATGTAAATATGTAAATGACTACATTTTAAAGGTGAAGACATGTTTTAAAGCTCACATAGAGTGGTCCTGTTGCACATATATGTTAGTTATGGAGGTCTACTTACATACATTAACTTGTTTTTATGGTCAAAAACCTCCTAGCTGCTGTAAACGAGCCGATAGGAATCCTCTTTTCTGAAGTGTGTTTCCCAGCCGTGAGATTTGAGACTCAACTCTCTCACCCAGAAGACAGAGTCTTGTGATTGGCCAGTACCGCAGTCCCTTTTATGACTTTGACCAAGAGTCAGAAGACACTGTCGCTTGTGAAACACCTCCACAACGGACGTTATTCTTCTTCTGCGGTTCAAATGTACGCAACCGGATGTGCCCGGACTAGTGCCCGGAGCAGGACGATCTGCTGTTCCGGAGAACCAGTGTTTACGTAACCGGACCGGGTTTTTTCAGAGATCTCGCTGAGCCCGAGATTACAATAAAACACAGCGTTCTCAGCAGTGGCTGAACTGTTTTTTTAGAACCTTCAGGGCATCTTAAACAAGGTAAGGATGCAGATACACACTAAAAAAAAAACAGCGTTAATTGGAACTTCCGGTCTAGGTCCGCTTTAAGGTTAGGATTAGGATTAGAATTAGGCCAGTAGTAATTATGGGTTAAGGTTAGAGCAAGTCTCCAGGAAATTAATGTAGGTCAATGCAATGTCCTCTGAGGTCATGGAAATAGTATGCGTGTGTTTACAAAACAACCATGAAGTGTCCTAGATAACAGGTGAATCTGAGGGTGTTCACCGATCACTACATTCAAAATGAAGGTTGATTAAAAAAAAAAAAAAAAAAAAAACTTTATGTATATACAAATCTCCTGACAGTGAGCTGAAAACAGGGCTGAGTCACAGCAGCTGCAGAGAAACAAGAGGCAGCGCAACATTATCTAATTGTTATGGCAGGATTATGTTGTCAGAGGGGGCGGGGCGAGTGAGGTCAGATGATGTTGGTGATGATGATGATGATGATGATGAACAGCGATGTTGTGAAAGCCGATAGGAGCGGATGGGGAGGAGGGGGGGGGGGGCTGCAGGGGGTGGGGGGGTGAGTCACAGAAGGAGGCGCTCTCACAAACACACACACACATAGAGAGAGAGAGAGAGAGCGCGCGCTGCTGGTTCACGCGAGGATAGACTCCGTCCCGGGCTGAACTCGACGTTACAAATAGGAGGTGCAGCATTCCAAGTGGAGCAGAGAGAAGGAGGAGGTGCGACACTGACGCACTGATATGAAGTGAGAGGCGCGGAGAGGATCTGCGCTACCACAGAGGAAGACACCCAGAGAGAGAGAGAGAGAGAGAGAGAGAGAGAGAGAGAGAGACAATTCAAACTATATTTAAGAATAAAACACGCGGACGGAAGTCATCAGTCTTCACAGGTAACTGTTCTCATTTTATTATTCTATTTGAAATGACTGGATTTAGTTAATTAAGAAAAAAAAACAACGCTACATTATCTAATAACTGAAGTTTTAAATGACTTTAAACATAGTTTAAGCGCTGGTCTGTTGTTCTGTCAAATGTATTAATTCATTACCTCGTGTTCACATACGTAAGTACGTAAGTACATAAGTTTCTTAGTTTGTATAAATAATAGAAATATAGGTCAAACCCAGAGTAGGAGCTGCAGATCTATGTCGGGTGAATGTGTGTCAGACGGATGCGCGCAAATCTAACATTAGTGATGTGGAGTGGAGGTCAGGTCATCATGAAACGGGTATTTTTGTTTATTTTTTATTATAATGCAGACCAAAAATGAGACAGATTAGGTCTCAAACTAAATTAACAGAAATGTAGGTTAAGATCTGAACAGGTTAACCACAGAGGTTTGCTGCTAAGGTCTTGTTTGGCTGATTAGGATTGCATTAGTGCACACACTGTCCCACATTCGGGTTAAGCAATGCCCTGCTTTTTCACCGGAGAGATGTAATGGTGTTACATAATTGTGTTGTAACAGAGCTTGCGTAACCACTAAACATCCATCCTCTTCCTTTGCTTGCACCCCTTTGATCACTAGGTGGCACTGTTGCTGCACTTTTACCCACCAGGAAATCCTGCATAGAGCAGTCAGTGGACCGACCTCACACCATTCAGCCCCCGACAGACGTCGTGATGTTTGAGGAGGAGTCCCAGCAGAGGAGGGAGCATCGGGAAGTGGCCGTGATCCAGACGTTGGAACCGTCCCCCGCAGGGAGTCCGAGTCCAAGAGGACGAGCCGGGTCGCGCTCCTTCACAGACGAGGCCGTGTCCATCATGACCTCCGGCAGCTTGTTGGCCTGTTCCCTCCTCGGTCGCCCGACTGCCATCAAGCGCAAAGAGAGTCCTTCGTCCAGCATCCGACGCAAGCGCGAGTTCATCGCTCAGGACAAAAAGGACGACGGCTACTGGGACAAGAGGAGGAAGAACAACGAGGCGGCGAAGCGCTCGCGGGAAAAGCGCCGCATGAACGACATGGTCCTGGAGACCCGCGTTCTGGCTCTGCTCGAGGAGAACGCTCGCCTCAGGGCGGAGCTCCTCGCCCTGAAGTTCCGCTTCGGGATGGTCAAAGACCCGTCCAACGCTCCCATCCTGCCTCTCACTGCCGCGTCTCAGCACAACACTCAGAACTCGACTCCGCACTATCATCTCCACAGCGGGGATGAAGGCCTGCCCAGCTCCTCGGCCTCTTACCCTAACAACCAGACGGGCCAGCTGAGCACCCGAGTCTCCAGAGACACTGGTCCCATGTCAGAGGACTCTGGATTCTCAACACCAGGCGGGTCCAGCGTGGGCAGCCCCGTCTTCTTTGAAGACCGGATGAGCGATCACGGGAAACTATCGCCGCAGAGAGCAGAGGACCTGGGCTACGACCTTCACCACTCCCCGGCCGACTTCCACCACACAGCAGGACTCCAGGCTGGAGGAAAGCCGGACCAAGCCGATTTCATGAAAACCCTTCCTCACAAGCTGCGTTTCAAGACGTCAGGAAGCAGCGACGGGTTCGACGTATCGGGGGACGGTCACAGCGCCAGACGCAGCCCCACGCTGTCTGCGCCGGGGCAAGACATCCCGAGAGACACCGTCAAAGGACTGAGTTTGGGCGAAACGCGAGCAAGGCAATGCGCCACCGGCTCATGGCTCCAGCAGCTGGAAGGGGGCGAGGGCAGAAAAGGGCCAGCCACGGGCTACGGCCAGCAGCCTCATCCCACGCAAGGACAACCCGAGTCTCAGTATCGGCACGAGAACACGCACCTGAAGTCCCAGCTCAACTGTCTGAGCGAGGAAGTGGCTCAGCTCAAGAGGCTTTTCACGCAACAGCTCATGTCCAAAGTCAACTGAGCGCTCGGTGACTTCCAAGTGAGCCGATTGAACTTATAAATCTAAAACAGTCTAACTGTGTGTCGTCGTCGTCGTTGTCGTGACCTCATATTTTGTATTATACCGTGATAAATGTCCGTCATCTCTTAACCTGCCATCAGAAACAACCAATTAACCTTAAATCGGCAATGCTCAGACTTCACAAACAGTCGTACACTGTGACAACGAAAAGCACAACGCAACACAAACGGCATCTATTTGCATCATATCAGCGCACACACAGCAGCCTTCAGGTGATTCAACCAAGCAGGCTGTCAGTCGATCATGATGGATGAGCTTAAGTAATTAGATTTTTACTGGACAAGTTTCCCCACAGCTAATATTTGCCTAATAAAACAACGCCAGACAGTAAATAGACACACGAGCCAATGTATGAGGTGTCAAAAGACAAAGGTTTGTTGTGCTCAGAAACTACATCACGTCATCGTTTGATTTGACTGCTTTTCTCCCTGTAGGAAACACACTGTATATCATGTAATGTTTTTTTGGTGACTGACATTCACTGCAGTTTGAACTTATCTCATCACTGTTACTGTCTGTTCTGAGCTTGATTTACTCTCTGTGTGTGTGTGTTTTTCATATTAAAAAAATAAAATACATTTGACAGATTCAACTCCGTGGTAGCGAGGTGATTATTACTCACGAGGAAAGAAAAGTGCCAAAGCTGTGACTGATTCTGATTCTGATAACAGCACATTCCCTGGTGTGTGCCTTTAAGTACAGGTCGATTAGAATCTCTTCCGACCGAACAAGACGTCTCATTGTTCTTTTTTTTGTCTCCACGATAACAACGCGTCACAGAATGAGGGAATAAATGAAAAACGCAGGGTGGGGTTTGAAGGACAAGTGTTGACACACTCCTGCAGTGAGAAATGGAGATGGTGGAGAGGGTGTGTCTTACTTTTACTCGTCTGTCCTTATAAAACCCTCCAAAACACAAAATAACAGCTTTAATTCTCTGAATTACACACATCAGCATATAAACATGTGTGGTTCTTTTGTGTAGTTTGACCAATTTATATCCCAATATTCCATGAAATGTTGTACATTTTCGACTGTTATCTAATTTGTTTGTTTGTAAAAAATGTCATGCTACTATGGCGTCAGCAGGGGGCGACAAAGACAGGATTGTAAGTCGGGCTCTGGAGACCCCCAGAGTGTGTTCCACAACCACGACATAAATCATGCTATAGATTACTGCAATTTTTAACTGCAGCATTTAATATCGTAATTATTTAGTTGCGGTTTTATGATCAAATAGATTATCAGCGACACGTGTGTCATTGTTTTATTGTGACAGCGATGATGCTCTCGTTGTCTAAGGTCATTAAAAAAAAAATAAAGAGCTGAATGGAAGAAATACCCCAAGATAAAAATAGATGAAACCTACGTGACCAGATTACAAAATTTAACAACACATGACCCGCGTAAACGCATAGTGGGTGGGGTGGGGGGGGGGGGTGCCTGTGGTGGAGCAGGAAGCTCAGTGGTAAGATAGAGGGTAAGGCGAGGCAGATGCTGCAGGTGTGAAGCTGAGAGAAGAGTGGGGGGGAAGCCTGATTTAATGAAGCCACGGCGACACGCTGCTCTTTCTCCATCATACATCCACGCACCCCCAAATAACACACATGCACCCCCATCTCCCCCCCCCCCCATTTTCCTTCCAATGAAAGGGATAATGCCTGTTGCTAGGCAGGCAGTGTGCCAGTTGCCATGGAAACGCTTGCAGACATAGCTGGAAGGTGGGGGGGGGGGGGGGGGGGGATGCTGGGTTGGGTACGGGTAAGGATGGGGTGCAAGAGGAGAGGGAGTGATGCAGAGAGTCAGTGTTTATGTATGTTTATATGGGGGGTTGGGGAGGGGTGATCCAAGTTCACGGCCAACGCTTCTGAGCCACACACAGGAAACAAAGAGATGTGAAGGAATGGGGGATCCATATTTAGCTGCCCATTCAGGGGGGGGTTACCCTGTGATGGTGTGGATTCTGAATGAACGGCAAAGATGAATGAAACGATGGCGCACGCATCTGGACTGATTCAATCGATGAAACACAACTGAGGTTCAATTTATATCACGTTTATGCACTGTAGAAATACACTGTGATGTTTCTGTGTTATAAATAAAGCAGTTTAAAAGCACAAGTAACTTTCATTCAGGAGCTAAAGTCAATCTTTCGTCCATCCATCGCAGGTTCGTTTGTGCCAATCCCAGCTGACATCGGGCAAAAAACTCAATCTTTAACTGTTTCCCAACCCTGGTCCTCAGGGAACACTGCCGTGCCATGTATTAGATGTTGCCCTGCTGCAAAAAACACCCGATTCAAATAAATCATCAGCTCGTCATTAAGCTCTGCGGAAGCCTGATAATGAACTTTTGTGTAAATGTATCAACTTTTGTTGAAATTCAAAACGTTTGTTTCAACTTTTCTCATTTAAAAAAAAAATATATATATATATCAATTTTTGTTATTTTTTTTCCCACACAAAAATGAATGTTTTAACTTTTGTCAAAAAATTGTCAAAAAAATAAATAAATTGTTTCAACTTTTGTCATTTGAAAAAAAAGAAGTTATATTTCAACTTTTGCATTTTTTTCAAAAAAAAAAAAATCAACTTTTGTCAAAAAAAAATCTGAAAAATTTATGTTTCAACTTCTGTCATTTCTTTCCAAAAAAATAATGTTTCAACTTCTTTTTTTTTTTTTTTTTTTTTAATAAATGTAATGTTTCATCTGAATCAGCAGGGCAACATCTAAAACATGGCACGGCAGTGTTCCCTGAGGACCAGGGTTGGGAAACACTGCATCTGACATTTTATCCTGATCATCTATTTTGGTTGATTTAAATCTTTTTTTTTTTCTTTATTCTGATGATGTGTCTGGCTAAATTGCCCAGTCCTACTAATTAAAAAGCACATTATACACATTACTGAATCAAGAATTAAAAGGATAAATCAGCAAATATGATATGGAGAGTAATGTAAAGTGTATTCATTCATGACTCCAGCACGGAAAAACACTTCATGTTCAAACACATGCTAATTACACTGAATAATTGTTGCAATCAAGTCAACGGCGTATACACCGCAAACACCAGTTCCACAATAATGAGCTTCAAGGTGAACAAACTGTACTCTTAACACACACACGTGCACACACACACCTTTACACAAAGAAGAGATAAACCTTGAAGGCATCCATCCAGACAGCGTCTTTGTCCAGTTTGAACGTCTCTGTATATCTGGATAATGCACCGCGTTGTACATTTTTGCTGAGACACTGAGCAGAAGAGCTGGGAAACGGCTGTGCAAGACACATGGAGTCGCCTCAGTCTGTACATTTACATTTACATGACACACACTCACACACACACACAAGCTGGTACAAAGACGACAACAGCTAAATGAGATTAAACAATGCCCAGTAAGCGAAAAGGAGGAGATATTTTGATCGTAGAAAGGCACAGAATGGCACCACTGACGCCAAACCAGCTATTGTTTTGGTCTGTGACTACACAGCTCGACTGGAAAACACCTGCACAGTTGCACCATTTCCAAAATAAGTGCAACAATAGCAGAAATAATCCCGATGCAAGCTGATACTGCAGGTCTCCAGCGTGTATACGAGTCTCTGCGTGTGCTACAGTTTCCTGCTCGTCAGCAACAGACAGACAACACTCAACACACACCGTCTGAGTCTCCTCACACACACACACACACTCCTCATATATGTTTGCATTCTGTCTGGAGGAGCTAGTTTGACGAGATTAATTAACACTGCGACAGAAGCAGCTTTGGCTCATTGCAGACATACAATGGAAGACGCTTCTGTGGAGCATGTGTTCAGGTTTGTCACACAGGATTTGATCTCTGCTGAGGACACACTAAGTCACATTCCCGTCAGGTAATAAGGTATTAAAACAACATGTTATGATGAGAAGTGTCATTCATGTCTTCAGTGTGGTGGTGGTTGCCAAATCAAGGCTTAGGATCACTTGAGGTAAGGCAGTGAAAGAGGCGGGGTCTAAAAAATGTCCTTGAATTTAATAAAACCATGAACATTATGTCATATGCCTGCTAAGAGCTATCAAATTAGCTCAAATCAATAACCTTGGGTTAAAGGTCATAGGTTAGAAGAGTTAGTTAGAAGTTATTTCTAGTGTGAGGTGAATTTGATGAAGCAGTGAAATAGTTTTACTTGACACAAATCCAGTGGAGATGCATAACTCAAATACTTTACATACATCTTATGTCTTTAATCACATGCTACATCTACTCTATTGGGCTCCAAGTGTTGTCATTATTGATTGATTGATTGATTGATTACGGAGTATTTTCTCAATGAATCAATCAGCAGCTTGGTCCATAAAGTGTGGATTCTCATACCTCAGAATGACGGCATCCTCTAATCTCTTGTTTTGTCACATAAGAAAATATTCACTATCCGTCCATCGATTCATCTTTGAGAAATACACGTTAACGGATAACGATAATATCAGGGTTTTTCAACCGATAGCACTCACAAAAACTTGAACAGCTGGTCTCGTAAATAAGTTTGGCTGCAACGTGGCACCAAATGCTACGATATAATCCTACAGGGCAACTGCGACATCCTATGTTATGACCATTAAACCTTGTTTTTTTGTTCTTACAAAATATTACTTAAGTACATTTACTGAAGCACTGTTTAATCAAGCTAAGGTCATAGTCCGACTAAGACAGTCAATCGGACAACTTGCAGTCCTAGCATAATGTTCACATGCGGAGGAGAATATTGATTTATTGACCACTGTACGTCTGCCTCCGCCTCCGTAGGTGGCGCTGTATCGCTCTATAAGCTAGCGCGTATCGAGTCAGTTTTCCTGTTGACATTTATGTCGCAGAAAAACAAATCAGTGAACGCAGAGATGGATGATGAGATGGTGTGTTTCGTAATCGGACTACATGAATCGCATTATCCGGGATAAGTTAGTCCGACTAAGACTAGCGCGATTTTAGTCGGACTAACGTGTTTACATGACTTTTAACATGTAACAACAGCATGTAAACGTTGGGCTGCTAGTTATGTTTTCGCCAGAGTTTGTTCGTTTGTATGTTAGTTAGCATAATAACTCGAAAAGTCATGGATGGATTTGGATGAAATTATCAGGAAATGTCCACAATGGGACCAGAAACAAGTGATTACATTTTGGGCATGATCCGTGGGGGGGTTTACTGAGCTGCCTTGGAGGAGTTCTGCGCTCTCTGAGTGCTTTTCTAGTTGACCTGCGCCAGGAGGTATATGTTTTCACCAGAGTTTGTTTGTCTGATGGATTTGGATGAAATTTTCAGGAAATGTCCACAATGGGACCAGGAACAAGCAATTACATTTTGGGCATGATCCATAGCCGCTATCACCGGTTTTTTTTCCCGCTATTTTGTGGGGTGGCTGAGCTGCTTTGGCGGAGGACTTTTCTAGATTATCTATGTTTACATGCCATTGCTGATTTATTTATTTATTTATTTATTGATAACTTTTCTTTTTCATGGGCATCAGATAACTGAGTATGGAGGCATGGCTCGCAGTCTGTTGCCCCTCCCCCCTCGGGCCATCTCTCCTCCCCCTGCGTCTCCCCTCCTGCAACGGGATTTGAGGCGAGAGGAGAGAAACAAAAAACGTGACGAGGCAGCCAAAGCGTCCTGTTATGCAACAGCTGACCTACTAACATACATTTAGAGACTCGGAGAGGGAAGGAGAGAGAGAGAGCGCAGAGAGAGAGAGCGCAGAGAGAGAGAGAAGAATTGGAGCAAACACGACATGATGCGCGCACTGAAAACACTCGCATATACCTGCACTGATCGGAGAGCAGTTGTTTTTGAAAGAGTGTGTGTGTGTGTGTGTGTGACAGTGACTCTGACTGAGAGTGTGTGAGGGCAGCAGTCAGTGCGCAAAGCGGATTGTTGGACAGCGGCACACAACTCCGTGTGTGTGGATTCACTGCTTTATAAAAAAAAAAAAGGTAAGTTTGCGCCATTATTATTATTAGAATTCTACTTAGTATTATTGTCCTAGTTGTTTTTGTCATTATCTGGTTTCCATTGACTGTGGTGATGCATTAGCGGCGCTCTGTTTGTTTTGGTGCGTTTTTCTCCTCTCGGTGAAGGCGAGGCTGTGTGTGTGTGTGTGTGTTTTTTTTACTCCTCATTCACTGGGTTTGTGTATGTGTGAGCATGTGGGGAATAGAGATGGGGAGGAGGGGTGCGTGATCCAGAGGTTATTATGGGATTCCTTTTGGGCAATGGGGTGGGGGGGGGGTGCGAAAAAAAACAAGTGTGGATGGAACTGGAACGGTGCCACATCAGGATGTGGGTCAGAGGGTGGTGTAGATGTGCCGATCAATCAGCCGGTGGTGATCAGAATGGATGAGAGAGAGAATCCCGTGGCACACTTCACTCGGATTCACAGCAGTCTCGTGGTGTGACTGAGGCTCGGGGGGTTGAATAATGCACGAGGACGATTTGTCAGTTAGTACAACAAAGAAAAGAGGAGGCATACGGGGTAACAGATTCCTCAGCACGCGCCGTACTTCCCTGAATGAAAAGTCATTGCCTGCGAGAACGAGAAGACCTTTTGGCTGCGTGTGTGCGGTCCAGTACGAGTACAGTAGCAGTGAAAATGTTACCATAACTTTAATTAATGTCATTTTATGTCACATTTGACCCATTTATTTATTTTTTAAATGGAAAACTCATGCTGACTTTATTAATAACACTGGCTTTGTACATGCATGTAGAGCTGCAACTAACCATTATTTTCGTAATGATTAATTTGGTGCATAAAATGTTAAAAAAAAAACATTGATCAGTGTTTGTCAAATATGGAAATGAAGATGTTCTTGAATGCCAAAATGATTCAGTTTTAAGGATTTCTTTGTTGTGTGGAGCATCGAAACAAAGAAAATATTCACATTTAAGAAGCTAAAACAATCAGAAATCCTGTTTTTATCATGAAAAGAAGCTTCAAACCGATGAATCGATTATCAAAATAGTTGACGATTAATCGATTAATTGTTTCAGCTCCACGTGCATGCACGTGGCGGTTCCTCCTCCTATTTTTATTGCCATGTTTTCGCAGTAAGATCTTATATTCACAACAGAGGCGTGAACAAGTGGGGTTTTCTCGCGTCAAAAACTCATTTTCTCCTGAGGGATTTGTTGCATTCTGCATGTTGGAATATTCGCTGAGAAAGGTGGACGCACGGCTTGCATAATACGTTGATTAATGAAATAAATAAATGGAATGGATGAAACAACAGGGCAGATTATGCAATCAGCAGGAAACCCACTGTCTCTCTGTGGCTGTGCAGGGGCCTGTGCGCTTTGCTGTGGTGCGGCCGCCACCGCTGCCGCCGCCAATTAGCTGGCGTGCACACTGGGTCTCTGTGCCAGCGATGAATGTAGGTCACATTAGCCCCGTGGGAGGAGGAGGAAGAGGAGAGGAGGGGTGGGGGGGCGAGACGAGAAAGGCAGCATCAAAACCCCACCAAAATAAATCCTCGCCCCGCCATAACAAAGAAACGAGGCACAGGCATTGCAGAACAACACAGACACACAAGAGATATCATAACACTTACAGGCTACAGACACACACACAGAGAGAGAGAGAAAAACACCAGCTGTTTTTCCAAAGTAGTTTGGAGCTTATTGCATCACTGCTGCTCAGACAACTGCTCCGCGGTTATTTAGGTCTGATTAAAGCCCCGTCTGAGTCCACAGGCTCTGCTAGAATACAAACATTTTTAAAAAAGGCAGGCAGGGAGGGAGGGGAGGGGAGGGAGGGGAGGGATCAGCAGCACCATCCTGTCCCACTTTTTGTGGCCCTCTTGACTTTCTCGAGGTTTCCCGGGTGCATGTAAGACGAGAGAGAAAAAAAAGAAAAAGATGAGGGCCGCGCTTTGTTATTGCGCTGCGGTTTGGAGGCGAATTACAGCATTTAGTAGGCCAAGGGAGCACATGTGACTGCTGCAACACATGGACTGAGTCACTCTGCTTTTCCTTTTTTTTTTTTTTTCTCTCTCTCGTGCTCGTTTCCAGGGTAAGGACTGATATGGCCGTGTGTGTGTGTGTGTGTGTTCGTGGAACAAGGCTCTGGCTTGCATAAGACTCCCCCCCCCCCCCCTCCTCTGTCTCTCTTTTACCTATTTTACTCGGAGAAGATGGCCCCTAGATTTCAAAGAAGACCCCACCCTTGACCTCATTGCACCACATGTCCTACATAGCATTCTTCCCAGGAAGGAGGGGGGAGACAACTGTTATATCATTCCCCCTTTTCTCTCAAGTAATCCCCTCCACCCCCCCCCCTCCCCCGCCCTCGCCCCTGTATTTTTGACCTGCTCCCATTTCCTGAAATGCTCGGCGCAAACATGTGCAAGCAGGAGTTTGAACTCAGTCCACCGTTTCCAGAGCTCGTTGCCACATTTAGACTCGCGGCGGCTGTGTGAACGGGTGCAACTCTGGCTTTTTTGTACATTGCTGTCATTCCACAAGTGCCACAGAGGTCTAATGATGACATGTGAAGAATATATGATGGAGTGGAAACGGGAATCTGGGTCACAAAGTGATGTGGGGCTGTGGTTCGCTTCATTGGGGGATGTATTTGGAATGGATTGGACATGGGTAAAATATCCAACTGTGATTTATTTCGACATTGACAAAGATGGAGCAGTGACCTACTTTACTCTAATCCAAAGATATTTGTTTTTTAGCAGTCACGGAACAAAGGACATTTCATAATAGAACGACTACGTTTCAATAACGATAAATTGTACTGTAACCGCCCTTTCACAGAAGCCGCCGCAGCGTCTCTGCAAAAAAATGTAAATCCACTGTAACGTCAATGACAAAGAGGTCTGAGAGAGCTGTGAAAACTCAGAATCACATCAGCAGCTCGACTCTGAGTGCGATTCTCATTCATTAACGTGGTTGAGCACAGCGAGGGACACAAGTGAAAGTCTAAGCTGCGAGTTCATTTAACACACACACACGAGTCTGTGAAGTGCTATGTACGCGACGTGACGTCAATCAGGCCGCGTGTTCTCTCTTCTTCTGCCTTTGGCCTCAGCTTCAGAGCACAGAAGAGCCCCCACCACCCTTTTGTGTTGCTATGGGTGACATATTCCTTGTTGATTCAATATCAACATTGTCACAGTTGCCACTAACACTAACCCCCCCCCCCCTCCCTTCCATAATCTCATCTCCACTCCTTTCTTTGTTTAAAGTCTCGCTCACTGATTCCATTTCTTTGTCTCTGCTCCATTTGCTCCCACTTTCATCTATATATAGTCAGTGCTCTAATTTTCCACACCTCCTCCCCAGTCTCTTTCTCACAGACTCACCTTTTTTTTTATAGATCAACTGACCTATATTCCAGCGAGCCGGTCAGTCTGTAACAGGCTTTGACAGACTTTGTGTTTACAGAGCACAGAGTCGGTCCACACTTTTCTGGGTCAGTGGGACACTTAGAAAAAAGGTCTCTTATTCTGCTCTTACATGCCCCAGCAGTCACATGTCAAAGACTCACGGGGGGGAAACTTTATAAACCATTCAGCCAAGCAGAAACAAGAGCATCTTCATTTCAATATCAAATGGTGAAAGATGTAATTAGATTAGATTATTTGGAGGAAAAAGAAGGCCTTAGTCTGTATTTTAGAGCCAAGAAGGGTTCATTATTCTCCCCACAATCTGGGCTGAAATCCATGATCGCCGTGAGGATACGCCTGTAGTTATGCAATAGTATCACATAGCAGAGAGTAGAACCATGTGTAAACACCTTTACGGATTATGAGATTACACATTCAGACGGTATAAAGCTGCTTGTGCAGTTAAAACTGCCGCGGCAAGATATTGAGCAACATGGATTTACTGGCTCTGGTCAAAGAGATTTAACTTGTAGATGTTGTAATCTTAAATTATGAGCTGCAGGTATACGGCAGAAGATTAGGGCCACACTGGGAAAAAATATTTGAGTTCTGACTTTAAACTCAGAATTCTGACTTTATTCTCAGAATTCTGACTTTAAAACTCAGAATTCTTACTTTAAAACTCAGAATACTGAGAATAAAGTCAGAATTCTGACTTCAAAACTCAGAATTCCGACTATTCACAGAATTCTGACTTTAAACTCAGAACTACTACTACCAGATTTCGGAGTTTAAAGTCAGAATTATGAGAATAAAGTCAGAATTCTGAGTTTTAAAGTAAGAATTCAAATATGTTTTCCTCTGTGGCCCTAATCTTTTATACATGGATGTAAGCATGACCAAAAGATAATAATTTTCTCTCACATCTACGTACTGAATAAAAAAAAAAAATTCAGTTTCAAACTGCAATTTCCATTTGAAAACTCCATAAATTGTCCTTGCCAAATGTCCGTTGTCTATATTTAGCACGCTAGTATTATTCACTGAACACACATTGTACGTTGGAGTGAGGACGACGGCAATGTGTTTGATAGCAGATTTCACAGCGGTCCGTCCAATAGTTGTAATCACAGCAATAAAATGTGAGAGGAAAACTGTGATTTGTGTGTGTAATACAGTATTACGCCATCCATCCTATAGTGTAGTTGTGATTCAGTCATTTTTTATCACTTATCTCGCTCCAATGAAAGCAACATTTGCACTCATTATTAAAAGTCACTTTTGAAAGCCATGGTTCTGAGATTACCCTGTTACCACCCTGTGGTGTTTTGACCGTACGTTATCAGGCCACATTATGGTCCTTTGACCTATATTTATCAATGCTCCAGCTGCCCACACACACACACACACCTACCTCTCTAACTTTAGTCTCAGCCTCTTTTATCCTTGACCCCGTCTTTGTCTGCTTTATCTGCTCACTCTGCATCATTGATTTGGCACGGAGTTATTTTGGTGATGAAGAATGTGTGCCACATTCCTCTGAGGAGGAGCATGTGAGGGGGTAGCACCTCTTGAGCAGTGATTGTAGATGTGTTTTGCAATGGGCTCCCCCTAATCTTCTATTTGGAAATGTTACAAAAAAGTATTTAGGGAGTTCTGTGCGTCTGACTCATCCTTTGCTCCGTCTGCTCCAAACACTTTTCAGGCCAAACCAAAGGAGCCAAACCTTTTATACTTAGTGTTGTGTTACCAGCATGTTCTTTTTAATTAAGGTTCCACATCTGCTTTTCTATATATTTTTTTGTTTCCCTCAGCTGCCTCAAAACACATTTTTTAGTGCCTCTGTGGCATATGGAAACAGGTACATTGGCTTCGTAATGGACCCCCGCGCTCACATTACATCACAAAAGTCAACATCAACATGCTAGGCTCGGGGTCAGGGGGTCACAGGCTGCAGACAGAGTAGATCAATAGCGGGGGCCAAAAGGTCAGACTTTGCAAGTCTAGCGATCATTCATCGGTTGCCAGGAGTGATGCAGTCGGTCAAAGCCAGACATGCCAAACCCAAGAGAGGAGAGCTGTTCCGATGCAGAAAATGTGTCTTTGATCACTGCCCATGCCAAAAGACACACAGCATAAAGAGAAGTTATTTATAAAAGCAGAAGAGTTGTAAATCCGATATAAAAATGCATAACGGTGCGGGAGCAGTGCACATAAATTAACATATTATTCTTTTCTGTTTTTATCTCCACAGCCTTTCATCTTGTAGTCTACTGCAGAGAGAAAAGAGACTGAGAGCGAGGCTCCCCAGGAGACTGACACACAGAGGTAGACAGGCCTGCCGTCTGTGTTGGAGATCTAGGACACGACTACATCGGCGTAGCTCACCGTGCCACTCGACAACAACCGACAGCACAAGGAGAAATAAAAACCGATTCCTCCACCAATCGAGCCACTTTTCAAACCGGCTGCCACAAGACAAGAATGGAAAATCTGAACATGTTGAACGAGAACTCAGGGAACAACCACAACTGCCTTGAGACCTTCGACGATTATGAGGAATCGCTGCTGCCCGTCCAGGGGACTCCAGCTCGCTTGGGCCGCCACGGCAAATCGAAAGCCAACATGAACTGCCGGCGAAAGCGCGAGTTCATTTCCGACGACAAGAAGGACGCCTGCTACTGGGAGAAGCGCCGCAAGAACAACGAGGCCGCCAAGAGATCCAGGGAGAAGCGGCGACTCAATGACATGGTTTTGGAAAACCGCGTCATTGCGCTGAACGACGAGAACGTGAGGCTCAAAACGGAGCTCCTGCAGCTGAAGCTGCGCTTTGGCCTCATCAGCACCGCTTCATATATTGAAAAGAGCCAGCAGATCAGTGAAGGCGGCAGCAGCACGGGGAACGGAGGCTCATCTTCCTCTTCTCAGTACTACTCCAGTGGTTACTCCAGCAGTTCTCAGGTGATGGTGACCTCAGACTCTTCAGAAACAGAGCAATCAGGACGCAGCGAGGGCCACAGGCAGATGGTGAAATACTCTCCGCGAGGTTCCCTCTCTGACATGTCCGATAGCTCCTCCAGGGACAGCCCCGAGCCGATGCCCTTTGAGATCAAGCAGGAAGGCGACAGGCTGGAGATGGACATCGCCAACGGCACCACAACCCAAATCATGTTCAACATCCACCGCAGTCTGGCCTCGGTAGCCACTCACCACCAGCTCGAGCAGCATTCCCAGGAGCTGGAGGCCACTTATCACAGTCGCCAACAACAGCCATCCCATCAGGAGTCTGTTAGCACAATCAACACAAGTAGCCAGCCTGCTCCTCACCCACCTGCTGCTGCCCAGAGGAGCGTCATTCTTTATGGCTCCAGCAGTGCCTCCTATCCCTTGGACCCCCTGAACAGACCACAGGACAGGTCTGTTAGCGATAGCTCCGCAGACACGTCGGCAGAAGTGACAAAACAGCTGGAGAGGCAGATATTAGACTCGCTGCCGTATGAGCTCTCAGGCAGCCATAATGAGGCTGAAAAAAGACAGTTGTACCGAGTCCTTCCCCAGCAGCACCAGCAGGAGGGCGACACATCCACAGAGCTCCTCCACAAACAAGCAGAAGAGGTCAACCAAACCCAGCTGTATCACCGTCTCCAGCTGCCTCAAACGTCATACCTCAGTGCCCACGACGAGGAGGAGCCACCTGTGCTTACTTACGAAGGTGTCTCCAGGAATGAGGCGTACTACCAAGGCCGGCCAAGCTCTTCTTGCAAGGACGCCTCATCCAGCTCTGACAAAGAGGCGTCCACGGATGACGACGAGTCCCCCTGTTCAGACCTGGGCAGATACAACAAACGACACCTTACCAGTCTCCACCAGACGGCCTCACCTCTGCCGTCCTCCCAGGGCTGCTCTCAGGCCCAGGTTTGGGATCCACAGGCGGAGGTGAAAGGCACAGCACTGCCCCACAAACTCAGACTAAAACACCGGGTCATGAGCACCGGCAACGGCGGCCACTGCTCTGGCCAGGAGTCGCCAACGACGCCGCCTTGTGCCACGCCGCCTCCCCTGCCACAGCATCCCTACTTTGATCTCACGCCACAACAGAACACTGAGCGAGAGAGCCCAGTTGTAGCCTCATCATCAGGTTCGGGGGTGAGGAAGGAGAGCGGGAAACAGGAGACAGGTGGATGTCAAAAGAAGAGGCGAGATTAGCCGTTTTTTTAAGAACTTGTTGAACTCTTGAAACAAGAGAAACGATTGCTTCTCTCGGACATTTACCCTGCCATCATGCCTTTGCCCTATAATCAAATCCCCAACGAAGCACTTGGGACAGTAAGCTGGGCTTGTCCACTTCCCCTACACCCAACGTCACCAAAAAGGCTGGACATCCTGTAGGGCTGTATTATATTTGTATATATATATATTATTGTACAGATTTGTCATTTCTTACATCCTCTCCATACTTACAAAGCACTTTTGTTTATGCGATGAGAGGAGGAATGGAACTACCTGCTTTTTCTACATTTCCTCATCCAACAATACACATATTTAGCATTTTAAAATCGTGAATGTGGAAAAACAAAAAAAAACATTTCAAGCTTTATCAGTACAACAAATTTGGTACATACTTAGACTGTAGACAAACATACACGTGTATGGCTATCTGCCTTAAATACAAATCAAATGCAAACATAGACTGGGGACATTCCCTCGACCAAAGAAGCACCAACACTACAACAAACATCAAGTTCCATACCTCTTCCCAGGCCCTACCTCTATCAACCCTTTCTCTGTCCCCGACCGCCTCCATTACGTCACGAAAAGATCACCATCGCCTTTATTTTTAAGCACTTGGGTTTGTATATTACTGTGACAAATGAATATATGTATCTATTATAAATATATATTTTACAAAAGACATTTGAATACAGACTCAACAACAACAAAAAATGCGACAAACACACCTGTGAGGGTAAAATAGGATTTTTTTGAAAAATTTGAATCCCAGTCACTGTACAGCAGAACACACAGGACACCATTCACGTTTAAAAAAATAAATGCCTCTCTTTGATTGTCAAGCTTTAGCGTTAATGCTGTGTTTACACAGAAACGGCACATTTCGCCAACCGCACTGAAACGGAGAACATGTTCTTTTCCTGAGGCGAGAGCCTCATTAAAATGTTTGGATTTTTTTTATTTTTTATTTTTTTCTTAAACCTTTAACCAGCCTTTAAACTCTATTCGGTGGAATTCACCAGCTGCAGGCTCTGAGCCACTCGTTTATTTGAGCTTTATCAACCATATCTGTGTTGTTGTTGTTACCATTTTACTGCCCCCCCCCCCCCCCCCCCCGTGTATTTATTTCCCCCCTCTTCTCTTCACACACACCCATCACTGTAGAAAAAGCCCACGGGAACATAGAATGTGTACAGACCTTTTTTTTTTGGTTAACAGTACATAACTGCAGCCTTAAGTGTGAACGATAATGCAGGCATGAGGGGGGTGTTTGGAGCCAGATGCAGGAGGAATTAATTCACGTACACTACAGTTCAAAAGTTTGGGGTCACCTATAGAATTTTTGTTTGTGTTTTCCATTAAAAATCACACTTTAAGTCATCAAAAAAGTTGTAAAATGAAAAGAAAATATAGTCAAGACATTGACAAGATCAGAAATAACGCAAAACTGTTGTCCGCTGTGCTAACATCATTGCACAAGGGTTTTCTAATCATCCAATAGCCTTCTAACGTGATTAGCAAACACAATGTACCATTAGAACACTGGAAATGGGCCTCTATACACCTATGTACATATTCCATTAAAAACCAGACGTTTGCATAGTCGTTTACCACATTAACAATGTATGGAGTGTGTTTCTGATTCATTTAATGTTATATTCATTGGAAAAAAAAGTGCTTTTCCTTCAAAAATAAGGACATTTCTAAATGACCCCAAACTTTTGAACGGTAGCGTAAACACACTACAGTGCACTGAGCAAATTCCTCTTGTGTAGAGGCCCGTGAAACTAACTTGCTGTCAATTTACTGAAAAGGAAATGAGGGTTTCGTAGTGTGACCGAGTCCTCAAACTGAGTTATTGTGAAATAAAAGCTATTTGTAACACCAAACTCAAAGTTCGAGCCAATGTTTTAAACTGTTAAAGGAATCCGAGCTGATATTAATGAAGACTTCCCCTTGTTTCCGCCCTCCATGTGCCTCCATTATTCATTTTAGGGTTTATTCATCCTTGTCTCGTGGTAGTTCTGCTGCCGGGGGGTTTAGAGATGGATTGCCTGCACTGGATTTTTAGTTTTTTAAAAAGTCTGTGTGTACCATGTTTGGCTTTGTTGGTGCTTGTGTATAAATGTAAAGTCCCCACCACCCCTTGAACAACACTGTAATGTTTATTTCATCGGTTTTATATCCTCTTTTTTCGTCAAGGTGTTCCGTTTTCCTCTATCCTGTGTCTTTTCCTACTAATGACTGTGATGACATGTATTTGCCTCACCTCCTTTTTTCAGTGTGTATTAATCAGTAATGTTTGTGGTTTTGCTGATGGTTTTATAAAAAAACGACATGACAAAAAAAAGGTATCATGCAAAGGAGTGGACAGTGTGGTGTTCAGAGACGGTGCCTGCTCTGATCGGTCGTTTAACATTGCTTCCTTTTTTGCCATGAATATGTATGTAAAAACACTAATGTTGTGGAAGACGGGAGCATTTTCAAGATTGAAAACAAAATAATAAAAAGAATGTTGGACTCCTCAACATATCATGAAAAGAGCCTGTTTTTCCCTTGCTTCTTTTTTGACCGAGTGTGCACGGGCGACGGTGAAAAGAGCAGCCATTGCTCTCTGACTCAGACTCATCGCTGCCTGTGGGCTGCTGGCAAGTCTCTGACTCGTCATCCAATCTGATGATATGATGATCTAGAAACTTGAGGCCAGAACCGCAGGTTGTATAATACATTACTCACTGATCAAATAAGAGAGAATGAATCACCGACGCCGGCGTTCCAAATGTTCTCTCTTTTTCGTTCCAACATAATCACATTTAGACTCTTGTGACTTAGCTCAGAAACTTCTTCAGGCAATGTCACACACCCTGTTTCTATTGTGCAGAGACGGCGTACGCTTGCTCATGGGCAGCTCGCTCCTTTCTTTCGTTTGGCATAACAGGCTTATCGGCAACGAGAGGAGCTTCACAATGACACACTAACACACTTTGAGGCCAGCTAACTCCCTGGCAAGCTCGTCTGATGTAACACTGGCCTACTTCTACCAAACAGAGCCAAGCTGTGTGCATGGAAATGCCATCAGACGTTGCTCTGCATTGAGACTCGTGCACAAACCTGGATGCCTGCGTCCCGGATGCCTGCATCAGCGCTGCATGTGCAAAGTGCAGGACAAAGCCGCGGCAGAGTCGGTCTGAGCTTCTGACTGCTGCAGCCAGCTCCCCAATCCACCTCCTGACACATCACATTCTTTGTTTTAACAAATAAAAGGCGGAGGTTTTCAACAAAGCCAAGTTCACATTCACAGGCTCTATGATATCATCATAAAACAATAAAACAGATGAGTGTTTCCCACACTTTAAAAAGATGACTATGGCAATCAAATTCACAAAATACACAATGTAAAGCTTCTATATTCACTGTATCTTACTTTAAAGAGATAAACGGGTCATTTCCAAGAATTACACGTTTGACAAATGAGTCCCAGCTTCAGTTTATGCACGTGTTATTTGGCGACCCTCAAAAAAAACCTCCCGTGACCCATGTGTGGGTTCAAACCCAGACTCCAGACATGACTCTTTGAAGCTAGACAGGTAGTTAGATACAGATAAAGTTAATAATCAACCACTAAATCTATATATCATGTAGAGTTTGCTTTGCAAACACGCACATGTGCACGATGTATAGATTTCGCCACTGGCCCATGTTCGGGGGGTGGTTAACCCTGGACCCTAAGCAGATGAGATGGTGATAATGTGATGCACCGACTGCTCCCTGTGGCGTGCTCTGTTTTGGTCAAAAGAAGTTAAACGAAGTAGACAGAGATTCTTGAGATTATGCAACCAGTTCCCTCACATTTACCACTCTGTGCCCAAAGAATACAAGGATATTGAAAAGAGGGCAAACTCCTGAGAAACCAATGCTAATAGAATGGCCTTTACACTGTAAAAAGATAAAATTGATAAGACTCAAAATTTCAAGGCAACTTATTGCAATCAATTTTCGAGTTTATAGCATTTTTAAGTTTTTAAACTGTTTGAAAACAGAATTTTGAGTTGGCACAAGTCTAACCTACAAGTTTGTCTAACAAAATAATATTAGTTAATGGAACTGGAGATCTTTTGTTGGGCTGTAAACGCAAAAATTGATTGCAGTAAGAAATGTTGAGTTCTCAACTTTTTCTTTTTTACAGTGTAAGATTGAATACACACGTGCAGAATGCTTAACGGACCACTTTGTTAGTATAACGTGTAAAGCACGAGCCAGGCTTCACATCTTTTATTTAAAAGAAATGAATGAACAAAACACCTGTATTGATTATCCAGGTAACGCACATCTTAATTAATGTGTATTTTCTTTGTCTCACGCTGTGCTCATAAACCAAAACGGGGTCATGTTCAAAACAACATAAAGGGCAAAGGGAGGAACAGCGAAGGGAGGGGGGGAGGTGGTGGAAGGAGGGTGTTGGATAATGCAGGGGGAGTTAACCTAGTGCTCCAACTTCTCGATCGAAGCCTGCAAACAAAGCAGCTCTTTGAGGCGGGCACATCGACGCCCTTCACAATGCTCTAGGTACACACACACAAAGATATTAAACCGATATACATTCCCTCAAAGACACACACAACTCTTAAAAAAACAGAAAGCTATCCCCAAAGGATCTTATTTTATTTTTTGGGGGAGTTGCTCAACATAATTTCTCACAATAACCACAAGATCATTCCAAGGTGACACTCGCTGCAAGCAAGAGCAAAGCCCCTGCTGCATTTTTGCTGCGTCCCCTGTTTTCCTGATTTAACTTGAACGGCTGCTGCTGCTGCTGCTGCTGCTGCTGCTGCTGCTGCTGCGCCGCTGTAAGCTTGCATAAACAGGACAGAAAGTAGGTCAACGTGCACATGCGGGAGGGGAGAGGAAAAGGAGAATGCGAAAGAACAAGACAGGGGTGGTAATGTGGTGATGGACAGCTCAGTGAAGGTTATGGCACCTCCATGTCACACTGGTATAGAGATGCTCGCCCTGGTAAACAGAGCAGAAACACAAGGCTCTCGTGTTTACCTGGTTCCCCCGTCGCAGCTCAGGGGAAAAGGCTGACAAAATGGGGTTAGGGAGGCGAAAAGAAGCATAAGAAAGCAGAGAAGAAGGTACTGCTGCAGAACTAGGATCACACATCTTCATTTGTTTTCTATGTCAAATGTCATGACATAAGCCGTGCGTAACAAGTCAGGTTCTGCAGCACAGAGTAAAAAGAGGCTGCTGTTTCCGCCTTCACCTTAACCACAAAGAGAGGCTGTGTATTGTTAAGAATCTGCAGGTGTCCTCAAGACAGGTGTGTATTGATATGAATATAATGCAGTATACTATGATAGTTTAAAGAGAGGGGTTGTTTCACTTTAAAAAAAAGTCAATTTTAAGAGAAACTAACAGGATTTCAGACACAGAAATTGTGTAGAAGGTCTATAGGGACGCATATTCACGCAGGGTCACTAAATTAGGTGCACAGTCCACCAAATAAAGTGGACTCAGTGGCACCCAATGTGGTCTTTTGCAGCTGTAGCCCATCACATTCAAGGTTTCAGAGATGGTCATCTGCAAAATAGAGCTGAAACAACTACTCCATTATTCGATTTGAAGCTTTTTTTCATTATTAAAACAAGATTTCCGATTGTTTTAGCATCCTAAATGTGAATATTTTCTTTGTTTCTTTGCTCCACATAACAAAGAAATCATTAGAATTGAATCATTTTGGTATGAGGACAAAAACATGACATTTGACATCATCATTTCCAGGTGACTGATCGACATTTTTCAAAATTTTTGGGACCAAATGATTACTTAATTAATCCAGAAATTAATTAGATTAATAGAGATGGAATAATCAGACCACGCCGTCTGCCACCAACGACCATTCCATTGTTGAAGCCATTCTGATTCTGGGTTTTAACTTCTGCAGATTCTCTTAACCATGTCTATATGAGCTGCTGCCACGTGATTGACATGATTAGATATTTGCGTCAACGAGCAGCAGAACACGCGTACGTGAACAGGTGAGCGTGGTTTGTGTAGAAATAAGGATCAAACTCCGGGCATTAGACGACATGCACAAAATATACAACTGCCTCTCAGCAAACACACCTGTGCATACACTGCATGCCATGTACACTTGCAAACATACACACGATGTGTACGGGACAAGGAAGTAATGGGAGGACATAGTTTTGCCCACACACTGCTGTTGACATGACCCACTTTATGATGCACAAACCTGAGATCTAATTACAGAGTGTGACATTTACAATGTGGCCAATAAAACTCTTTCATTTTTACACAAACAGAACTTCACAGTATTGTTTCCAACTACAGTTTAGCTTGTAGCTCAACGCACGTGACTTCATACTTCCTCAGTGTCATGTGTAAAGAGGTACAGATAAGATACGTTGTAATAACTTTGATTGTTTATGTACATTGCAATAAGTTAAGATTAGATTAAAAATCAAAGTCACTTGTTTGTGCAGAAATTCAGTCGATGACATAAAGAGTTGTTCAGTCAGAGTGAAACTGGTCTGAAGCGGTCTGCTGGGTGAATAGAGCTGGGACAGGGAGTGGCCTGGCCCTGATTTAGCTGTGTGCCCACCCACCTCTACGCAGCATTCAGCAAAGTCTCTAGGTCACGCAGACACAAACAGACGACCTCGTCGCCCCCTGCAGCAATCTATCGCAGAGCTGAAGGATCAACTGTGCAAGATAATAGAAAAATACATCTGACTTGAAAGAAACCACCTCTCATCATCTACACCTGCACTGCAGTGGGGGGGTTCCCGCTCTACCTGTGTTTCCCCCTTAGCAAAGCAGAATGGAAACGCAGCAGCGATTATCGCAGCCGACTGTCACACAGCAGCAGCCGAACCACAGTCAGGGTTTTTTTTTTGCCAGCTAGTATTAAAGAGGGTGAACATAGAGAGAGAAACAGGTGATTCAGCAATGACCAGAGCGAAGCAGTCCGAGGTGGAGCGAACAAGGAGACAGAAAGTGAATGATGATGATGATGGAGGCCCGCAGGGAACGGAGGGGGAGTGGGAAAACACTGCCGGGAGTGAAAACAAAGAGTCGGCTGTGTGATTCACCCCATGAGCTTCCTTCCTGTAGGACCACAAGGCCATCGGCTAACTGGGGAAGAAGAATGTGCTCAGCATACTCTGTAGCCCCACCCAAATACACACACACACACACACACACAGTTACAGCGAGCGGCCCCACCTGCACCTCCCTGCCAAAACAGTGAGTTAACTCACAGAGGTGATGTAAGAGGTGGAGAGGGAGAAACAAATACCACACAAATCCTGTTATTTGTGCATTCATCGCAGCTTTTGCCACACAGTTCCACCCGACTGCGCGCACGCACACACACACACACACACACACACACACACACACACACACACACACACACACACACACACACACACACACACACACACACACACACACACACACACACACACACACACACACACACACACACACACACACACACACACACACACACACACACACACACACACACACACACACACACACACACACACACACACACACACACACACACACACACACACACACACACACACACACACACACACACACACACACACACACACACACACACACCAGATGCCAACGCACCACAAACCGCTGTTTTTCCAACCGGTGTAATGAGTTACAGAACGGGTGACGCGACACAGACGAGAGCTTTTCCCAAAAGCCCCTGACAAAGAGTCGAAGCACGACAAGCATGTCGGTTTGCAACGGTGGGGTAACATCGTTCCCGCCGAGATTACACAACTGCAACAACACCAGAGCACTGAATGTGCTGCATGATACATCAACTATGGAGGTCCAAATATCGCAAAACAATAAATAAATAAATAAATCCAGATATAAATATTTAAATACATAAATAAATTCAAAAAACAATACATTTTCATCATGAAAAGGGCTTTTTCTTTGTTTTTTACACACATTTATATATTTATTTATACATGTATATATTTATTTATTTATGTATTTATTAATAATAAGTATTATAGTTATTATTATCATTATTGATAATAATAAATGTGGAAAAGTAGAAATACATTTATGAAGAAATAAATCAATGTATAAATAAATAACTAAATGTATGAATATATAAATAAACAAATACAGAAATAGCCCTTTTCATGATGAAAATGTATTGCTTTTGGAATTTATGTATGTATTTAAATATTTATATCTGCGTTTATTTATTGTTTTGTCATTTTTGGTCCTCCATACGCAAAAATACTGTGTTGAGACGAAAATAAGTTTTCCCAATAAATGCTTGACCTCAGTGTTTCCCAATCCTTCCCTCAGACGACCTGGCAAAAATAAAAAAACTAAACTGACTTATGTCACCATTCACGGCAAAGTATTGATTCTTTTTTTTTACCTTTTTCAATGGGCTAATCCTTTTTTTTTTCATTTTAAAGGAGAGCATGGTGCATTGATTGGCTCAGGCGCTCCTCGCCTCTCCTCCTCCTACAGATCGAGACAACTAAACTCTAACTGACCTGCCTCGAGTCGATTACCACTGTTGTTTATTTGACACGGAGCGCTTGTATTTTACAATATACATCACATGAAGCACCTTATGTATCCACTGTAATGTACAAAAGTCGATTAAGTGAAGAAATATATGTTTATGTAATGGCGCGATAAGCCATCGTTCTGTTAAAGGCCAGTGTGAATGTAAAGCTGGAGCACACGCCGACATAAAGCAACACAAGAACCACAAATGAAAGTGTCTGAATATTGACTTAATGGCTATCCAAGGGTTTATGAGCCACATCATAACGAGCCTTTTACTGGCAATGTGTGTTAAAAAAAAAAAAAAAAAAAAAGTAGGATGATATACGTCGTAGACGTGCGTGGAGCAAAGTGCAAAGAAAAACATTTGTGTTTGAGGAAGAGGAAAAGATAAACGATTCTGCCTGTGTTTGGTTTTTATGAATAGAAACTGTTTAGCATTATTAGTTTGCCGTGAGGGAGTGTTTGTGTGTATACAGCAGCAGTGCAGAGGCAGGAAGGGCTTAGAACTCCTGACTTATTTACCTCCATCCATCCATCTTCTACCACTTTATCCTCCACATAAGGGTCACTGGGGGGGGTGGCATAGGGCAAAATGCAGGGGTCCATCACAGGGATACAGAGACAAACAACCATTCACTCTCACACCTACAGTCATTTGCCAAATCCTTGCAAAATTGTCCTCCTTAAAACAAAATGTCTCACTACAATAACCGCTGCACATCTCACTGTGCAGCGAAATTAAGTCAATGGCTACATTTAGCAGCTGATTATAAAGTCAATACAAATCAGATGAAGTTCAAATTATCTAGATTGCAGATAAAACTGGCGACTGCAGCTGTTTATATTCAGAGTCAGTGGAAAAATCATGAATGAAGCCTCTTTTTTATATTAATCATTATCATGATTATGCTTTCACAGAGCGAAGGGTCTCCAGGCATCTGTGTTGTTGTTGTTATATAGGATGAGAAGAACTGAGAAGAAGGTGTTACACAATACTGCACAACCTGCTGCCTGGAGTTATAGTTGAGTAACACTGGAGCTGCCTGTGTTACTGTGGGATCCGGGCAGGGTGAGAGTGGAATGTTTGCTTTTATGTAAGAGGGCTCTGTGTGTGTTGGATCTATATATGGGTTTGAGTTTGCACATGCATGTAAGTAAAGAGAAGGTTAATTACTGCCTCTGTTTTTTGTTTCCCCATCAATGGATAAAAAAAATAGTCACATGACTTTCAAGAAGAAGAATCTTACAATGAACCTTAACCCTATATGAACCTTAAAAAGCTTAATGTTTCATTTGCTGTTTGTGAACATTCTGAAGCCAAATCCTCCCCCCCCTGAAAAACTGTTTTTCTTGCTATTGAACCACAGGAATGGCAGCTGGCCCATGTGTCATGTTTACTCTGCACTCTGCAAGGGCTCCAGTGTCCTTGTCAAAAGTCACAATCACAGGTGTTGTTGCCGTGCGCGTGCACGCCCGAGTGCGTCCGCACTCCGCAGTGGGGAACATTGACGTGGAACATTAAACGACAGATAAAAATCAAAGAGTGCTGTCTTGACAGTTTATGATGCACCGCTGAGATCAGCACACACACACACACACACACACAAAGACACACACACACACACCTTTCCAGGAAAGAGCTGCACAAACATCACATGCATCATCTACATTCATAAACTGACAACTCTCTGTGTGTTGACTGGGAATTTAACCAACAAAACCAGCTTTATAATCATTTATGTCATCCATTATTTTATGTTCATTTTAAATGTCATAGAAGAGCAAAACACGCAGATTACAAAATAAAAACCAAACTCATTAGTCCAGTAAAAGGGAGACTTGGAATATACAATGAATTTGTATTCAATTATAATCAATAATATCATCAACAGGCATTACAACTACAGTATATTGACATTAATCAATCAATATTTATTGATCAGCGCTGCCAGAAGGTGTTGAATAAAAAAAGATCATGTAACACTATCTAGTGATCAATAACATCCATCCATCTTCTGTCTACTCCTTATGCTTTGAAGGTCGCAGAGCGCTGGCGTCAATCCGAGCTGGCAGTGGGTGAGGCAGGATAAACACACACACACACACACACACACACACAGGGGCCTTGTTCAAAAATAAAATTACAAATACTACTTCCTTAAACAGTGGTTCAGCTCCGAATTAACCTGCTGAAGTTTTTGTTGTTGGAGTGAAAATGAAAAAACGGCAGACACGCGGTTCACTCTCACCTGCATCTTGTGTAAAACAAGACAATAATTATAAAATGTAATACTATAATTATTACACTATAATTACAGTATAATTATAGTGTAATAAAGGAATCATTTGCCATGCGTGATAAATCTGTCACGTTGAAATGTCGAGGTTATCGCCACTCAGGAACTCGAAGATCAAAATTATCCACAAGGAACTCCTATAGCACATGAAGGCAGCGTGAGATTATATAGAAAGGCATCTAGAGCTGACTAGAGTCAACTATTGTGATCGGTTTGAAGCTTTTATCATGATTAAAACAAGGTTTCTGATTGGTTTTGCTTCTTAAATTGAATAATTTCTTAGTTTATTTGCTCCACATAACAAAGAAATCATTCAAACTGAATAATTTTGTGGACAAAAACAAGACATTGGAGCACATCGTCATTTCCAGGTTTGACAAACACTGATCAACATTTTTTAACATTTTATGGACCCAATGAATCATCAAGAAAATAATTGACAGATTAATCGATTACAAAAATACTTGTTAGTTGCAGCTCTAAAGGCATCATTAACACAAATGTAGTTCCAAACAAGGTATGAAGAAGATGACATGTAATAAGCAGAAGACCAGATATGCTAAATCTGTGTTTTGGACAGTGAACGCCAAGTCAAATTAGCACTTTGCTGTAGCAACACGTCCAAGAAAGCGTTAGAAACGCGCCACGATGAAAGCAGATGTTTCTTTTTCATGAGTCTGCATCTTCTTACATGACCTCAGGTCCATGTGTGGATCTTGGAATCACTGATTATGATGAAGTAACACACTTCTCACAGTGTTTTCTACTCGCTCAACAAACTCACATAGCGCCAAAGTTGCCGAATGGTCATGAATGAGGCTCCACTACAAGTCAGCGAGCCATTGAATTTCAGTATTCTTCACTGAAACCTGTAACATGCTACAACAAGATTTTGCTAACTTCCACCTGGTGTAATGGGACGCCTATAACTGCCCTAATTTGAGGCAAAAATAGCAACAAGTCAATCAGATATGATTGTGGTTATCCACACAGTGCCAAAGCCAGTGCACACGGAGCAAACTGTAGGGCAAAATGTAGGTCACCCCCCTCCTTCTTCTTCTTTCTCCATCGTGGCCCCGCCTTGCGCTCACCCTTCAACCAAAATATTTTTCCAAGCAGCACAGCCTCAAGTGAACCCACACACACACACAGATAAAGACACTGTACAGCAAAGCACCTTGTGGGTAACAGACGGTTAAAGATGTGCAGATGCATCAAACATGGGCGGGTTACTAATTCATATTTGGTCCTCAGCCTTCTCCCTCCTCCCCTTCCTCTCGGATTTCTGAGGAAATCTCCTCTTTGTCCAAGAAACCTGACCATATACAGCAGCAGCAGCAGCAGCAGGGATCACAACACCAACACTCAACTGTCATCACGTGTCTCCACTGGCTCCGATTCTGCCTTTAACGGCCGACTGCAGGAATGTCCTGCGTCTCCCGGTTGCGATGACCCCCACTCTCTCTCTCTCTTGAGAATGAGCGTTATCAATCAGCAGGTTCAGTCAACTTTCTGCCCCGGTGTTAATACACTGTTTGTGTCTGAGCCGCACAGAAGGCCACCTTTTAAGGAGCGTGAAACTGTGGTGGTCTGGTATGGGAGAGGGGGAAGAAAAAAGAATAACAAAGCAAAGAGGGAATGATGGGGTGACTTATTTTTTCCCCCAGACAAGAATGTGAGCACTGACTCACTTTGGGGGGGCCCCTCTGTATAAGCAGAAGCAGCAGCTGAGTGCAGGGCTGTGGGTGGGTGACAACAGCCTCCCATTATGAGTCTGCTGTTCGGGGCAGTGTGTCACATATTAAAAAGGCAAGTACAGTTCCCTCTCCATTACCGGCGCTGGCAGATAGCACTGCAGCCATTAGCAGGGCTGGATGTCTGAGAGCATAACAGAGAAGTTAAATCATAGGTTATGCATCGACAGCTGCGCAGCATGAAAATACTGACTGTGGCGAAGAGGCGGGGTGTGAGTTTTCTGAGGTTGATGAGTCACTCTGGATAATAGAGGGGTTTTAAAACAGCTATATCTGCCCATATTTGATAAGTCATCCACCGTGGCCTATTTTTGCCTAGACGGTGTTAATTATATTTAATTTATATGGATTTATTTTAGTTTTTTCACCTAGTAAATACATGAAAAATAATGTGCTTATATCAAAAACACACCCAGAAAAATATACACTCGTCAAAATAATATGTATATACATATTTATAGAGATATACATATGTATGTATGTATGTGTGTATATATATATATATATATATTTATAGAGATATACATATGTATGTATGTATGTGTGTGTATATATATATATATATATATATATATATATATATATATATATATATATGTGTGTGTGTGTGTGTGTGTGTATTTATACATACACACACACATACATATTTACACATAAAAATACACACATATATATAAAAAGTCATTAAAACTAACGCAGAAACAATCGATTACTAATCTAATCGTGAACTATTTTGATAATCGGTTTGAAGCTTTTTTCATGATAAAGAAGATTTCTGATTGTTTTAGCTTCTTAAAAGTGAATATTTTCTTCGTTTCTTTGCTCCACATGACAAAAAAAATCATTAAAACTGAATAATTTTGGTTTGTGGACAAAACAAGACATTCAAGAACGTTTGTCCTCTGATATGCACCGTGCTTTAACGTCTATTTTAGGTATAATTTGCTGACGTATTTGTATCTGCAACCTCAAATCAGTGCGGGCTATAAAACCAGGCACAGATCGCACAACGGTGACGGGGGGTGTCAGCAGGGGTGTCGGCATCGCCGCATGTTCACAGAAGAAAGGAGATACGGCCGGAGGCGAGCAAAGATAAACCTCAAAGGAGGGTCTCGCAGTGAGATAACCAAAGTATGACGTGAAAGCAGAGACGCCAATACTGCATTCAGTATGCCTGTTACACAACACAGGACATAAAGGGGCTTTTGTGTGTCGTGCGGTGAATGGGCGCCGTGGCCTTTGCATTGAAAGGAGGAACGAGACACACGATGGAGAATTCTAGACAGTTGTTTACATTGTGTGTGTGTGTGTGTGTGTGGCAGGTTGTACAGTGGACTCCGGAAGCTTAACATGTTTCTCGCTCTATTATTCAGCTATCATGCACAGAGAACACCAGAACTGCCATTCAGTGATCCTTTAAGTACACTACCGTTCAAAATGTTTTGGTCGCCTATACAATTTTTTTGTGTTTCGCATTAAAAGACACTTTTATTCATCAAAAGAGTTGCAAAACGAATAGAAAATAGAGTCAAGATATTGACAGGATTAACTTCAAACTTCGCTTTCGTCAAAGGACCAGCAAAACTGTTCTCAGCTGTGCTAACATCATTGCACAAGGGTTTTCAAGGGTTTTCTAATCATCCAATAGCCGTCTTACGCCATTAGCAAACACAATGTACCATTAGAACACAGGAAATGGGTCTCTATACACCTATGTCCATTAAAAACAAGACTTTTGCAGCTAGAATAGTCGTTTACCACATTAACAATGTATAGAGTGTATTTATGATTCATTTAATGTTATATTCATTGAAAAAAAAGGGATTTTCCTTCAAAAATAAGGACATTTCTAAGTGACGGCAAACCTTTGAACGGTAGTGTACATACACTCTTAGAAATAAGGGTTCCAAAAGGGTCCTTCTACAAGGGCTGAGGTTCTACCTGGAACCATTTGCTTCAGAACCGAAGAAAGGGTTTTTCTTGGTAACACTAATGGTTCCAGTAAGAACCATTTTGATCCAGAGAACCCTTTAAAACCCGTTTCCTGAATAAAGGGTTTTAAAAGGGTTCTTGGTGGAACTCTCCAAAATGGTTGAGGATAAAAAGGTTCTACCTGGAGCCAAAAAGGGTTCTCTTATGAGGACAAGCCGAAGAACCTTATATGGTTCTACTCAGCACTTGTATTTCTAAGAGTGTATACACCTTGGTTTAATGTACATCTTTAGCTCATGTTTTCTTTCCTTCTTCCTTCCTCTCACACACCATCAGCTCCTGAGTGTGTCACGCTGTAACCGATGCTTGTTCTCATATGTACGCAAAAACCAACAAACCTAGTTTCTCATCCTGTTCAATCCAGTTTGTCACAAAGCAGCAGCACACAGGCCTCAGGTGAGCGTGACCTGAGATGTTTGTCTGCGTGACGTTTCCAGAGCCTTGTGTAAGATTATTGTTGAGATCCGGTGTCAGGAAAAATGCAAAAACAAGAAGAAGGAAAAAAAAAAAAAGGCTGGCTATTTGCGAACAGTGTCAGAATGTGCATAAACACATTCCACACACACACACACTAATGCTTTTAGTTCAGGAGGAACAAGAGACTGCAAAGTGACAGGTTTGACAGTCACAGTTGTTTCTGTTGCATTAAAGTAACTGCACGGCCATTTGGTCTGGGTTTCAACAACAGGCTTTAAGTCCGTCATAAAAAGGTGTAGATTGAAGCCTTTTAAAAGCAGAAGACACTGTATTTGGATCAGAGGTTGGACGTCAAACCGTAGCCCTCAATGTTATTTAAAATGGGACTCCCAATTTAACAAAATGACGTTGATGTTCTCCAATGTGTTGTTTTGTCCACAAACCAAAATGATTTAGTTTTAATGATTTCTCTGTTATGTGGAGCAAAGAAACAAAGAAAAAGTTCACACTTAACAAGCTAAAACAATCCCAAATCTTGTTTTAATCATCAAAAAAAGCTTCAAATCGATTAATCGATCATCAAAATAGTTGACGATTTATTGTTTCAGCTCTTGTGTAGAGCAGCTTTGAGTTGTCATCAATAGTAGAAAAGCGCTCTATCATTACGGACCATTTACCTTTTATATAAGTGTCGTTTACAGTCGAGTTAATTTAAAACATTAGCGGATCAATATCGGTGAAGAAATGCAAGGTATTGAGGTAGAAAACAGTAGTATCGACCCATCTGTGTAATCAAAAGTGAAACGTTTACAAAGCTAGCGCATTTACTGTATGTGCTCATCTTTTATACGCATTTACAGGAGCAACGTGGGGTTAAGCGTCTTGCCCAAGGACACATTGACATATAGAAATATAAACATATTAGATAAGATGAAAAAGATCAATGCTGCACTCTCTTCAACCAAAGTGAAAAGCTTCCTCCCATACATAGAGTTTTCTGATCTTTCCACCCTAACAATAATATGTATAGAAACGAGTTGGCCCCACCACTGCCATGACAAAGTGTCAGGTGGTGGTTTCCAGCGGCATCATCCATAAAATCCTGTTGACTGAAGTGTCTCAGGATGAATGCTCCCCAAATGACTGGGCCGTGAGCCGGGATTCCTCGCCGGCCTCCATGTTGTGGATCTGGCTCATTGTGCCAGACAGACACCAGCGCTCAGACAATAACAGGCCTTGTATCTCTGCAGCGCACCGTCGCTCTGAAAGAGCACATGCCGCCTCCTCCTCCTCTCACAGAACAGACACAGACTGCAGCGTGTCTGAGAAGCAGTAAGGGGATGAAAGATGCATCCACCGAGGGAACTCACATAGGAAATTAAAAGGGAATTCATTTTAATAACAGCTAGAGCACGTTAATTACACTTCGAAGAGCATTCAGTGGAGCCCAGAAGAGCTGTAACTGCAGCCACTGGGGTCAACAGTCGAGCTGAGGGGAGAATTCATTTAGACTCAACTCGCACTGCAACAGCAGTTAGCTGTTTTCCTGTGAAATCAGCTCTGCGGGGTGCAATTTAGGTTTAAATGGATCAGTGTTATCCCCACATGGCACCGCTGCACCAAAAGCTACGAATTACATAAACAACTTGAGCTAATAGGTGCCAAAAATTCATGTTCTACATATTGTCTTTTCTAAGTCAAATATCACTCTTTCAAATAACCAGCGTACCTGTGTACTGCGTATGTGTGCCTCTGTTTTTAAAGTTGAGCGTTACTTTAGAGACTGATTTTAACAATCGGGAGTCACCTTAAACATGTCGTCATTTTCCGATCAGTCGTCACAGAAACGCAGCATGCGTTAACGCACCCAGCACTAGCAATAATTAAATCAAAATATCCATTGTGATGTCATTTTCCTCCACAGCATAATAACAAAGGTTCATATATATGAACTTAGACTCATGTGAAATGCTATAAAAGTCTTACCATGACAAATTACTAATCAATCTTAGTAGTTGTTTGTTTGTTTTTAAAGTTTTTTAAATTTTTGTCCATGAACAAATAAAAGCATATGGTCATGGTTCATATGAGTGTGAAAACGAATCAGAATGCCATTTTTATTAGGATTCAATGGTCGTTTTATTGTCATTTGACTAGAAAATAAATTACCTTAAAATGAATAAAATTCCAAAAAAGCTAAATAAAGCTGGATATTTCTGGGGGTGAATGGAGGTTAAGTGCTGCTTCTATATGAGCCATTAACCACCATCGACTCCAGGACTCTTGAAGCAGAACAATAATATTCATAAATGATTACAGATAAAAAAAGACTTAAGTCATTATTTGGCAAGCCTTTGCCACTTGGCAGTCACCGTGCTTGCCACCTTGTTATGCCCTAGGGAATTCATTTGTAGGCCAACTACAACACCAGGCTCTTGAATTAAGCAAACTTTCACACGGTCAATGGGACATTAAAACTCAACCAGGAAATTACAACAAAAAGAAAAAAGCATGGGGATTTTTTTTCCGTTCCCCCCCTGCACAGGTTATACCTGTTTTTGTGGGGAGTATTTCTTGCTAATTCAACGATTGTGCTTGATTACACTTTGGAAATAACCAGAACAGAGGAATGTCAAGGTCAAATTGTTCCTTGAAGTCATGCCATGTCAGTAGGCATGCAGCCAAGAGTAACCAGTTACAGTCTAATCCTAACCTTATCCTAACCACAATTCATTTTAGCCCTTAACACTTCCTCATATACTAGGTTCTGCTTCATTAAAAACTAATGGTCCTTACAAGGTCAGTGTTTATGGCAGAAAACGTCCAAAAGAGGTAAATAACCACACACATACCATACATTTGTGCAGAGCTACAGCATGTAATGACTTCTACCTGTCACTCTGACATCTCTTCATCTCCCCGTGACAGTTTTACCACCCGTTTCATTTCACTCCTGCGTATTAGTTCACTTTAATAACCACCATCAGTGGACGTTTAATCGCAGCCACAGTTTATAATGTACTCTTGCTCCAACCAACACCCTTTTGTGTGTGTGTGTGTCATTATAAACCCAGTGTCGTTCAACAATGACTACGTTTATACTGAATCAATAATCTGACGACTGACCTCGTTCTGAATAAGACACTGTTTGGATAATGATGTTCACATGAGTCGCTGGAACAATATCGCATTCATAGCTGTGTTTATATAGAACATAACCTGATTAGGACTCTGGTTTACATTACATCCACTGCTGAGTAAACTCATTAGAATGTTATTACAACAATAATGATAATTAAGATGCATAAACCTGACCTGATTTTAGTTAAGGTAATCAGAAAAGTATTTTTCCACCTTTTCAGATGAAGGAATATTGCTGTCCAGTATATTCATGCATAAATACTGTATTATATTACAGCATTAACCACCTTTATTGCTGTAATGTAACTGTATCCCTTGCTTTTCAATAAATATACTACATGCTCACTTTTGGTAACACGATATAAGTCGTTCTGCTCGATGAGTTTTGTTAATTTTGAACGTATGAATCATTGCGCACACACATTCAGAAGAGGAAGCACACACACACACACACACCTAGAAATAATTAATGATCAAATCAAAGTCTAATTTCGATGAATCAGCCTAACGTGTAAAGGCAGGAGTCCGTGTCAGCGTGACCCAGACGCGGCTTTGTGCTCGGGTCCTCTGAGCTTTTTGGGAACGGAACACACCAAATCTGTCCGTGCTTGCTCGCTCTGGTGCCACGTGAATTACTGGTTAAGTAGGTCAGTCAGTAAGTCAGCAGTGGCAGGGTGGGGAGGGAGGGAGGGAGGGACGGAGGGGAAGGAGTTCACAAACACAGGCTAACTCCATTACCTCATACAGTGGATTAGTGTCAACAGGGCCCCTTCCATCTGTCTCGAGCTGTCTCGGTTCAAGTGACTGTAAGGAGAGCGCCAGGTGCTCGAGTTCCTGTTTGCCCCCATAAAAGTCACACAACCTGTCAGCCATGCACAAAAAGAATCAGGGTGTGTGCCTATAAAATATGTATATAAAGATGCACACAAACACACACACATACACATAGAGCACACAAGAGTGCAGTCAGGCCAGTTACACCTGTAGCTATTAGCGTTGAATAGTGTGAACAACCAGCTTTGACAAAAGGAGCACTTCCTGTTTCTTGTTTAGTGTCAGGGGACAAACTGAACAACACAAGAGAAGAAAAGGGGGGGGGGGCTTCCTGTAATAAACTCATAAACACTCCTTCAGGACTGACTGCTGACAGACAAATATGCAGGAAGTGTGTCAACGCACCTTCTTCTGACGGAGATTGTAAAGGTGACAAACCTTCTGATTTAAAAGGGTTTAAGATAAGATTGACCGTCATTAGTTATCCACGATAGGGAGATTTGCAGCAGTAATAATAATTAGGGTAATAAATGGTAAGCGGGCTGGAAATATATACAAGTATAGAGAATATATGTGTTGCTGTTAAAAGCTGTGAAACCATAGTGTGATAAATATTTGAGTAAATTAATAAAGTCACCTGTGTTGTGAAAACTACCAAGAATTACAGCAGCATGCCTTAGAGTCCATGGTTTGACAGCTTTTTTAATGGCTTACTAAGATTTTATAACTGTTTTTTATTACTTAATCAGAACCCATTTATAAAAAAAATACCAGAGAAACTCTATATCTGCTCCACAAGATCTTTCACCTGACCTATAAAGAAGAAAAAGGTGATTAGCATGTGTGTGTCTGGGTTAATGTTTAACCGTGAGCACACACACGCACACACACACACACACGGCCTCGTCATTTCAAGAGCAAAACAACTGTCCAAGGTGACATAACATGCATCAAAGTTTAAAAGAAGTGTTCAGGTTTCACATTAACTTTTGTTACGACATGTTGCGAGGGCACTTCCTGTGAGGGTATTTACAGAGTGCTGCAACCGAGTGAACACCGCTGGGTCTCAGGTTGTTGGAGATGCATCGAGGGCTCACTGAGCAAAAAAAAAAAAGGGCATGAAAAGGTAACTACGGAAGAGGATTAGGGCAACACGGGAAAAACATATTTGAGTTCAGAATTTTAAAGTCAGAATTCTGACATTATTCTCAGAGTTTAAAAGTCAGAACTCTGAGAATAAAGTCAGAATGCTGAGTTTTGAAGTCGGAATGAAGTCTTACTCTCAGAGTTTAAAGTCAGAATGAGAATAAAGTGAGAATTCTGAGAATAAAGTGAAAATTATGAGTTTTAAAGTGAGAATTCTGAGTTTTAAAGTGAGAATTCTGAGAATAAAGTCTTCTGAGTTTTAAAGTCAGAATGAGAATAAAGTGAGAATTCTGAGAATAAAGTGAGAATTCTGAGTTTAAAGTGAGAATTCTGAGAATAAAGTCTTAATCAGAGTTTACAGTCAGAATGAGAATAAAGTTAGAATTCTGAGTTTTAAAGTCAGAATTCTGAGAATAAAGTCAGAATTCTGAGAATAAAGTCAGAATTCTGAGAATAAAGTCAGAATTTAGAATTTTTAAAGTCAGAATTCTGACTTTAAATTCAGAACTCAAATATTTTTTTCCTGTGTGGACCTTATCCTCTTCCGTAGATAACGGCAAAGTAGAGGAAGGGGGAAAAAAAATAATAAAGCACATAAACAGAGGAAGGAAGGTAAGCAGAAGTTGGCCATAAGTGTACACAGCGACATGGGAGTCAGTTTACAGTAAGGGCCTCCATGCTCCTCCCCATAACGCAACCCTTCCTCCTCTCATCCAAACACCTGAGGGGGAGGAGGGCGAGTGGCAGGTCCCATGTGAGTGGTTGCTCACATGCAGTCGGCGCTCAACGTGTTACAGTAACACCTTTAACTGGGGCCTTTAAGTGGGGCGGTTATATAAAACAGCCTCAATGATAAAGACACGCAAATATTCTATAGGCGAGCACACACACACTGTGTCTGTAGGCCATGGAACAGCGATCTATTAAATTGACTTCAATCAGGTCATCTTAAGCAGCCGCTCCCAAACTTAAAATAATGCCAGGGCCCCACAATGAAATCTGAAAATGTGGCCCCTCCAAAGCTTAAATCACGACTCTGATCAACACGCGAGGCTAGGATCAATAAATTCCATATTTGCACTACTGTTCAAAAGTTTGGGGTCACTTAGAAATGTCCTTATTTTTGAAGGAAAAGCACTTTTTTCAATGACTATAACATTAAATGAATCAGAAAAACTACACTCTATACATTGTTAATGTGGTAAACGACTATTCTAGCTGTAAACGTCTGGTTTTTAATGGAATATGTACACAGGTGTATAGAGGCCCATTTCCAGTGTTCTAATGGTACATTGTGTTTGCTAATCTCGTTAGAAGGCTATTGGATGAACCCTTGAAAACCCTTGTGCAATAATGTTAGCACAGCTGAAAACAGTTTTGCTGGTTCTTTGACGAAAGGGCAAAATTATTAGCATTATTTTGAATAAAAATCATTATTTCTAATCTTGTCAATGTCTTGACTCTATTTTCTTCATTTTGCAACTCTTTTGAGGAATAAAAGTGTGACTTTTAATGGAAAACACAACACAATTGTATAGGTGACCCCACACTTTTGAACAGTAGAGTACATGCAGTATTAATTTCAATTATCTGGGTGTGTGGGTATCTGGATTTTCAAGAGTTTTCTAATCATCCAATAGCCATCGAACGCTATTAGTTAAGGAAGGACGACTGAAAGACTGAAAGGAGATGTGTTGCCCCCTAGTGGAGTGGAGGCAGATACACTACATCCCCCAGTAGTGCTTGTACTGTATACTGTCAAACATACTTACTGTAAAAGATAAACTGGTGGAACATACTCTAGCTGTTGAACATTTACTGTTCTGCGGTGGGGAAATCACTCAGAGAGCTAATGACATTCATGTGAGCCGAGCTGTGGTAGACGCTGCTCAAAATATGATTTGACCTCCTGCTCTGACTCACCCCTCTTTCTAAGAAAAACCTGTGCGCTTCCAAAAAAACCTGCTGTGGATTTTGTTTTCCTCAGCTCTTAAGCAACTCCTGCACAGACAGCTCCTTATTAATTGCAGCTGCAGCATGAGCCGTTGGAGCATGTTTACATCTTGGCTCAAGTTGCCCCGGGTTGCAAAAGAGGGGATAAAAAAATAAAAAAAAAAAAAAATTTTAATCTAGGATAGAAGATATAATTCTTTTTAGGGCGGACAAATTAATCTAAAAGTGGAAGAACCTCTCACGCTTGTTTTCATTCAAATAAAAGTAGGTTATTGACATGTACTTAAATCTGGGGAATGTAGCGGCTACAAGTGACCGTGAAGCAACAGGCAGAGCCTGGGAAATGGGTGGTTCTTCTTGGTAACATGAAGGGGGGAAAAAAATGAGGGCAAAAGACACAGTGGTCGAGAGGGAGATGAAGGGGGTAGAGGAGAGCACTTGAAGGCAGGGAGTGTGTTTGTCTGAGATCCGTGTGCTGGGGCCGAGCGTGTGAGCCGCTGGAGCCCGTTTTACATCACCGTGTGACTCACACTGGTGGAGGTGAGCGTCACGAGCCACACATCCCCATTCACGTACACAAACGCACAAATCCATCCGTGAAGGTGATGCGTCTAAAAATAGACACAATCACAATACACACTCAGAAAAAACACTTACACGGCACACAATAACACACACAAGGACACTGTATGGGAAAGACACTGCGGTTGTCCATGTGAATGAAGAAAATCATGGCGAGGAAACGCGTCTCTCTCCCTGTCACTGCATTTGATTAATAACTGAGCAATGTCATAAAAAAACATGTACAGCAATAGCACATGACATACATTATCTAAGAGCTGTATTGTATTAAGTCATAAAATGACTATGTCACAACAAGATGAAGGAAATAATGGCTTCACTCATAAAAGTACAGACCGTTAATTCAGTTCATTTTTCATTTTCATTTGCAGATGACAAACTATAAGATGTATGTCCTGGTCTATTGCACCACCTGACCAATAAACAGAGTTACTCAAGCAAAGTGTGACACAGCTAAATAAGACAAATGCTGGTACGGCTCAGTTTCATTACTCGAATTAAGGACATGAGAACCAACTGGTGAGAAGGCCCTTTTATTATTTTCTTTCATCATCATGATGCAAAAAAAACCTCACCAAATTTCTCATCAGGCTCTGCGAAAACTGCAATCCGATTTTTAGGGCGATAGCGATCAATTTAGCAGGAATTCTAGCCTCAAAACATATTTACACATTTCGTGTTCCCACTAGCCACGCAGCAGGGCTTCCACCAAGACAGATGCCAGGTTACAGCTGGAACCACTGTTGTCGTAACTTAAATGTATATTTACAGTAGTGCTGGGCGCATTAACGGCACTAATGGTGTCAACGTTAACGCACGTTAGCGCATGGCGCGAATGAGTCTCTAAAGTAACGCTAAACTTTAAAAACAGAGGCACAAACGCAGTACACAGGTGCGCTGGTTATCTGCAGCGCTGTAGGAGTGGTAAGGGCACTAAAGGAGCTCACAGAGCTAACGGGTAAAACAGTGCCTGGTCTCCGATGCCACATCCGTTAACGTGTCCAGCACTAGTTTGCGGAATATCAAGGGAGCAGGCTATCATTTTCACCACCTACTGGCAACAACAAGAGGTACACCTTCAGCTACACATTGTTTCATTTACATGAAGCCTTCAGGGTGTGGTCTACATTTTCTACATTCTGACATAAATTACTGGTGGCCTCTCTCTCTCTCTCTCTCTCTAAGGCCAGAGCGGTCACTCACTCACTCCACACCCCGACATGCGAGCGACCCATTCAGTATTTGTAATGTCTTTATAATCCATCACTGTTGTTTATCTCTGCACTCATCATGTGATCACTCTTCTGCTGCTGCTGCTGCTGCTGCTGCTTCTTGGAAACACATACACTTCCACTTTCAATCTCTGCCTTTTGCTGGCGCACAGAAATAAACTAGTGTTAAAACAAACTGTAGAATAGTTATGTTTTTTGTGTGTAAGCTCTAATTTCTGTGGCAACCACCGGTTTTAAATGCTAATTGTACATATATCCCCTTTAAATTGTATTTATAGTCTTTTCCAGTCTTGACTACCACTGAAAAGCTGCCTTACACTACACTTTTCACCATTCTCTCACACTTTCATACAGCAGCCGGGAATCAAAATCCACAACCTTCGAGTTGAAAGACTACTACTGAGCTACTGTCCTCCATTTAAGCATTGCAGATTTGAAGGTGCCCACAGTCCTTGAAAGAAAGAAACCACTCACGTGCAAAAGAACACCATCATAAATGAATAAACGTTGCATCAGATTACTGATTACGTTTACTGTAATCCATGTGCATTTTTTCTTATCGAGAATGTGACAAAGAACAGGCATCGCAATAAAACTAACCGACCTGAATGGAAGTTTCCAGTTTCACAATAAGAGCAGGATATCAGATCTTAGCTGAACACAAACAGACCTCTGAGCTCTGGTCAGTGCACTGTACTGTTTTTCAATAATTCTCATTAATAACTACCATCAAAAAGGCACTTTCTCACTTATTAAGATCCCACAGATCCCTGTGGAACCTTATGTTGAACAACTATTTGCCATTTGTTCCATAAAATATGTATCTGTGTTTCTGAAACCTCACATATTTTGATTTCACTCCAACTCAGAATGACTTCAGCTTCTGCACAAAGAAAAGAAAAAGTAACTTTAAGTTGCACATAATGCAACAGCAGCTTGATTTAAAGTGTTATTACAATGTCCCATTAAAACATAACTCTAACAAGAAATGCATGAACCACATTATAATGATATATATTTTTAAGAGGATGTGATTAAAATCTTCTAAAAATAAGAGCAACGCAACTGTGGGTTAGATTCAAGAGCGTAACCCTGACACAATCAGAGGTGTGAGCGGAAAGCTATGAATAAGTCGTGTGGGCACAAAATATCCATACGTAGGGCCATGTAATTACGCATACATGAGCGCGTACGTGGGGAAGCAGGGACTCATATTTAGCCTGGCATGCACATTCACTGTGTGTGCGTGTGAGTGTGCACATATGGCATAGAAACAGACAACATGGTAAATGTTTATGAGAGCAATTTACACCCAAAACCAAAGCAAAGCCAAAGCCAAGCTGCCTCCTGTTCTGAGAGAGGAACAAGGTTGTTTATCAGCGTGCAGAGCCCGGCACATGACGACTTTCAGCTGCCTTTGTTACAGACATGTGTGACTTCTGTGTAAACTGTGAAAACATGGCGATAACTCACTGACCTCAACACACACACACGCACCATATGCACACACAAGCAGTCGTTTCCATGCCTCTTTTCCCTCGTTTGTGAGCTGAAAGAGTCTCTGAATAAGTCTCTACTCGACTACAATCAAAGATGATTTTTTCAGTGCCGACTCACTGGTGGAAAAATCCAGGTATATTCTCTGTAGATTGTACTCTTGTCAAGAGAGTCGTTAGTTACACAATGTAGGTCGTTCACCCTCTGACCTAGTTTCAGGTTGTTAGCTTCACCCGAGTCAAGAAGGAGGCGTCACATGAGAGATATCGCCTGCTATTGTGCGAGTGTTGAAGTTCACTTTTGTTGTCGTGTGTGTGTGTGTGTTTGAGTGAGTGAGTGTTGATGCTTTGTAAAAAAGAGAGCAGAGGACAGCATTGTAGGTGCCTGAGAGTTGGTATCGTAGACCACCTCCTTCTGTTGAGTGACAGTTTTGTCTTCACTGAACACTGTCCCTTGTCCTTCAAATGGAGGTGGACAGCTGAGTCCTTTACAGATAAGCTGGCTCTTATGTGCTGTGCTCTACTTCTGTTCTGTGCTTAAGTTGCTCTCAATCATGGCTCTTTAATTATTCATTTATTTTCTACCACTTCCTCCACCTGGACAGGGCGGCAGGTCATCACAGGGTGAACATAGACTGATGAACCACCATTCACTCTCACATTCACACCTATATAGAGTCCAATTAAGATTATCTGCAACTTTATGGATTGTGGGAGGAAGACGCAAAAAACCAGGTCTTGTATAAAAGTACCTAAAAGGATACTTGATGTCACTTTTTTATAATTTTATGATATAAAATGTACTTAAATTACAAGTAAAAGTTTTACAAATTGGAAGAGTAAGGATTGAGATTGTGGGTTCAATTCCTGGTTATGCTAGTTTGTATGTGTTTTTGAGCGAGACACTAAACCCCATGTTGCAGCATGTGAATGGGCTATGAAAGACATGTGAATGGATAAAAACTGTAGTGTAAGCAGCTCATCAAGACTAGAAAAGCTCTGTATAAATACAGACCATAACACCAACTCTTCTTCTTTTGATTTTATTTGGTAGTAAAGAGTAACTAAGATAATTTAAAAAGGAAATGCAGAGTAAAAGTTGCTAGAAATATAAATTAAGTAAAGTACAGATATGTGAATTTTGTACTAAAATATAGTAGTATTTGTTATATTACAACACTGGATAAAATCCAATGTGGGGCAGCGAAGTCCGCCGCTGTATCACTAAGTGGCCTTCCTGCATTATCAAGAACAACAACAACAGGCCACATGACTTTAAGAAAGTACGCAGCCACAGACCAGAAACACCCCTGACTTCCTCAAACACACCGGGGGTCAACAGAAGTGGAGAAGACCATCCATTGTATTGACAGCTAAACTCTGCGCCTCATCAGTCTTCAGTACACAGACCTGCTGTAGTGATTTCCTCCACCCTGATAAAGACCTTGAGTGGCTCCTGTGGTCTGAAGAGCACTCGCTCTAAAAAGGCAGAGAAGAAGATTTTTTTTGGGGGGTGTGGGGGGAGTTCTCGCATGTCCAAGGGCAGCATTGACATAATGTGCACTTCCTTGGCGGCATCGCACTTCACACAGCCGGACATCATCGAGTATACATTATACATGAGGAAGTATTAGATGAAGGGGGGGTGGGGGGGGGCAGTGTCCTGTTTCTCCTCCAGGAGTGCTGACCTATGCATCCACCTCCACACACACAGTGAGGCAAGTCCTCATGGAATGATGCCAAACACGGATCTCTCTGCTAAGCCAAGTACACACACACACATACACACACAGTGAATAGACCAGGTCAGCAGTGCTCAGCAGAGAACAGATGCTCTATTAATTCTGTCCTTCCTGACCAAAATCCTCTGATCAGGTGAGACAAAGAGCAGCTGCAGGTACAGCAGTTCCTTATAGACTATACGACGATCACCATTCATGGACAGTCATTCAATAACAATACATAATGTTCTTTCAATATCAATAGAACAAGGGTTCAATATAATATTTAAAATCACTGTGCAAAATACAGGGGGGTCTAGGGGGGGCTAGATTAACAGTCAAGACCCCCTGGAAGCCTCAAAAGCCAAATTTGAGGGGGGAAAGAGTTTTGTAATTTCAATTTTACATATATGATCTACATACATAATACACTTTGCATGCCTTCTTATCCTTTATAACCAGACAAAAGGTTAATTATGTTATTTGTAATTTTGTATTTTAATTCATTGCTTTCCAAATGGCGCTGTTGAAAAGGCCCACACAAGCCCACATCTGACAGGGAAGATAGCCAATACTGCAGGGTAGCACCTGGGGTGGTGAAACAGCATTGTGCAAAACAAATGGGCGATGGGAGCCCCCCCGATTAATAGAATTCATCAAATTGTCCTCGGGAGTAAAAAAAAATGATCTGGAATAATATGCCTGTCTACTATGACAGTCGATTGATTTGTGAACAAATCCATTTATGCATGCTAGGAAAGGATGAAAAAAACTTATTGATTAATTGATCATGAAAACAATCAAATATGTGTGTCAAGCAAATGAGGACATCAGGGTTTTGTTTTGGGTTATTTTTAAGTTATGCAACAGTCTGTTATGCTGTCAAAAACAAAACATGCACATACTGTTTTTTTAAGCAAAGAATCCAAACACACACACACACAGTGACTTACTGCTGCACCCGAGTGGCATCTCCATGTACATACATCCATCCCACCTGACATTGTGGTCAACTGTAGCTCTGTAGTGCCATCTAGTGGTGGTAGTTTGACTATTTTTCAGGAAAAATAATGAAAATCCTCAGCTATATGTTTCAAAAAACTGATAAAGTAGTGCTCAGCACATTGCTATTTACTAGTTGACTGGATATCAGAGATTTTACTTTACAGTTATAGAGACATTTCAAGTTAAAAGTCTCCCAATGTTTTAAGGTTAGGTTTAGACAAAATGTCAAAGTGACATTTGTGGGACATTTAAGTTGAATACTGTACAGTAAAAGTATGCCGTGTCCTGAACACAACTTTATCATAAGTAAAACTTTGGCAATGGATACTTAAATATTTATTTATCTATTTATAATGACTTAGTTTTATTGTTTGTGTGCAGTCTGATATGTTGTCTGTATTGGTGCAAACATGGGATGACTCCTGTAATAAATGTAAAAACTCCAATAACAAAACATTTTTCAACAACTTTTAAAAACTTATTACGTCTACTTTTCTCTTGTTAATTTATATCGAGGTCTATTTTTTTATAAGTGCAAGTATAAACTCTGATTAAGTTATAGTGCAAGTAAATAGACTAATAAAGTGCAGGAGTTATGGTTGCAGTAGCAATGTAAAAACACGGACACTGTTCAATGGATTCCCGTATGTGTTGCTGTTACAGCCCACAATGCAGCAACGGTTTACCATGGTTGAGATAGTAACGCCAAATTAATCAAATTAAGACTTTAAGAGGGAGTCCGTCTATAAACAGTGCGTAAAGGACGCTTCCAACATGGCGGCCACGTAATGACGTCACGACGCCCAAGCCCGATTGCCTTAAAAAATAAATGTTTTTGGTTTGTTTTACTTTTACACTTGACTTCAGTAAACATTTTAGTTTGAGAAAATCATTAGAGCCATTACAACATTTTCTGACAACTACAAAGAGTATTTATTTACCTCGTGTATGACATCATTGTGACGACGTGACGGCTGGAGCTGCTCCAGATGCAGGGCTCGTAAATCCGTTAGCTTCCTTCTTCTCCATTGAATCACACTCGGAAGAAGACGAAGAAGTGTCCTTCAATGTTGTTCAAAGTGTTTCTTTGTTTACAATATACGTTTCCTTCATAAAAACAATAAAACAAACAATTTAGTTCTTTGAGTCTCTACTGTTCTGCTCCTGCACAGAGTTATCTTGTTAGCATAGTTAGCTCTAAGCTAGTGTGACAGCTTCCTGCGCCATGTTGCTCATTAGCATGATTCGTCGCACCTGCGCAGATTTGATTTGCTTCACTCCACCTAAAAACAACCGGAAGTAAGTGACCACTGAAGGATTTATTTATTTATTTATTTATTTATTTGGTTGTTTAGTAATTATTTGTATTCACTGTTTTGTTACAAATAAATGAAAAACAGACACAGCACCTCCAAAATAAGACAATTCTGCTAAATTAAAATAAATAATCATTGTATTCACAAGTCTTTACCTCAGGATGTTTTCCCCAGAGAACTGAAATATTCTACTCAAGTAAAATTAAAAAATATATTTTCATCATATTTTACTTACTAAAAATGCACTCAAGTTAAAGTTTTAAAAAAAGTAACTTGTTTAAAATTTACTCAGAGTAAACGTTACTTTTTATAACAGGTTGGGGTTATTTCTTTGGTCGTGTAAAATGGACAAGGGGGACACAAATCTAATGGATTTAATTTAAAACAGTGTAAAGTACAGTACTTTCAAAATTACTTTAGGTACAAGTACACAAAAACTATCCATTTGCAGAAACGTGAGTAAGTGTAATTCATTACTTTCCACCTCTGGAGATCACTCACATAATTCCATATCTTCCACTTCCACAAGATGGTGCCCTATGTTCTTTTATAATAATTTACGGTTTTGTTTATTTTATGTAGCTGCATTCGTTTGAGGTTTTTTCACACAGCCATATCTATATATCTATAGGGTATACAGCTGAAAAAAACATGTTCTTACACTATAAAAATGATTTATTATTAAAGATAGTGTAAAAATGCCAAGACTTTATATATGACAACAGGCTGCAAAAGCAGATAAACAAGAACAGATGTTTATTAGAAAGGGTAAAAGTTCATTTCATCCATTCATTTAAAATATTGCCTCTTTTCCAGTGAGTTTATTCATTTTACAATTCGTTTTACAACCGTGACATTTATTAAAAACATGAGCAATATGCCATTTTCTTTTATAAGCCAAGATATTTTATCCGTTCAAGTTTAAGTTGCCATGGGGGGGGGGGAGGGTTATTGCACAATATCAGGAGAAGTAAAAGTGTGGGGGTTACATAACTCTTCTTTCCCGCTCCCTGAACGATGGAAATATGATATCACAACATTGTTAAATAAAATTAAGTTAAAAAAAAAACACATTTAAATAAGATCAGTGTTGATCAGAAAACATCTCCCATCTTTAAAATGTCATCAAATTAAACAAAAGTAATTTCAAAATAAAATTTGAAAAGGAAGTTCAAATAAATCAGAACACAAAGTTAAAGTCTAGTGAGTCATCATCACAAAGTGTCAAATCAAACAAAGTCACATTTCAAGTGAACCACAGAGGAACCAAAGTGAAAAATAATTACATAATATTACAAAAATCACAACTCTTAAAAAGTCTACAACTTGTTGCACGAACACCAAAAGCACACACACGCGTGCGCAACTCTTTTTCTCGTCTAATGTGATTTGCATCACGCGTCCATCAAAGTTGCTGCTGTTGGTTCAAGAATGCCAACTTTCCAGTCAGAGCTGTGACACACACACACACACACGATGAATGTCAAGTGACACCAGTGAGTGCTGGGCTTAAAACGCTCAAGGAATGGCTGTGATCTCCAGTGAGAGAGAGTCTCCACCTGTTCCTGCAGCAGCAGCAGCAGCAGTAGCATCAGCGGGGGAATCTCATCTCAAGTGTCTGACGCCCTGCTGCACAGCCCGCAGGAGTTCATTAGCGACTGTGCATATCCCTCACACAGCAGCGTCTGACCCACATTCCCTTTTCCACACTTGTTTTATTAATGGCATCCAGCTGTATAAAAAAAAAAGGGCCAGTCATTTCCCAAACGTCCCAGGAAAAATAGGTCACTGGTGTGTGTGTGGAGTGCATTCTCCACATGTGTCTTCACACAGCTGTTATTGTAAGTGACATCTGGCAGCAAACTCTCGGGCTGGAGTTCAAGGATTTTTTTTTTTCATTTTTTTTGTTTAATACTATGATTAATAACAAGTTTATTCCATTAAAAGGAAATCAAAGCAACTCCAATCCAGATGTGTTTTAGCTTCTGCTTCATTCCTCTTCATAAAGTGCTTTTGCATCATCATCTTCTTCAGTCAGTCATGTAAAAAAAAGTATTTTAAAAATTAAGACTTTACAGGAACATTCCCATTCGCTCCTTGTGCTACTTCGTGTATCTCCCCAGGCTCGACGTGGCCCTGAGTGGTTTCTTCTGGCCTTTAGGGAACTGCCGCAGAACAAAGTCGAAGTTTGCCGCAGTGGACATGGCATAAAAGACGTTCGCTTTGTCCGGGATCAGCAGCTCTGAAAAGAGAAAAAAGTAAAGTGTCAAAATACATATTTTTCTTCTTCTTTTATTTTCTTTACATGGTTGAATATGTTGTGTCCTGACCTCTTTCACGGGAGATGACCTGTGTCAGGGTGAACTCCTGCCAGTCCATGTGCTCCAGGTGGTGTTTTTCCAGTGCCCTCTGAATCACATGAGCAGTTTTGTCCTGGCTGGTTAACTGTGAAAGACAAACACTCATAATAAAGTGCTGTGAAACCCAGCTAAACACACAGGAAGTTTGTTTTTTGGTTTGCTTGCATAAGAAAGAGAGATCTCTGCGATTAACTAATGGCACTTTTCCCACTATACAGTACCTCCTCATTATGGGAGCGGCGTCATCACAGCACTGCTGCATGAAACGTTGTTTTAAACGAGTGACTTGTAGTGAAATTTATGACTTTTTTTAGCGCCACTTTGAATGAAATTTAAGACCGAAATCACTATAAATATAGGCGATAGTTGGGGGATCAACCCAAGCACAGCATGTGTGTCATTCAAAGAGACTCATTCAAACTAGCTAGCAGGTATGCAACCGCAACCGTTTATATCAGCACCTAACGGCGCCAACGTTAATGCATGGCGCGTTTCAATGACAACTTACCGGTAAAAAGACGCGCGTGACATCATGTTTACATGCCGTGACACCGGAGTCCAGGCACCGTTTACCAGTTAGCTCCGTTAGATCCGTTAGCTCCGTTAGCTCGTTTAGCGTCGTTAGCGTGCCGAACTGGAGCAGTTTATTTATGAAACGAAAAGAGCAGCGCTACAAATAACCAGTGTACCGCGTATGTGTGACTTTTTTTAAGGCGTTACGTCATGGAAACGTGTTAACCTAGTTTTTAAGGATGCACTCTGACACCAGACTCCTCCATTAAATATTACAATTTTAGAAATCTTCTTTTCTAAATGTTGAAGATTAACGCAGGTTTTTTTTTAAAGTATTTTTAACTGATCTATAGTTCGCCATGGTTCGGTTTCATTCTTGTGTCGGACGTCGCGCTCATGACTCTTTCAGTGAAGACACTCTCTGACCGATTAACGGCCCAGCAGTCTGTCGACGTCACATTTTAGTATCAGCTCAGGTAAAAAAAAGAACCAGGTACAAGGTAGTATCACTAATGGAAAAGCAAAAAAACAAGTAGAGTTGAGTTGTGCTGGTACTCTGTGGTGGAAAAGCGCCATCAGACACTTTAAAAGGGGGTAAATGTAAGACATCTATTTATAAAAATGACCATGATATGTCAAAGACTAAGGAAACTGCAAACTCTGATTAAGTTATGGTTTGATGTTTTGTTGCACCACCCATCCAACAGCTTAAACATGTTGGTGTATGTTATAAAGTGTGTTTTTATCGCCCTTTATTGTCGCCTTGTCATCACCTTCTCATGTGATTATCTTTCTGCTGCTGCTGTTGTACTTTAACGTCATCAAATAGGTTCCACGTTTAAGAGCTGAAATGTTTGATTCTTGAGCCGACACTCACCAGGATGCTTTTGTACATGTTGCCGTTGTTCTGCGTCAGGTCGACGCTCACCCTGACGATGCACGAGTCAGCCGCCTGACGGTTATACATCGGCAGGGAGGTCATGGACACTGAGCGCTTGTGAGAGGCCAGAGGCTTTGCCCGAGCGCCACCTTGCGGCAAACACGGAGGGCGGTCAGAGGAGGAGGCGCTGGATGGAGTCGGGCATTCTGGAGAGGACGCCGCAGAGGAGCAAGGGGAGGACGACGAAGAGGAGGACGAGAAGGAGGAGGAGGAGGAGGACTCGCACACATTGTTGCACGAGCTGTGAAAGCACTGTAGAGAAAACAAGAGGGAGAGGCAACAAAAGGAGCAGTGATGAGCGCCACTGAGAGTACGGTCAAAGCATTTGTATTGTTTCTGATATTGATTGTTCTACATACAACAACTAAGCTATTGAGCCACTCGTGCAGCTGTCAGTACTTTTCCATGCACAGTTATGTCGAGCTGCAGTTGAAGCTCAACTACACCATTCAGCCAGACTTCTCTTGTCCCCATATACAAGCACGAGTAGGGATTACATTTATTTAAATGGTAAAAAGACAAGTTTTAAAATTGTTAGCAATTTAAGCAGCATCCCCACTTAAAAAGAACCTCTCGGTTGAAATGCTTAAAAATGGGGCGATTGTTTTCGAAGCGTAAACAGTGGATGTTGTGCTCGGCACAGAGACCGTTTCAGACGAGGGATTCAACAAAAGACACCACTCTTAGCGCCATAAAAGGACAAAGAGACAATTAGAGAGAACACAGAAGACGTAAACCACACACACACACACACACACAGCGGTTTACCTGCAGCCTGATGGAGCAGGCCGAGTTTGGAGAAGAGAGATCGTCCATCTCAGACCCACTGGATCCAGAGGAGGAGACGCTGATCTGGTCAGCGGGAACTTTCTTAGATCCATCAGTGACAGGTGTCAGGAGGCTGAGGACAGAGATTAAACTTGAGTGTGTGTCACAGAAGTCTTGCTTACAGACAAATAGACTCCACTTTGTAAACCCAAAATAATAATTAGTCCAAAAAAAGACTGTTTTATACCAACTGTGCCTCCAGTGTTGTGTTGTGTTTACATAATTCAGACATAAAGCAGACCAGAGCACAGCACTCACCTAGAGAGTTTTTTAGTTAGCGTGCGGTGGTTCCAGAGCGTTGGCGAGGACAGGTCCACTGGAGGTTCCAGCTGTCTCGACAGCTCATAGCTGTAGCATAAACACACACACACATACACATAAACAATGAAAATCTGTTGGGGGCTATAGCGTGGAAAAATTTAATTTCATCTGGTTCAAATACACACACAGACACACGTCAAGTCAGTGAAGATCAAAGAGACAGAAAGTCAAACATTTGGTTCCTTCTGAACTTGACTTTGGCATTGTTGTTAGCAAAAGCTAAGTGGCTAAATATGGTAGCAAAAATAACATATTGAAATTTAAAGCTGCAGTGCGTGACTTTGGTCATTTCTTTGTTGATGATGTTATCATTCCGCTTCTATTTGAGAAGCGATTAAGCAACATTATTTGTCCGCTTTGACATCTGAAAACTGGGCTCTGTCAAGCAATACTACATCAGCGTTTGTGTGTATACAGCAGCAGCACAGGGGCGGGAGGAGACAATTTATAGCATTTATAGGAAAAACCAGGTGGTTTGGAGCAGTAGAATTCACTTCTGAACAGTTCTCACAAGCGCTTCTTTTTGTTTTCAGTCCGCACTACAACCTGTTTGCAGTTATCTCACAAAGCTGCTATCTCTTCCTGTGTGTGGTGCAGGAATGTCACAGAACACGAGATCTCAGCACTGATACACTGAGAAACACACAGAGAGTGTCATGCAGACCTGATAAGCTTTATTTTAAGTATTGTTTGTGTGAACTCATTTGATTTGTAAAAGACATTTGCTTAGATTTTAACGTTGCACACAATAGTTTTAATAGAAGTAGATACAGTGAAGATGAACTGCATGCTCAATAAGCTGCATCACTACCGGATTTTTGGATAATAAATGTTAAACGACAACATGTTTATGACAATGCTCCATCTGTGACAGCTATGGATCCATTCTTCAACTGATAACATGACATGATTTACTGACTGGATGCCATATATAAAGTGAAACAGAACGTTTTGACAGTATAACTACTACATTATGCAACGTTTTATTAAGTCCCCCCCCAATCTCACCTCTCCTGGTCTGTGAGCAGCTTGTATCCCTGCAGCCATGCAGCAATTCTGGGATGATGTGGCAGGTTGTAGAGCGAACAGGACGTCTGCAGCACACGGATCTGTGACAGAACCTCAAACTCCTTTCGGAAAAAGAGATAGAGAGAGAGAGACGTCAGTTAACAGACGGCAAAAGGTGTCCTGATTTCTGTTATTCATAGCTGTGACAAAAGCTGCCAGAAGTGAATTTGTAGTCGAGTGTTTTCCATGTTATCCATTTAAAAACCCAATAAATGACATGTGGTTTTCAGGATGTTCTGTACATCAGTGCCACTCCCTTTTAGGGAGTACCCTATAAAGGTACAGTGTAGACACTCAGCAACACACTTGACATTATATAAAACATCTTTTTGCACTTTGTTTCTGACAGATGTGGAAAAGGATGTCACAAAAGGTTATCACTCACCCTCCGCCTCTTCTCAAGGTTTATGAGCCCACCCTGTCAACAGAGGAGATCGTACATGTATGTTTGTGTATATATAATATCAATAATTAACAGCATCAATAAATGAAAAACACAAAATTATAATATAGTAATATTGTACACAAGTCTCTGCTGAAATGACTTATAATTGACAAATAAAAGACTGTCATTTAATAGTTTTTAGTCAAAACAACAATTTCTACAACTTCCTTGAACGCCATAATCAACAGTTATAATTTTTTTAATTATCCAATCTACAAAGAGGTCTCCCTGTTCTTGTTCTTGTTTTGGAGTTAGGCTGTAAGCGATAGTGCTGACAGAGACGATTTACTGTCCTACAGAGGCAAAACTATATGTTTGATATAAATACTTTGCATGCAGTTCCAGAAAAATAAACCAACGACACCCAGGTCTCTGACCTGCTCTTTTGATAATCTGTGAAATGTTATTTATAGTCATTGCTCTTTGTTTTTGGCCCAATAACAAATAATGATTAAAACACAAACGGGCCCAGGCTTGACCCTTGTGGGACCTCTAGATGTAATGAACCTGTTGTGATCTAAAATGATGAGAACCAGATTAAGAAGTTTAAACTCCAGCTGCGAGGTCCAATAACACTACAACACAGAGTTATTTCTAGTCTGTGTTTAATCCGAGGTCAATCATTACTTCAACTAGAGCTGCTTCACATCGGTAATTCGACCTAAAACCTAAGTTGCACAGTACTTTTTCTGTGTATGCGTATTTTAGCAGGTGGGGAGTTAATAGAGTACTACTATATATGCCTGAGATTATAATATTTTGAGATGTGTCACTGCAACAGTTGATACTTTGACCACTGAGCGTCAAACATTACACCAAGATGATGCTGACTCAAGTGACACTTTAGTACCTGCACGCAGTCCGGCAGCGCAGTGTCCAACATGGTGAGCACGGTCAGATACGTCCCCAGGTAAGGGACCACGCCGCTGGAGGTGCTCTGCAGGGAAACAACACACTAGTATAAACACACTTGCAGTGATATGTGTCACCGTCACTGGATCTGTTCATTTGGCGTCTTTAGAAATCCAGCATTGGCGACGTTCGCATAGCGCGCGGCCCACTTTGCAGCACTGTGGGTTAATGTTACAGCCCGGGAGAATGTGCCGATGACTCATAAACCAATCCAGTCTAGTCTATTATTACCATCCTATAACCCTGGTGATGTGGGGCTATTTGAAACTCTCTCGGAGCTAAAGATAAGTTTGGGTCTTAACCGAGCCAGAGACAGATACTCCACCCACACTGAGGGTAATCGGCTTTCTTGTGGGATTCACGGTTGCACAATATGAAAAGGGATGACATTCAGTGTGGCTAGAAGAGAAACTTTGATGCTCAACATTTTTATGGTTGAGCTAGACCCACTGGGCTTCAAATCCATGTTGTTTCAAAGCGTCTAATTTCTCATCCAGACATAGAGCTTACCATCTGTCTGGGGATCGGACACCGCTTGGATATCTTTGGAGAAATGTTATCCACAGTCGCCTGGCCTCCGTCCTGTCATAGAGGGGTCAGACAGAGCGACAGTCAGGTCAAGGCTATAGGAGGAGGACACACTACCGTTCAAAAGTCTGGGGTCACTTGGAAATGTCCTTATATTTGAAGAAAAAGCTCTTTTTTTCAATGAATATAATATTGCATTTATCAGAAATACACTCTATATATTGTTTATGTGGTAAACGACTACAAACAGATGCAAACATCTAATTTTTAGATAGATAGATAGATAAATAGATAGATAGATAGATAGATAGATAGATAGATAGATAGATAGATAGATAGATAGATAGATAGATAGATAGATAGATAGATAGATAGATAGATAGATAGATAGATAGATAGGGTTAAAAGTAGTTAAAAGCTTAAAAAGTAGTGCAAAAAAGCAGTTTGAAGTTAAAATTCCGAAATTGGTTTTTAATGGAATATGTACATTTCCAGTGTTCTAATGGTACATTGTGTTTGCTAATGGTGTTAGAAGGCTATTGGATGATAAGAAAACTCTTGAAAACTCTTGTGCAATGATGTAAGCACAGCTGAAAACAGTTTTGCTGGTTCTTTGACTAAAGGGCAGAATTATTATTTTGAATAAAAATCATTATTTCTAATCTTGTCAATGTTTTGACTATGTTTTCTATTCATATTGCAACTCTTTTGATGAATGAAAGTGTGACTTTTACTGGAAAACACTAAAAAATTGTATAGGTGACCCCAAACTTTTGAACGGTAGTGTACATGCATGAAAAACGACAAAAAGCGAAGGTGATTTTTGCATGTACTCAAATATGTGCAATGTGCATGGTGGCTTGAAAAGTTGCCTGTAAAGCAACTTCTTCAAGGTCGATTACACATTAACTTGGTTATCCTGCTTTAATGTTATCCTGTGACACAGGGAGGACAAACACATCCATGTCTTTCAAGCCTTTGTGCGTGTGTGTGTGTGTGTGTGTGTGTTATGTGTGTTAGGAAACACCCTCACACACACACACACACACGTATGATTGAATGCCTTTACATAGATAAAAGCTGACTTCATAAAGGTTAGGCACCGAGTTCAACGACAATGGAAAGTGAAAAGGAGCAGAACAACACAACAGAGTGGTGGGGAAGACTGTCTTTGAACTTCTTTTTTGAGTTGTTCTGTTGTTGTGTACAGAGAGTACCAGTGAACTCAGCTATTGACTTAAGACTCCTTTCACTGTAACCAGACACAAGGCGTCTCTGACGCAGTTGCCTTAAGGACTGCACTGAATGAAAGCGGGTACACAGTGTGCTCAGTGCCTCTGGTTTCCCATTAACACCGGCGTCAATATTAACTGGAAACATGAAAATGAATTATTATTTTAATAATCGACCGTGAAAATCCATGTACAGGAGGACAATCATTTCCAAACTCCATTTGAAAAGGTGGCTGCATTAATGATTTAATTAGACTTCATTCCAGATTACTGACGGGTTCAATAGCAATAGCGGCGTCAACGTTATCGCACGGCACGGTTCCACGACGACTGACCGGAAAAAGACGCGCGCGACGTCATGTTTACGTGACTCCGGATTGTTAAAATGAGTCTCTAAAGTAACGCTAAACTTTAAAAACAGAGGCACACATACACAGTAGACAGGTACGCTGGTTATTTGTGGCGCTGCTCTATTCGTTTAATAAACAGACCGCTCCAGTTTGACTGTAGGCGCGCTAACGCGGCTAAAGGAGCTAACGCAGCTAACGGAGCTAACTGGTAAACGGTGCCAGGACTCCAGTGTCGCGGCACGTAAACATAACATAATCACATACGTCTTTTTCGGGTCAGTCCTCATGGAAACGCGGCGTGTGTTAACCTAGTGCCCAGCACTACTATTAACATTTTGTTGTATATGAACCATTACCAAGAAAAATTATGTTTAAGAGGCTTATTAACTGGTGGACAGATAGACAAACTATAATTGCAAATGTTTGAGTTGAATTATTAAGAATGTACATAACTTCACTAGTTTGAAGTGTTTTTTTTTTTTACTCTGTACACTGTAAACAATTAGGTAAATGAAGGATATTGTTTTTTGTTTTTCTTCTCACCTCTCCCAGGAGCTCTCTGTTGGTGAGAACACAGTTCTCATCGGGGAAGGTCTCGCAGAGGTTATTAAATGTGGCCATGCTATCTCTACAAACACAAAGAAAGGGAAAAAAAAAATCAGGTCAATGTGTTTGCTACGATGTTAAATCCTTAAATAATTAACACAATCATGATAAAGAAGACAAATACAGGGTTAGTCTTCACCTGTCCTTGACATTGTAATATGGGTCATACAAAAGCAAGACGTTTGCTGACTGAATTGCACTAGATGAAGGGTCAACGCTGTCATTTATGGACAATAAGAATATAAACACAGGCAAAAACAGACCTGAGAAAGGACTAAAACTCAAACTCACCTGCTCACCACGGTCCAGGTCTTTCTCAGCCTATAAACAGCGTTGGACTGAAGGGCCGACAGGATTGCCTTGAGAGAGGAAAAGTTCTTCAAACTACGACATTCCTGCAGAAGAAAATATATGGATTTATTTACTTCACATCAGATAGCAAAGTAATCATGTTTTGTGTCGACTTCGGCTTTTTTGACTGACCTGTGCGACTCTGATCCACGTTTCAATGATGCGAGCTCTTTGAGCTGGACTGGTTTGAGGCCGGCAGGAGGAAGTGGGACTGGAGGTTGGGTCTGCAGGTTGGCAGAGCAGGGACATGATGACCAGGTTGGTGACGGCGTTAAACTGGGCAATGGTGGCCCTGATGGTGGGAGACATGTTCTCCTTTTTGTCTCTCTGTGACCACACACAGCCCAGGCACTGATAAGGCACCACTTTGACAAACAGAGCCTGGAACACATTGGAAAAACATTATCATTAGCCTCAAACCAACAATGTAAAACGGCCAAATCTCTGTTTCCACGTACAGAATCTAGACGGGTGAGCTGTTCCGCGATGGCTGCAGTGGAGAAATCCATTACGCCACCTGAATCGACAGCGTTTTCAAATCCGAAATCCTCGTCACCAGATCTGTCCTCGTCTTGTTCCAGGTCTCCCAGGGAAAACCTGACATTTGTCTCAGCTTCTGAACAAACACACGGAGCAGCAGGAGTCAAGAACTCTTCATATTGACATGTTACGGCATGTAAACAAGGGCCTCGAGATGTGGAGGATCACCTTTGCTCTGGAACTTCTTCAGCAGCTCCTCGGCCTGCCCGGCCAACGAGCAGAAGTTGGGTTGGCTGCGCATGTTGTCGTACACCGCGGAGCTGATCCGCAGGTGATCCAGCAGCAGCCTGAGCGCCAGGTGCATGGGAGGATCCCTGAAGTCCTCATTATACTCGTCCAACCACATCTGGACGAAGACCAATAAAGGGCTGGGGGAGGCAGCAAAGAGATGAACCGGTTAAAGGGATAGTTCGGAATTTTGGACATAAGACCTATTTTCCAACTCAGCCGGTGTGATGGAGACGTCTGGAGACATTTTCAAGAAATTTCATTCAGTTCTTCTAGTTGCCGAGTTTGCTGGTGCTATGGCTAGCGCAAGTCAATGTAACCTGCTAGCATGGCATTAGAAACACTCATACCAACTCCACAGTGCACCCGAGGCAAATCAATTGTAACGGCAGACTATCGATGTACATATCTGTGTTGATAGAATGTTTGAATTAAAACCAACCTTGCAATTTGAAGGATTTATGTCTCAGCAGCAGCAGCGCGTCATACTTCCTGTTAGGCTATGGCAGCGGCGGACTGATTCCGCTCAAAAATTCATGCGATGCGACGTTAGTTTTGTTTCAAATATTATTCTATCAACACAGATGTACATCGATAGTCTGCCGTTACAATTGATTTGCCTCGGGTGCACTGTGGAGTCGGTATGAGTGTTTCTAATGCCATGCTAGCGTGTACCATTGACTTGCGCTAGCCATAGCACCAGCGAACACGGCAACTAGAAGAACTGAATTAAATTTCTTGAAAACGTCTCCATCACACCGGCGGAGTTGGAAGATAGGTCTTTTGTCTAAAATTCCGAACTATCCCTTTAAGGGCTCAAGTCAAGTAAAGTTGATTACAGGCAGAATAAGCAGGATTTTTAGGCATTATTGTTCAATATTTCCTTAATAACCTTTCAGCGTATCGTAAAACATGTTTGACACAAACACATTGACAGCCATGTGACACCTGTGCTAACAGGAGATGCAACCAGGAAACACGTGATTGACGGCCAGATGTAAATCAGATCTGAACTGGGCCACAAAGATCAAGAGATTGTCTCGGGTTTTCTGTCATGTACAAAACAAGCGTATCAGGCCGAGCTCATCTGACACGACGCGAGCTCAGGGCAAAGAGCTGCGTGACTGACAAACGTTTTTGTTGAGTAATCGACTTTACCTTCTATAGCATTCACTGTTGTCCAGGTCTGAGGCAGCACTTTCTCTGTAACAATAATAAAAAACAGGAGGTCAGGAATATGACTTTTCAAAACTGTCACAGTGTACCTGGCATAGCGCTTCACTTTAAGCCGTTAAGTTGTTTAATTATTATTTTTCCCTGGCCTGCAGCTACGCTAACCCTGCCAGCCGCAGCCTAAAACCACTCAGTGTTGTTATTGAAAGGTTCCACATAATGAGCACCTGCTAGGCACTTATTATTATTACTATTATTACTATTATTACATCAAAGCCGAGCGAGGACAGGATTGCTTTGTCAGGGTAACAATGTATAAAAAAAAAGAATAAAAACCTCTGACGCAACATGGTGACTTTGCATGAACAAGAGCTCGAGATTTTAAAGGCCATCGGTACAAAAACTTTGGATTTGCTTAGGGCTGCAGCTATTAAATATTATAATATATTTTTATTTTATATATATATTTTTTTTTATTTTTTTTTTTTAAAACTGATTACTCGATTAATTGAGGAACAATCGGTAGAATACTTGATTACAAAAATATTCGATAGCTGCAGCCCTAGTAGCCTAAGCCACATTAAATCAGCTAACGTAAACATTGGGTTTACGTTAGCGTGTGCCGGAAGCGTTAGCATCTGGATGTTTTGGGCTCACATGCCGAATCATTGAGGACGTGCTGTTGTTGTACGCCAGTTGTAGTTTACAGTGGTTACACTGCACCTTGTTGGCTTCTTGTTTAAGCGTGAAATGGTCGCACACTTTGGACATTTTCTACCTTTTCTAGACTGTCGCTCTCCGTTTTTGCCATCGCGCCAGCAAAAATCCGGACGTGCGGTGTGCGTCTGCTAAAACGGTCCGTGTGGAACAATGATCCCTGCTCTAAACAGGCCGTGCTAGATCAGAATTGAACGAATACATTTAGGTTGCAGCCCTAGATTTGCTAGCAGGTAGATTTTGTTAATATTTGCTGAAAAAAAAATGGACAACAAACAGCGGTACCTGTGAAAGAGCAGCTCTATGAGCTTGGAGGTGCTGGTAAACGTTCTGTATGTGGAGAGGAAGATCTTGCTGTAGTCCTGCTCCTGGTAGTTGGGGTCAAGGAGATGATTCACCAGCAGGTCCAGGGTGGCGGCCTTCAGGCGCCGCACCTTGCAGGTCCGGTACTGGACAAACGCGCAGGACGGATTCGCGACGCTGGTTTGCGCAGCAGGCGGCGCAGGCTCTCGGCGCAGCGTGACCCGGTACACGGCGCCATCCTCAAACTCCTCACCCCACTCCTGCACTGGATTCTGGAGATAGGTAGAAATTAAAAGGGTTTAAGGGTTTCCCAAGTCCAGCTTGTGTCTTGAAACTAAAACACACAAATGCAAATCCTGCGCAGTGTTGCTGGTCACAACATAAAGGTCAGAGGTCGAGCAGCGAGGGGGTTAAAAATAGCAGGAACCCTCCATGGTCAAATAGGCAAGCGAAGCAACACACAAACACGCACACAAGTGACACAACACCACCGAGACGCACACCGGTCTCATATGAACCGCAAGAACTACGTAATATTTACATGTACTCACAGCCACCATCATCGCTGTAATGGCTGCACAAACAGGCGAGTGTGCAACAGTCATAATTATCAGGTTCATATGCTGGCTTCAGCATGTTCTCACCAGTTCCCAGAATTTTTTTTTTTTTTAACAATGTTTATGGACAAAATAGGATTATTTAGTCAGCGCATCAAAAGCAAAACAAAATCCAAAATGTCACAAATGCTCCAGTTTGCATCAGCCAGTGAATGCTAGCTCAGCACCCAGTGGTTGTAATTCAAACACGCCGTGTTCCATGATACATTCGTGGGCGCCGGGCAGATCGTGTTTGATCTCAGCGAGCGCGTTAGCCGTAGCTCCTCCCGAACGCTCAACAGCACTCGACGAGATGTGCACAAGAGGAGCGAGGATGACGATTGAATGCAAATACTGGGCACCTCGTTCTGTTTGAGAACAAGATTATGCAGAGTTGTATAATGAGACGGCAGCTGTGTCACAAAGGCCTCGGCAAAGGGAGCAACGTGCTATCGTGCTGGGTTTCTATTTTGCAAATTGCCACCAAATCGATTAATATTATTTGCAGTAATTTGGTTTTGAGTGTGTTTCTTTACCTGCACAATACAGTCAAAAACAAAACCTACTTTTTATTCTTAGTGTGGGTGAAATATATAATACCTGCAGCTGTCAGAGATGGAAGAAACAAGTGTTTTTGAGGTCATTGTGTAAAAACCATGGACCTACAATGAACATTATTTAATTTGCATCTTCTTTTATGCCTTCCTGTAAAACTTGTTATACATGTGTGTGATGTTTGTAAGCGTTAACAAAAATCACAGACACCCTTTTGTCCCTCAGATGGGAAATCGTGCCTCGTGTCCTGATGTTCCGAGTCAGTGATGTAGTGGTGGTACGAAGCACCGCTGACGCTCTGTTCTACAGAAAACAACCGACTACGATGTAGTTGGTAATTTATAATATTTACCGCTATGACAATATCAACAAGCAAAGTATACATTTGGCTTTAACTACAATTTACCATTTTCTCCCAATGAAACAGACTAGCGAACTTTTACTTCTACTTAAATCCCCAATTCACACTGTAACGCCCTTATAGTCCCTTAAATTTAGTGGGCAAAGAAATTTTAACTAGAATTATGTTTACATTCATTTAACATTTAACTGGTTTTATTTTTTTGTTATTTGAATTAAAAAAACAACAACAACAAAAACAGGCAGTGTATCACTAGCACAGTATTCAATGTTATTGCATTTCACATATATTGATCACATAAAGGCAACAACCACAAATTACATTTTAGATGTTTGGTGAAATATTTTCTGGTATAAACCACATCACTTTGACTTATTATTTTTTCCACACTGAAAATATAATGCAAACAAAACAAAAAATCACTCCCACTTACATGGAATTAAATCTGCATATCATTCGTCTCTCGTATCAGGACGAGTCTCGAGTCCAACAATAACGTCAAACTTCATAAAAAAGCATCGTCATCGATTTGACCTTTTGCAACCGTTTATGCTCCTCGTGTGTGAACATGTTACTTTTGAGTCACACAGCGGAGCATATGATTTACTAAATAGGTCTACTGTCTAAACAAGCTTTGAAAAATGAAACAGCTCATGCACCAACGACTCTGAAAACCAATGTTCTTTTTACTCACGGATATCGGTAACCACTATTGACAAGCATGTTTCAATGCAATGCTGGTTTTAAAAAAATGTAAGCTCTTTAAAAAGCAGCCAGGGATATATGCACATTTTTTTGTTGTTGTTGTTATTGATTTGTTGTTGCTTTTTGATAGGGTAAGGACTTTGGTTTATCTTTTAAGCCTTACCTAATGCTATGTTATTATGTTGTCACGTTATGTTAACATGTTTATATCTATATATGTACACACACACACATATATATACACATACACAAATGTGTATATATACACATATATGCATATATATACACACATATATAGATATACACATATGTGTATATATGCATATATACAAATATACATATACACATGTGTATATATGCATATATATACATATACACATATGTGTATATATGCATATATGCATATATATATACATATATAAGCATATATACACATGTATGCATATACACACATATATACACATATATGCATATATACACACACATATATGCATATATACACATATACGCATATATATATGCATATATACACATATACACATATAAACACATATATGCATATATACACATATATACATACATATAAACATATATACTGTATATACATACATATATATATGCACATGCATATCTACATATATATGCATATATACACACATATATATATTCCTATATACACATATGCGCATATATATGCACATATACGCACATAAATGCATATATATATATACAAATATATGCATATATACATACATATATACGCACATAAATGCATATATATATGTACACATATACATATACACACACATATATATATAAAAAATAAAAAATAAAACAGTCCAAAAACATCAACATAGCAATAACTTTAAACTAATGTTTTTAAAAAATCATACTATTAACTATAATCATAATAATAATGTGAGACAGTGACACTAATGTTGGAATTTACTCACCTGAGGTGAGGGTGTAACTACACTAGCAGTGTTTTAGCTCACGAAGTTACACACTGTGGCTTTAACTAGTATTTAAAGTGCAAAAGACAACTTCTGTACAGTGGTACAGTCCCATAGTTTTAAATCAAACAGGTCCAAACACGTGTTACAATACAGGCAGTGATTTTTGTGTTTGTTGCTGTGGGGGAAAAAAACCCCATAAAAATATAACAACAGTTCAGTGAAGTGAATTAAATCAGACTCACCATTGTTAACTCCCATTTTCCCATCATGTCGTCTAAGGAGTGCTGTTTCCCATCTCGTCAAGACTGTGTTGGTCTGAAAATCCACGTCCACTTCAGCTCTTCGTACAGTTTACGGCTGCATCGTGCAATAATAAATGTTTCTGTGTGACTTCTCTGGTTTTAGGGACTACATTAAACCGTCGACATTACAATGGGAAAAAACACGACTTTTCACCGCACACTCGCGGCTCACATTTCACTGTGATATAACGCAGAGACGGGGCTTGTTTTCGTGTGTCCGTCTGCACCAAAGTTCTTCTTCTTCTTCTTCTTCTTCTTCTTCCCCGACGTTGTTTTCACAGCGAACCGAAACCCGCGGCCGTGTTTCCCGGTGAGTGTGACAGAAACAGTCCGCTGACACAGGCTGAAACTCGGGGAGCTTTAAAGTGGGAGGAGACTTTCTGTTGGAGGTGTTGAATGTGGGAGGAGTCTCTCTCTCTGTGTGTGTGTGTGTGTGTGTGTGTGTTCTTGTATTTGGTGTCTTTGTGAGGACCACAAAACGTATTCAAACCAACAAAGTGAGGACATTTTGTCCAAGTGGGGACATTTAACTTTTCCCACTAAATGTCCTTTTGGGGTTTAAAGGGACACTGTGTAGTATTTATGGGTTTATATAACCCAAAATCCACTTTTTTATACATATTATGTGCTCCTGCATTGTCTAGTCGCTGTATCATAGTTTTTGATTCATTTTCGCAGTGTTTTAAAAAGTCATGTAAAAATAACATGGTCGCGGGCCGCTGTTGCATAGCCACTGTTAGCAGCGAGACGCCATGTTTCTACCGGAGCCTGTAAGGACAAACGCGAGAGAACAAATCAAGCGTCGCTTTAATTGTAGCAGAAGTCCCGCCTCCACTCTCTCCGCTTCATCTGCTACGGCCGCGGTAGCTCGCCCTCTCCCTCGTCGGCTTCTAAAAGCTCTACCGCGGCCACGAAGAGCTGTCCCTCGACCTATCCCTCTCGTTGTCTGAATAAATACTAGATCCTCATCTGCTGACACGGAGAAAGACGACGAGGACGACATTTGACAGGCTGAGGATACCGTAGCGCTCAGGGAAGGGAGGGGGTGAGCAGAGGAGCAGTTTGTTGTTGTAAATTTCAGCCTCTCCTCTAGATGTCACTATAAACTACATACTTCACCTTTAAGACCTGGTTTTAGGGTTAGTGTTAGAACTGGGTTTCAGCCAGGGTTAGGCAATAAAGCCCAATTTATACTGTGCTCTACGTATAGGTTACGCAGAGTCCTCTGCGTCAACGCAGAGCCTGTCGGAGAGCCTCTCCGTCATCTCCAGCTGCACGAAATATTTTTTAAGTGTCCGTCACTCCGTCAAGGGACAACGGAGATGGCAAGGGCTGCGATTGGTCCTCAGGACAGGCCGAGCTAATGCTGCTCTGTGCCGGCCACAGAGGCGAAGCTGATCACCGCCGACAACGTCACTGCCAAACGATAAATACGTCATATCTTAACACACACAGCACATGTTTAGACTCTAAATGGCCAATTTCTCGCCTCAAATTATCCTAAAACTGTGTTCCGTGACACAGAAAAGTGAGAAACGGCCACTGTTTCAACAACAACAGTCTTTCTCTCTCGGACGCCATTGCTCACTGTAGCCAAAAGCACAACAACCTTGCGTAGCGACCCCTACTGTTAAAAATACGTTTAAAAATAATGCAGGGCAGACCAAACACTGGTGATATGAATGGTGTTAATACCCCCCTTTTTTTTAATAGGCTCATCTGGGATCACACCCACTAATTTTAGTGTGAACGAGGCTCCATAGAGAGTATCAAGGCTTGAGCTACATCCACATGACTCCTTTTTCCCATTAAAAATGTATTGATTCTGCTCTGGATATACCTGCTATCCATACTACACCAACGCCGTAGAGTCCAAACACAGCCGTCTTTGTTTTAGTCTGAAAATTTAAAAAAGACAGTGTTTCAATCTGGACAGTCAGAGATGGCGACCTTTGAAAACAACACCGCGGTTCTCATTTCGCCACAACTTGACTGTCTCCTGTGAACATAACAGCTCTGTGTATGATTCACGTTCACATATAACCTCATTGTCAGGCTCATTGTCATACATCTTTGTTCATGGTACTGGCACGATGACATTAACATTGTTGCCTCACAACAAGACGGTCACTAATTGGAGTACCAACACACTGAAATTGATACCTGTGTCTCTCTGTGTTATGACAAAGAGCTCTTCTGTTTGGAGTTTGCATGTGTGTGCGTGAGTTTTCTCTAGCTATTCCAGGTTTCCTCCCATTGCCGGAAAAAATCATGCAAATTGAGGATTGGGTTGATCAGAGACTCTATTGCAAGGCTATTCAACTTAAGGCCCTCCAAGCCAATTTGGACCGGCCCGCAGCCCATTAACCCATAAATAATGAATGTATTATTAAAGAGCCACCTATTTCGTAGCTTCACCTATTTCGGGAACTTTGCAACACTTTGCGACAATTTGCAACACTTTGCGACAATTTGCGACACTTTGTGACACTGTGCGTCCCTTTTTGGCAAATACTAGTACAGCTGTAATTGTAGGCAGCCTATGTACAGTATGTACCAGAATATTTTCCACTATGAGCCAACTGTAGCAGTTGTACCTGAATATTATTGGTACTGTTACTTATATTTCTGCAAAAATAACCTATTGCGGCCATTGCACCTTAATGTTGTTTATATTGTTACCTCTAATTTTGTAAGAGCCATTTGTGACTGTTATACCCAAATGTTGGTGGAACTGTAACTGTAACCTTTTTGCACTATACGCAAATTGTATTGTACCTGAATGTTGGTGGTTTTGTTACTTACCTTTATTGCACAAAACTAGCAGCTAAATAATTTATTTTGTATCTTTTTGTATCCGTTTACTGTACATGCAACACAAAATAGTAGTACAGTACTTCCGAAAAGCTGGCTCTCTGGAGATTTTAGTTGAATAGCCCTGCTCTATTGACTGTAGGTGTGAATGTGAGTGTCCAGGTGTACCCCCCACCTTTCACCCTGTGTCAGCTGGGATTGGCTCCAGCTGCCCCACTTTATTGTAGAAGATGAATTGTTGTTTTTCATAAGTAAGTGCATTCTGAAACTAACACCCTGAGGAGGATAGATATCTGCTTCATTTTGTACACAATGTGCCTTAATGATCATGTGATATAATAAATTATACAAGTTAACACCTACATTAATTAATTTCTGTGTGCATGTTATATGAAGACAAGTTGTTCATTTTTAATTTGCGTGAACCTAATTAATTTACGTGTTATCTAATCAAGTTGTTTGTAAGCGTTTTCTTTTTCCAGTTGCTCATGTGGTGTCCACATGTGTTGGGTGAACTCTGTCCAACAAAGACACTGATAATGGTGAGAACTGATTTGCCCGAGAGCTAAAAAGCAGAGAGATACATTAGACAATGTCTGGTTGTGAGTTACTTTGGCCCTGTTCAACTCTGGTGTTTAACATGTGACCTGGTTGAGGCGCATGTGTGTTTACATTTTGACCTGTAGTGGGCACCGGCTTTTCCAAGAACTTTAAAACATGCTGAGCCCTTCACATTTCTCTTTTTTTGTGTCATCATCACAGCTGATGAAACCGTGGAAACCTCTTCCTTCGCAAATATAACAGACAACAAAAACATATCAGGAGAAAACAACATGGTTGTTTGTTTTTGAACCTGAGTTAAGAGTATTGTGTTCACCATCACTGCATCGTACACCACCACGAGGCTTAACACTGTAGTCACAATAGCACTCAAAGAACTGACATAAAAGACGTCCATTCGTGTTTCCTCTTTGTCTAAAATGTTGGAGTCATCAGAGTCATTTTCCATTTTCTTGACCCCTCTTATGCCAAAAGGTGTGGTTCATCCCCCTGAATGCATCTCATTGTTTATAGCAAAAGCATCATATTTTAGCCCGGACTGTAAACACAAATATGACACCTCCTGTTAACATGTCATCTTTATTAATCTGCTGTATATTATAAATTCAAATGGAGGTTTGAGCAGACTTGTTTTTTCTCTGTAGGGTTGAACATTTGCTCAGTTGACTTAAAAGCCATTGTAAGACTCATATAAGAGTGTACAGACAGGTTAGTGACTCTGTACTTTGGCTGTGAAGGAACCGCTGATGTCAGCATGAGAACATGCTGATGTTTAGCTTCTGCGCTGTTTACCGTGTTCACCATCTCAGTACTCAGCTTGTTGATGTGCTAACATTCACTAATTGGCATTAAACACAGGAATGTTGTGAGGTTTGCAGGTATTTGGACAGAAGTAAAATCCTGACATGCCGACAACACTGGAGTTAATAGTTAAGTTATATCAAGCATGTGAAAAGTAGGGAAAAGTAGGGACGAAATTACTATTCTGAGAGAATATTTTTATTCCTTTCATTTTGTTTAAGATAAAAGAACACTACTCAAATGTGTCATGTATTGTCATGTTTTGATATATTTTGATGACAAGTACTTTTTATTGGGTGTATTTATTATCTCGGGTAAAAAATCCCCCGGTGTTAGTGATGGTGTTTTGAATTCGAGCGATAGTGTTCTAGGCAGTGTGCGAAATACCCATTAATAATCGGGGGGGTCCCCATCTCCCATTTGTTAAGCAATACTGTTTCACCACCCCAGGTGCCACGCTGCAGTATTGGCCATCTTCCCTGTCAGATGTGGGCTTGTGTGGGCCTTTTCCACAGCGCCATTTGCAAAGCAATTCATTAAAACATTAAAAATACACAATTAGAAATAAAATAATTGACATTTTGTCTGGTGAAAAAGACTAAGAAAGCATGCAAAGTGTATTACGTTTGTAGATTATATATGTACAACTGAAATTCCAAAAATCTTTAGGAAAAAAACATGCTTTCCAATTACACTGCAGCATGTTTAGACCCCCCTCAAATGTTGCATTTGAGGCTTTTAGGGGGGCTAAAAGTCTAACCCCCCTGTATTTCGCACATTGGTTCTAGGCTTAACAAGGCCTGCTTGCTTTAGTTTGTTTCAGTGTCAGCCTCCTGAGTTCCCCTTTTCCTTTGTGTCCCCAAAGTCTCTTGAAACACCTCTGCGCGAAACGTATTACGCCAGGCATTACAGTTTAAACTGGCCCGGTGAAAAAACACAACGCCACATAGTGTAGTAACAGTACTACAGTGTGCAGGAATGTCACTGATGAGCACTCTCGGTCCTACCCCTGCATGCCAAGAGCTCTTCAAATTGTGAAAGGCTCGTCATCAGCAAACCACCGCATATCTTCACGTCTGCTCTCTGCCTGTCAAGGATTACAAAAAAACCTCCTCTGAGCGACTGAGCCAAAGATGAGCATTAATCACACTGTCACCCTGTCAGTGTGATCCACATAGGGGCAATGGAGTAGTGTATCACATATCACACTGTATGTTGACAATGGACTCATCGGAAAGACAAACAAACTTCAAACGTCACACGGTTCATGGAGTTCAGGAATTAAAAGACTTCAGAATAAGGCTGATGCCCAGCAGCAGCAGTGGTAAGGAATGCAGATGCATGGTTTTTTATCAGCACAAAGAGACAGACAAATACCTTTTTTTTTTTTTTTTAAATCCTGTCATTCACAAGCCACATGACTTGAGTTGGCCTTTAATCATAAAAGTATATGGAATTGCTTCAGCACGGTCATATTCGCCTTTTAATGGCCAGATATCACGGGTTCTTAGATTGACATTCACCGGCTGAAAAATTCAAACAAATGCTTAAAGGCGCCATATGTAAGAATGTGGCCAAAAAACGGTCACTACATTCAAATTCAAAATACCGAGGTCTTTTAGGTTTCATTTTTCTGACGTGACTGGCAACCCGTGTGCAGCTGAGACTCTACTGACTGCAATGATTGGTAGACGGCGGTAGGTGGCGCCACATGGCAAAACATGATTTTTAAAAACGTAAACATGATTTGCAGTCTGCAAAAAAATTTTTTAATGCAAATATTTTGGCTGTACTGTTGTTGTTGGTGAGTTCAGTTTGTTATATGAATATAGATTTATTACATAATGCACCTTCAAATTTCAATGCTGATTTCTAACTGTTGACCGTCTTTAGCTTGTTGTTACACAGGCTAAGCTGTCGGCCAGGTGACACGGCTAACAGTGCCGTTTCCCTTGGGTTTCTCTCAGTGTAAACATCTCATCACAAAAGAGAAGTGATAAGACGTGACTCAGACCTCATTAAATCTGTTTGCCTTGAAATAATAATAAAAAAAAAAATATTGCTATTATTATTATTAGGTGAAGGCGGCTTCACATTTCTAAGGTTGCCAGGGCCACAGTGGCAAATATCAAGTGTATATCAGTCACTCCCAGGAATGCCACTGCGCCAACTATAATGACTCAAGCATTAACCTGGAAAGAAAAGAAAACCCTCCTGGGACAAGCCTTGTTAACCACACAGGACCTGTGACGCAAGGCTGCTAAGAACACAGCGTATTCTGTTATTCACAAACAAAATCTCTGCTCAATGTTTGACTCCAAACACAATGACCCTGAATTTGCATTCCCTGAAAATCGCGATGATGATGATGATGATGATGATGCTAGCGACTTGTGTTGCAAGCATGTGGTCTGTGAATGGATAAACATAACCTTTCAGGTGCGCTGGGATATGATTCACAACAGAAATCGAGCCATTTATTTGCATTATTAAATTAAAAACCATTAAAAAACAGACCAAACTACGACTACTATCAAAAGAGATTACATTTCTATTCTGTAGGTGAACCATGGCGATCCTCATCGGCTCATGCAGCTGCCTTATTGCTCAAAGTACAGCTACATGTTCAGCATGTTGTGTCCACAATGTGGAAGATAAAGTAAGTTTGTCTACATAGCACTTTTCACAGGCAAGTGTTTTACAGGATCATAAAAAACTTAAAACAGAGCCACACAGGATCATAACAGAACACACACACATGTAAAAAACAATATCAAGTCCAATGACAAACCTAATACAAACAAAAATGACCTGAAAACCCAAACAGCTCGATCAAAAATAAAAGTCTAGCAGCGTACATGTTTTGGCATGTGGCGCCACTTACCACCATCTACCAATCAGCTGCCGAGCAACCACGGGTTGCCAGTTACGCCAAAAAACGAAACCTTAAAGACCTTGGTATTTTGAATTTGAATGTAGTAACTGTTTTTGGCCACATTCTTACATATGGCACCTTTAACTACTTGTTTTGGATGCTATTTTTTGACCTTGTACTGATATATTTTCAATTCTGTCTCTGCGTTGTTTTAAATGTTTATATGTGACTTGGATGAAAACTTTCATCGGATGTCATTATGAAATATTGACTCTACATTTTATTTTTTGCTCCAGAGAGCAGCAAATAACATAGGCTCCAGAATTGAGCCCTGTGGGACCCCACACTAGATAGACTAAAGAGATGTCACGAAGCTTTTGATAGAAGTCTGAACACCAGAGGTGGAAAGTAAGGAAATACATTTACTCAAGTTACTGTATTGAATACTTTTTTGTGTATTTTGTATTTTTAAGTACAATTTAAAATCAGGATTTTGTATTTTACTTTTAGTTACTTTATAAATCCTATCCGTTACTGAGTAAATATAAAAATTCAGCACAATGAAGACCTACAGGGTCTACATTTCTGACCCCTTGTCATATTTCGACTACCCTCACACCCCTAGCAAAGTAACTAACTTTTACTTAAAGTACAACTACTTTTACTTCTACTTGAGTAATATTTCATCAAAGTATTGGTACTTTTACTTAAATACAATATTTTAGTACTTTTTCCACCTCTGCTGAAAACATATCTGATATATGTCCAATCAGACTGGTGCTCTCTTGAGTCGAGCTCGACCTCACATCAAGCGGTGCTATCACAGTGCAGTCACCTGATACTGTTGAGTTGGCACTGTGGTTTTAGTAGATTGAAACATTGGAAATCTGATATGAATCCACTATGACATCATGACGATTGTTCTTTCACCTTCACCGATCGACACAATTTAACCACAAGGTCGTGAAAAAATGTCAAGAATGTAGAAAATGAGCTCATCGGACATTCTACCAGCCGCAAGCAGTAGCACAGAATACCGAAAAATGCTCTCGTCAAGGATTCATTCCATTTATCTGGTGTCAACAACAAGTTGACGTGACAGTGATTCACTGCTTGCGGTCGAGATGATTCAGAGAGAAAGACAATGGTGATCTGCTGCAACCCTCAGGTGAGGCTCGCATCAAGTCAACACGGCAGCCTCGCGAGAGCCTCTCCTGACCTATTTTAGCGCGTGCACTCCATCTCATGGTCACAGGGGGGAACAGCAGGCAAGAAGCGAGAAGTTTGTGGGTTACGAGGACAGCGGGGCTCACCGGACTTCTCTCTTTGTGAATGATTGCAAAGTTAAGATACAGACTGAATGGGAAGACGATACGGATTCCTCTCCTCAGTCACCACAGTAACCAGCAGTCATATGGGCCATTTCTAGACTCCTAACCCTTTAGATCATTGGTTCTCAAAGTGCGGCCCCGGGGGCCAATGGCGGCCCGCAGAAACATTTCTGGCGGCCCGCAGTGAATTACAGTTGATAGTTTTAATCCAGGAGCTACTTGTTAAATTGGACAATAAGTGTAAACAAAAATACTGGGTATTTACCTGGTTTCTATATGGTGAATTTTAGTGTATTATTGGGTTATAAGCTGGTAATAACTACAGCCCCCAATTACTAGCTATTTACCCAGTAAATATATGGTAACAGAAATGTGTTACTTGTTATTAACCTGTAATTAGAAGGTAAGAACAATGGCCAAAATACTGTAAATTATAAAGCGTTATTATATTAATGCTTAAATTAAAAGATTATATTACTTAATGCTAGACTGTAGAACTGCAATCTGGTCATTAAAATGATCACAAATGGGATTTATTTCTGTTTTTTTCATTTGGCGGCCCTCAGTCCAATGTTGGGTTCTTAAATTGGCCCTCAGGTATCAACACTTTGAGAACCCCTGGTTTAGATGATCCACGAAGATGCTACGATCTGTTGTACTTAACGAGCAAAACGGGCTACAGTCATGATAACACACAAACACAAACACACACACAGGCCAGGCTGACCCTGACACCATAGGTTGGTTGGCTGTATCTATATACACATCTACAGTACATGTATGTCCCTCACTCTGAGTGAGATTTACTGCTCTGTCATTATTCACATTCCTTTGCTGGCCATAAAATCCTCCTAATATGTCACAGAGACTCAGGAATAATGTTCATATAACAAACTGAACTCACCAACAACAACAATACAGACAAAATATTTGTATTTAAATATTTTGCAGACTGCAAATCACATTTATGTTTTGGCATGTGGCGCCACCTACCGCCATCTACCAATCATTGCAGTCAGTAGAGTCTCAGCTACCGAGCAACCACGGGTTGCCAGTTACGTCAGAAAACGAAACCTAAAAGACCTCTGTATTTTGAATTTGAATGTAGTAACCGTTTTTGGCCACATTCTTACATATGGCACCTTTAAATAAATCTGATTTCTGTTTATCTTTCAACTTGGTTTACTGCGTTTACTTTTTTGTCGTCAAAGGATTACAGTGTAAACCAGGGTTTCAGAATCCTGGTCCTACATGGTTTTTTTAGACGTTTCCCTGCTCCAACACACCTGATTCAGACGGTCAACTCATCAACAAGCTCTGCAGAAGCCTGATATCGACCCATTCATCTTAATCAGGTGTGTTGGAGCAGGGAAACATGTAAAACGTGCAGTGGGTCCCTGAGGACCAGGATTGGGAAACACCGGTTTAAACAACCAGCAAACTCATGAATTAGACAACTAACGTAGCAGCAAAAAAACTGAATCGGGCAAGAAATAAAAGACAATTTGGCCACCAAAGAACCTGCATTTGCCACGTACCCCGAGGATGTGGATCCATTCTACTTATCCATGCAGCCTAATTAGCACATCTGCAAATTAGCCATCAGTTCAAAAGAGAAAACGGCTCCGACATAAATATGTACAAAACTATGATTTATTTCAAAAACAATACAAATCCGAATGCTCGACATAAGCGTCAATGTATAACCCTTGATATCAAGTACACAATAAAAGTTAGTTTTGTTCAAATGTACTCATCTCTCCATGCATTTATAGATTTAAAAAAAGAACCAAAAAGATTGCACATCATTAGCTTCAGAAACTATGAATGTAGAAAAAGGCCTCGACTACAACATGGCCCCATAATGGCTTTGGTACAACAAGGTTATTCATATACTTATTAAAAATTCAAGATTATATATTATAAAAAGAAAAGAAAAAAAAGGCTGAAAGCACAACTTTTATAGATAAACATTTATACGGAACTTCATACAACACACAATATTCAAATTAAGCTGCATCTTTAATTTAAAAATATACATCTTACTATAATAGTTTTGGATGTTAACTGCATTTTTCTTTTTTTTTTAAAAAGCTGCAAAACGTTAAAACCCACACGGAGAATGTGGGATGGCGATCACGTTGGACTCAAGCTATGACACATTTGGCATTAAAATAAAATAAAATAAAATAAAATAAAATAAAATAAAATAAAAACACTACCGATTGTCACCTACATGAACTTGCTGGTGAGTCATGGTATGAGGTTCCTGTCCAGACCTGTTCCCACTCAATCATTCCACAGTCACTTTTACAGCCCACAGTCACTTTAAGGCTTTCGCACGTCAGATGACGCAGCTCTACTCGGCCGGCTGATTCTTGTTCTTCTTCTTTAGGATTTTGCGGAGGCTCTCGGCCATCATGTAGGGTCTCTCCGGACTGCCGTCATTCCTCTCCAGATCCTCCACTGGAATGAAATTTAATATGATGAAGAAGAAAAAGAAAAAAAAAAAGGTATATGCAGACATTTTAATCCATGGTTAAGTTGCAAACAATATGCATCTCTCTAAAGCTGTAGTGCGTAACTTTTAATGATTAACAGATTATCTCATATCGCCCAGAGAGATTCTCACGCGCACACAAAAACGGGATTAATTATCATAAGTAGACACGCATGTTTACGTTGGGATTTTAAAGGTGCGGTGGATTAAAATAGTTTGAACGACAATAACTAGATGATAAAATAATTTTCATTGAGATAAATGATAGGATACAAGTTAAATAATTAGGAAAATTAACAACTTGATATATGATGAATCTTTTAATTATTGAAAAAGAGATTTTCGTTTGCATTTTTTAATTTCCTATTTCAAAAGGTTTTTGACCTAAACACCTGCTAAAAAGACCCTGCTCAACTCCATCAACTGAATAACTGTAATGTAATAATCTAAAGAATTACATTTGGAATGGAATAAAATAAAAAGGAGGATCATTAAAAGTGTTTGAGCAGAATATAGTATTTTCTACAAAATCATATAAACTTGACATTAGAGATATATAAATAAATATATAAATATATAAAACCTTCAAGTCAAACCACCAGCATCTGTTCTGGTTTTGTGTGAAACCAGAGAAAAAATAAAAAGTACATCATCTACTAACAAAAGCACCACTGATGATTATAATTGTGCCGTTTGCACCGACTGTAAACAAGCGAGTAGCCTTCTTTTATTTTAAGCCACAGATGCAAACAGACCATCATTAACACAGTTCATCAGGCACATGGACGGCTTCAAGTTTCAAGTGGATGTCAGAAAATTCAAATATTTAAACACCGCCATTAACCAGCTAAAGTAATCCAACAGAACCTGGGTTTGTCAACAAGAGAAAATACTAAAGTCTCATCACCTCCACGAGGAGATCGTCATAGTCACAAAGCAGCAAATTACGCCTGTTATAATAATAATAATAATAATAATAATAATAATATGTACATTTTAAAGCACTGATTCCAAGATTCGGTTAATCGACCATTCATTTTTACCCCAGTAGTCACTGCTGCGTCAAGATTTATGTGCTAGCATAGCACATAGTTAGCAATGACACGGTTAGCTAAATTATCAAAATTCAAAGTTGACAAAAAAGATGATTTTATCAGCTTATAAAAAAAGTGAATGTAGTTTTCCAGTTTGGCCTCATTCAGAAAACTGCAAGACCACATTGACTGTATTGATAATACATTGAATAGCCACCAGGGGGCGACATAATAACATCCTTTTTTGTTGCATCATTGACATCATCTTTAGAAGCACTGTAGTATGTGTAACTGTTTCTAAGCTACAAACACACAATCACTGTCTTAAAGATGAATTTAGTAAACGGTCAATTTAAAAAAATCAACAAACCTACATCTCTTAACATTTACTTATGTTAAAGTTTAAATGGTCAGTAGTGAATAAAAAGACGGTCTTTCATGCAGTCCTCGACTCCAGAGGTAGAATCTGCTCGTTCGAGCGCAACGAAGCAAAAACACTGAACCTGAAATTGTCCGTCTCATCATCGCAAAAACACAATCTGCCTCTTTGAGACAAGTGCAAAAGAGAGTTTGTTTGAGTAGTGTTCATGTGCTTGTAGTTCCTTCGGGTTTCTCCTAAAAAGACTACTCTAAGACACGTCCTCCTCTTTAGTCTGCTGCTGTTTCAACTCTTCGTCTTCCCGTTGCTGAGCGGACAACGAAGACGAGTCCTCGGCCTTGCTCTTCCACAGAATCTCGCGGAGAGTCGGCGACATGAAATAAGGCCGAGCGGCCGAGCCGTCATTGCGCTCCAGGTCTTCACCTTATCGTGTGCGAGTATTTGTGTGTGTGTGTGTGTTAATGAATGACAATGAGTATAAAAAGGGGCCAGTGGGAAGGGGAAAGGGAGGTGAAATGAAGGAAGTAAAAGAAAAGGAAAAGAGAGACAAAAAAGAGAAAAAAGTCAAATAGCAAGCCAAAGCACCCAGCATGCACTTCAGATTATCAAACATTACAGCTGAACACCAGGCATCAAAAATAATGCAAGTCACAGACTGTTATTTGAAATGGTTTAGTTCACCATATTCATGCAACTTTAGAATTAGTGGCAGCCCCAACACCAAGAGAAGTAAAGTAAGAATTCGTGAAGTGAGAAAAGATACGACTCAGGGAATTATTACGCTTCTTTTTTGCTTCATCGTAACTCGTTTTCAATGCTCAATTTCCTACGTTTTAAAGTAGACATATTATAGCCTATTTCTCCAAGTGAACCTAGTTACCTGGTGTCCTAATGAACATGTCTTTTGAGTGTCTGTCTCTTTAAATATGCAAATGAGACACAGGAAACTATGTCAGCATCACTGAGGCTCCAGCAGCTAACAGCAGTTAGCATTTGTAAAAGCCATCATTTGCCAACTCTAGCCGGCACATTGCCGTCATATATAAAATGTAAATCCTCCGAGGCTGGAAGTTTGTGTAGAACTCTGTGCTGCACTGTGCAGACAAGAATAGAACACTTCGCCGACTTCCGCTCTTCCGGATACTTTATCCACGAGACAATTCCAGGAATGTCTCATTGTGACGTAGCAATGAGTGCAGAAGTCAACATTGAGTGTTTTATCTCCTGTACTTAAACTGAGGAGGACCACAAAAACATGACCGAGTCATCTTTTTTCACACTTTGCCTACTCATAGGGCCTCCAGAGTATTAAAATTATTAAAAAGCTTATTTTGCATCATATGTCTATGCGAAACACTTGGAGAACGTGAAGAAAAGGTGAGATGTACTTACAGAAGCAGAGGAACAGAGTGTCCACACACATGTTGTACACGCTGAAGAATCCGCTAGCAATCAGGTACGAGCCAACCACCACGGTCTGGGGGGAAGAAGTGTAAAAATATGAAATGAAAACAATTATGCACCAGTTTTCTTGTTGTTGTTTTTTATAACGGTCATTTTCAGAGACTGAAATCTACAGCCTTTTTCTGAAGATTTGCATGTTCATCAGTATCTAGTTTTGGCATTATTCAATGCAATGAAGGCAATGATGACTTAGGGCATGATGGTTTGGCACCTTCAAAAAGAGTGAGTGTCTGTTTTTAAAAAGTTTAGGAAAAACACTCTTGTTGCTCGTAGAACAGTATTTTTGGAATCACTGGAATTGGTGAGACTCACCAGGATGGGCACCCAGTAATAGTTGAGAGTGGGAGCCGTGTCCTGAAAGGCTTTCACTCTACCAGAGAAGAAGAAGAAGGCAAAGACACCTGTGGAAGCAAAAAAACAAATGAGTCATTCTGGTCTTACCTTTACACCCTTTATTATTAGTTTTTGAGTCGTTGAAGACACCATATCATTCATATTATGTGTGCACGTATAGATGTATCAATTACTTTTGTCTGGATTACAGTTCTGTCATATATTCATTAAAAAACATAATTAATTTAATCCTCAACAGAGCTGTTGTATTTATGAAACTACGATTATAAAGTGCATCTACATTTTAAAACGATGACTAACACAGTGATCCGTGTACGCCGACACGAAACCTGTTCACTCCCAATTACATCATTGAATCAGTGTTTGACAATTAATTAATTTTTCCGTTCCTGAAAAAGCAGATGCCAGATTATATCAAGAAGCACATAAATCAAAAAGGAGTCGTTATTCCAGTCAGCTTCAAGAATAAATATAAAGTAGAAACTCACCCACGAGGCCAACGACCAGCAATTTGCCCAAAAACAAGAGGAAATCTGTCACTTTATCCAAGACGGCCACCCTGAAAGATTAAAAAGGAATAAAGTTGACCTAAAACAAATTGATACAGACACTGTACACGTTCTATTTTTATGACACGACAAACACACTCACCTGATCATGTTCCTCATGAGGAGGAAGAAGGCATCTTTGGCTGAGGAGCAGAAGTTTTTGCCATGAATGGCCACCTAGAGGCAAAATTAAACCATTACATTGACTGAATGTACAACGTTGTGTAATTTTACTGATGCAAAGTGACACACACACACACACACACACACCATAATGTAGGCATTTCTGTTGAGGAACTTGACAAATTTCTCCAGACACCAGAAGCAGCACTTCAGACAGCACATCATGAACCTGGCACACTTGTTCTGAGCTCCTGTGAAATGAGAAGAAAACATTTACTGAACAACTGATGGACGCAGGATTTACACAAAAGTCCTCAAATAAATGAGTGACGAAGAGAACAAAATGTTATTGCTACCATTTCATTTATGTGCATTTATGAGTGTAACAGTGTAGGGCAATAAAACCAGAGCGCTCAACTCTCTCACACGCATATAAATAAGCTCACACATGGCATTAGTAATCTATGAATGGTTGCTTAGCGTAGTCCATTCATACAGCCGTCTTGAATCAGCCAATCAGAAAATAAGTACTTCTTGTTGCCGGGTAAAGTCTGAAAATAGGTTTCCGCTGCAAGCAACTCGTTCCACAAGATGGAAGAGAAAGAGCACTGTAATTTATAGGGGTGTGCCAAAAAAAAGGCACTTATATTTTTGTTACTTATGCAATATGTGGTATTGCTTTTATGCAACAGTTACAACACTTCCATCTAAGCATGAATAAATATTTAAAAGATAAAAGGTGCCATATGTAAGAATGTGGCCATAAAACGGTTACTGCATTCAAATTCAAAAGGTCTTTTAGGTTTTCGTTTTCTGACGTAACTGGCAACCCGTGGTTGCTCGGCAGCTGAGACTCTACTGACTGCAATGATTGGTAGACGGCGGTAGGTGGCGCCACATGCCAAAACATGATTTCAAAACATAAACATGATTTGCAGTCTGCAAAATATTTTTTTTAATGCAAATATTTTGTCTGTACTGTTGTTGTTGGTGAGTTCAGTTTGTTATATGAACATTATTCCTGAGTCTCTGTGACATATTAGGAGGATTTTATGGCCAGTTGCTTTAGATTTATTACATAATGCACCTTTAATAAATCTGGAGAAAAAAAACACTTTAATGTCTCCATTTGTCATTCTGTCTTGGGACTGGGGTGTTCATACCTAGATGTATAGCTTGATTTGAAAATAGCGCTCTTATGTGTTTTGGCTCCAGGACTATGACCTCAGTTTTGTCTGTGTTAAGCATTTGGAAATTCTTGGTCATCCATGTCTTTAAGACAATCCTGGAGTATAATTGAGGGGTTTGGGTCATCAGGTCGTACAGATACATATAGCTGGGTGTCATCTGCATAGCAATGGAGATGTATGTCATGTTTAATGATAATGTTGCCTAGTGGGGCAGCATGTACAGGGTAAAAAATAAAAAATAAAAAATCGGTTGTAAATAAGCAAAAATAAAGTTATAAATAAGTTTGAAGATTCAAGAACAAACCTTTAAGCTTGTGGTCCAGATACTCCAGCATAACTCTGATGATCTGAATGATGGATAGAATAAGGGAACCAAACGCCAGACTCCCAGTGTGATACCTACAACAACAACAAGGCAACAACACAAAACATTCTGTTGAAATGACAGGGGTTTTTTTTGATAATAAAACAGAACATGAGCAAGAGATGGAAAACCAGACCTGAGTGATCTCCCCAAGGAGGAAAAGACCGGGAACGCTGGCATGTCGTCTGGCTTAACGACGGCCCAGTAATACGAGGCAAAGGCCCCGGCCAGCGTCATCTGACCCAGACCGATGACAAAGTTGGCGCACCAGAAGAAGAGGAAGACGTTGTAGAACTGCAGCGCAATCAGGTATTTGTGGTAAACGGTTTCTCCTCCATAGAAGGCAAAGAGGCACTGGGAGTCTGGGCACTCTCTTTGCATCGTACTGGTCGAGTAGTTCTGAGGACAGACAGACAGAGGGTTACACAGATATGTTTTAACCACAGATGTATGTTAATGTAAACAAATTGAAAGGATAAAAACAAACGTACAGCCGGCTCACAAACTGTTCTGGAGTGTTCACACGACGTCTCGTTGAAGACTTTGTAGATGGGCTCGTTGGAGGTGGACAAGAAACTGATCGCTTACGTCAAGGTTTAACATCATTAGCAATTTCATACCAACACTTTATAATAAGTACACACCATTAGCATTAGTTACGCATTAAAGCTCCCATAGAGTGGTCCTATCGCACACATATGTGAGTTATGGAGGTTTACTTGCATACATTAACTTGTTTTTTTGGTCAAAAACTTCCTAGTTCCTGTAAATGAGCTGATCGAAATCTCTCCTCACTGAAGCTCTTGTCAGTCATGATGTTTCAGACTAAAATCTCACCCCCAGAAGACAGAACTGTGGGTGATTTCCCAACGGTCTTGTGATTGGCCAATACCTGGAAGTGACATAGTTAGCACGTCAGCTCTCAGAAGTGCAGCTCCCCCCTCTGGAACGGTGGATGTACTGCTACTCATTATCAAAACATTGTTTTAACAATGTTTTTAAAAATGGCTTGGTCACGACTCCCCGCCGCAGTCCCTTTTTACGCCTTTGACCCAGAGTGAAAAACCTCCACAACGGACGTTATTCTTCTTCTGCGGTTCAATGTACGCAACCGGATGTGCCCGGACTAGTGCCCGGAGCAGGACGATCTGCTGTTCAGGAGACGGGATCCTGACGTCACGAGTCCAAGGTTTCTCAGAGCGCTTGCAGAGCCCGAGAATACAATAAAACCCAGCGTTCTCAGCAATGGCTGAACTGTTTGTTTGGAACCTTCAGGGCTTCGTAAACGAGGTAATGGCACAGACACACACCATCGTTAATTGGAACTTCCGGTCTGTGGGAGCTTTAATCTTCTTTTATTTACCCCCAAGTTTTGAAAATAACTTGTAGAAATAAACGAGTACATACATGAGTTACTTTTCCATCTTACCACCTGCTTTTTTTAAATATCTGCTTCATTGCACAAGTAATGAAGAGTCTTCTATTTTTCTCTTCAGATGGTTCATGATGAACAGGCAGCCTGACAACATAACAACACAAGGATACACTGCAGTGACTCCCCAGTAGGCGATGACTATGGCCAGGAGGAGGAAAGTGAAGAGAGGGTAGAAGAGGGAGCACATCATATGGGCAATGGTTCTGTAAAAACACACACACAAAAATAAAACAATCTTATAAGGCTTGCTGAATCAGTGTATTCTTTTAAATAACTTCTTAAAACTATTATTATTATTATTATCATCTTCTTGTATTTAGGTCAGTTTATCCGTGACCGTAGCACTGACCTGCTGGCTTCTTTGATGAGAGCAATGGCGATGAGAATCCTTTTCCTGAGGAAGATGAGCAGGAGGATGATGATGACCTCCACGATGGCCAGGATGATCACTAACAAAAAAAACAAAAACATTTATTTACTTTACAGTAAAAGCTCTTAAGTCTACACATATGTAAGAGATGTGATGAACACTGACTGAAGGCCAGCCACGTCTGTCTGATCTGCAGGTAGACGGTGAAGTCCGTCTGGAAGCCGAGCTCCTGGAGCGTCACGTTAGAGCCAGCCTCTCCCTTCAGAGCGGCGTACTCCATGTAACAGTGGAAGATACCTGAGAAACACCACAGTGAATAATACATCAAAAATGACATTTTATGGACCAAACCATTAATCGATTACTATATTAATATGCAGTACAGCATTGAGACGCGACAACAACTCTAACACGGTAGGATTTTATATAAACCAAGTCTGATCTTCTCTCCGGAGCCAAAAAAAAAGTCCCTCATTTTTCCTCTCAGCATTTATTAACCAATAGCTCAAAGTTTAAACCTCATTTTTGAAAAAACTCCTCCGAAGAGAACATTACGAAAAGATAATGATTAAATGTCACCGGTGCATTCGTCCTTACCATATCCTATTACGAGTATCAGCAGCGCGATCATGACCCACACCATGATTCCAGCCAGGAAGCGCAGCAGAACGAGGAAGATGAGGCTGAGGACCAACGCGATAACTAACCCTCTGGAGAGGAGAGAGGAAAGAGGAAAGGAGTGTTTGAAGGGAAGGTAAACTCAAAGTGAACAGATCACAGAAGCAGATTAACCACCGTGAGCGAGCGTCTTACATGAGAATCCAGTACCAGGACTGCGTGTAATCCTCAAAGATTTTCATAACCACCTGACGCGCCTCCATAACCACAGTGGCATTCCTGTGGAGAGATTCACACGCGTGTGTGTTTATCTGGTTTTAAAAAGCAACCATACAATCCTTTGGTAATATTGAGAAAAATAAATACGATGTGGCAGGTCAGGACAGGCCGCTGTCATTCCAGGACTCACTTGACTCCGTCCACAAGGTCCTTGGCGTCTCTAATTTTGCCAGTTTCATCTTCAAATTTAGAGTTGTTTCCCACAGTGATCACGCCGCCTTTCTGGCCCAACGCAGGGAAGCACCTGCGTGTGACTGGTTAGACAAGAGAAAGAAATAGAAGCATGTTTTCGATTAGCTCTCTGTCCAGTGTATAACATCTAACATGTATGGGTTAGACCACACTCACAGGGTACGCTTGGGGTCAGGATAGCAGGACAGAGACGAGCCCTGAGGATGTCTGGTATTCCCTGAAACACAGTCAATCCAGATTAGAGATAGTGTGTAGACGGATTTAACGATGTTTCCACTCAAATTAAACTTAAAAACTTACCATGGAGTCTGTTACGCCCTCCTGGCAGAACTTCTTGTAGTAGGTAAAGTCCTTATTGTTGGTGTAAGCTCGGACTAACGTCATGAACTTAGTCGGGCACTCCTCCACGCAGATCTAAATGACATTTAAAGGTGCATTATGTGATAAATCTAAAGCAACTGGCCATAAAATCCTCCTAATATGTCACAGAGACTCAGGAATAATGTTCATAACAAACTGAACAACAACAGTACAGACAAAAAAAAATATGTTGCAGACTGCAAATCATGTTTATGTTTTGAAATCATGTTTTAGCATGTGGCGCCACCTACCGCCATCTACCAATCATTGCAGTCAGTGGAGTCTCAGCTGCAGAGCAACCACGGGTTGCCAGTTATGTCTGAGCTACAATGGCAGAGAAAACGAAACCTAAAAGACCTCGGTATTTTGAATTTGAGTGTAGTAACTGTGCAGAACACTGTTAAAGGTGCTGCAATGATAGTTTTTTGCTATACAATGTACACGTTCTGCTACTCTAGCTTCTTAAAAGTGAATGTGTTCTGGTTTCTTTGTCAGGTTTGTGGACAAAAATCCTTTTAGGATGTTGTTATTCGACACCATTTTCAATGTGTTATAGAAGAAACTAAGAAAATGTGACATATTTATCAGTGATGAAAATACTAATGCACCAACAGCAAAAACAGTAATCAACATAACTAGAGCTGAAACGATTAATCGATGAATCGATTATTAATCGATTACTAAATTAAACGTCAACTCAAGATCTCTGATTGTTTTAGCTTCTTAAATGTGAATATTTTCTTTGTTTCTTTCCAGGTTTGACAAACGCTGATCAACGTTTTTTAACATTTTATGACATTTTATGAACTAAACGATTTATCGATTACCAAAATAATCGTTAGTTGCAGCTCTAAACCTAACGGTAACAAATTGCCCAAGAAGCAAAAGTAGAAGCTGCGTCTGAAAGCAGCATCGTTCATTTAAACAGCACGTGTTCAGACTAATGGACACACTCTGCTCTTTCAGTGCAAAATACACAGGAAACAAAACTACAACACAACAAAAATGCTGACTGACATCAGTCTACTTTACCACCGTGATCAACATACAGTATTGTATAGATCTCCCGTAAGTATAAAGCAGGTTGAAATTTGAGGCCAACAATTCTTGTTAGTTGTATCAATTATATCAATTATCGATCAATAAATAGACAGTTAATTAAACTTATCAAGAGGTCAGGGGTCTGTAGTGGCTCTCACCTCTCACCCTGAAAGGTGACAGATTTAAAATGTAAAAATTGAGCATGAGTCACAGTTTTTATTCTACATTCCCCTTATTATAAAGAGATAAAAATAACTATAGCGTATGGAATGTCTTTTCAAAATCTAAAAAAGATTGTGGTGCGCTGACAATATGTGGCATCGATATTGTACCTGTGTGGTGGGACACTGGAACTCCAGCAGCACCATAGGACTGGCACACTTCATGATGTTGAAGTAGAACAACAGACGCTTGTTCCTGTCCGTCAAAGGGAAAACAAAAACAAACATACAGAGAGAAATGAGTTGAATGGATGTAAAAGGTCACATCTTTGCAGTTTGAAATAAAACTGCCCCCCAGTGTCTGCGTCTTTGTTATACAGTCCAGTCAGAAGACATCATCATAATATGATGATACAGTATTTGTTGATGCATAATATGAGTGGACCGTTTTGTAAATTCTTGCATTTCTGTAATAGAAAAAATTAAACTATAAGTAAGAAGAGTGGATTCATGGGACACAATCAATCGATCGATATAGCTCAAAATATAGAGTTAGCAAGATAGATGGATGGATAGATAGATAGATAGATAGATAGATAGATAGATAGATAGATAGATAGATAGATAGATAGATAGATAGATAGATAGATAGATAGATAGATAGAGCTCAAAATATAGAGTTAGCTAGAGAGCTAGCATAGATAGAGCTCAAAATATAGTGAGCTTGAGATAGATAGATAGATAGATAGATAGATAGATAGATAGATAGATAGATAGATAGATAGATAGATAGATAGATAGATAGATAGATAGATAGATAGATAGATAGATAGATAGTATTTGAATCGCGTTTTTGAGGCCTTTTTTTACGTCTGAAAGTAGTTTGGGGAAAGTGTGTAAGAAATGGATGTGGGAGGGGCTTATGAAAATTAGCTTTCATTATTATTATTATTTCATCCTGATGAGGGCAAGATCGATGAAAACATTTGGTGATCACGACATTAAAGACTGGGGTCGAGTGACATGTTTGAATTTAGATGGAAGAAAAACAGAGATAATCACAGCTATACTTATACGGGAAAATAACTCACTCCAGTGGTGTGCCTGCCTGCCCACAGAACTGTCCTCGACTGTCTGTGGGATAGATCACCTTTCTGGGATCCCCCTGGGACCAGGCTGGAAGCAGAGGAACACAAAGTAAAGATTTGTTTTTTTAAAGCTTTTAAGTTGGGGTTTTTCCGTTATTTCCTTACCAAGAATTCCCACTGCAATATATCCCACAATGGCGATCGTGAAGAGGATGCAGCACACGATGTCTGTGCAGCCTCTGGAAAATAGAAAAAAAACAAAAAATTTTAGTGGTCATTTTCACACACAAAAAAATGTGTTTTTAAAAATAACATTTCCACCACACCTGCTGTGGATCGGTCCTTTGAAAGTTGGGTCATACTTCTTCGGCTCGCCTACGTTAAAACAAAGAAGTGCGTTGTTATTTACTCATGCATTGGTAAAGATGTCTTCAATCAACTGTTGACACAACAGTTTATCTGGAAAAAACAGGAGTATCAACGCCACGCCCATGGGTCTTAAAGGGAAGACGAGCTATTACGGTTAAGAAATGGTACGCCCCCGTCTTTTCCTCTCATTCTCCTTGTCAGATGACTTTTCCCTGCAGGCTGAAAACGCCTGGCAACCTGACAAATTCCTCCCTGGTGACTAAGCAGAAGAAAACCCCAGCGTAAAAGAGACTAAAGCCAGTGTAACTCACACAGGCCACAAGAGGATGTTTATCACGGAGTAGCAGACTGTGTCAAAACGAATGTTTTTAATTTAATGTAGAATGTGAAGCAGACGCTGAATATTAGATTGATCATACGTGTCAAAGGCAGAGATTGACATAGAGTAACGTCAATGTGAGTTTCTGTGAGTTCTGTGCAGTTGAGAACGCTTGGAATAAACATAAAAAAGTGCTTGCTGTAAGTTATCTGAGGACATTGCACTAGAAGCAGGAAGCTCATGGTTTTCTTATCTAAACAAATTAATCTTTCCCAGCGTTTGACGGCAAACAAAACACACCGTTTATATATATATAAATATATATATATATATATATATATATATTTATTATGTATAAAAAGAAAAAACAAAAGGGACCAACATTTTTAAACACCAGTGCTAGCATTGTCACGCTTTAAATCCGTCAAATCGTTAGCGTCAGTGTTAGCACGCCACAGATATCTTATTTAAAGTCTTTGTAACATCACTTTGTATGACTTTGGTGCTCTATAAAGATAGTTTCCTTACTTTGGGAGTCTATAACCCAGAGAGTGATATTCTGTGTAGCATCTTTACGTATAAATTATGGATGTGCTCGCGCAAACGGGAGATAATGCTGCAGAAAGCATTTACCAGATGATGGGCTCTTTAAAAAAAAAAAAAAAAAAAAAGTCACAGCTTCCTATGAGAAAGAGCACAGGCTTTGTGTAGTTCAAGTGTGTGGAACGTGCATCCATTTTTGTTAATGGTCCAGTTTCCAATGACGAACACACAAACATATGATTACAAACTCATGAAGTGAGGCCTTCTTCACGCCTACGTAGCTACGGCGACAGCAGGTACACAATCGGGGAAGAAGATGCTTGCTAAGTGCGTATTTACACGGCATACAAACATTTGTGGTAGAAAAACACTGAAAAACACTGAAAAAAAGAGCTCCCTGCTCATTCACACACACCTGTACAATCACAGGCTACCACCACCACCAACACACACACACACACACACACACACACCCAGTGTTGACATGCTGATACCTCCACTCCAGTTTCACTCCCAGAGGTCAACCATTACATACTTAAGCAGTACAAAAAAAGGAGACATTCACACAATATAACACAGCAGCTGTTTCTCACATATTAGGAGAAAATTGATTGGAATAAACAACAAAAACAAAGCAACATTTAAAATATGAAAGTGAGGTGTAGAAAAGAGCCGTTACCATGTTTTCCATAATACTGCCCATCCTCTGGCATCGTGGAATCTCTTTCCAAACGTTGAAATGTGCAGAGAACCCGTTCACTCTTTCCACTCCTGTCCCCCTTTTTTAATCTCTTCACTTCTTCCTCTTTCTCCCCTACTCTCTACACAGGTACAAACGAATACAACAGCCGCCAAAAGACACACAAGCGCTGTGTGGAGGAGAAACCAGTCCAACCTGTCCCCTGAATAGCCGGCCGTGAGATCAGCAGCCAACCAACAACGCTCCACCTCCACCTCACCTCACAACTCCCCCACTACACTGCACTCTAAAGTCTTTATTCAGGAACAACTGCTGCTTTCCAATCTGTGCTCCACCTGTGCATCTGTCTCCTCCCACTCTCTCTCTCTGTATGTGCGTGTGTGTGCTTTTTCACTGTCTTCAAAACAGTCATCCCCAAAAAACTGGCAGTTGGATCTTCAAGGCTGGCAGAGAACGAGGAGATGATGAGGATACTGGAAAAAGAGAGAGAGAGAGAGAGAGAGAGAGAGAGAGACTGCTGTTGTTTTTGAGGTTCTTATCAAAAACATGTGTTTGGAGGAAGAAATACTGCCTCCAGTGGTGTTGACGTGCAGCTGCGGCTTGAGGAGGACAGATGGGTTTCAGGTGTGCTGGTATTTTTGGCAACAGGAAGTGAAACACACACAATCTAAACAGCCACAAATCGCAGTGTTTTTCTCCCAAAACAAACTTTCCAGCTGCTATTTTTGGATCAGTCTTTGTTCTGTGTTTAGCAGTCACAACTTCTACAGAATCCACAGAGGTTTTTTTTTTTATGTTGTTTTTGTATAACAGATGCTGCCAGAAACAGAAAAACTCAGCTCCAATGACTGAAAGTTTCCATCCATGTTATTCTCTTGTTTCTTGGCCGATGTTACTGTGCTCTGCAATTCCAATCAAGAGCGCTGGTTTTTACTGTATTTTCTGAAAGAAACAGGTTTTTTTTCTTTTAAGAGTCGGAGACTTATTTCCTTGTTATTAGTGTTACTGTTTTTATCTTATATTATTTATTTGTCTCTTGTAATTTCTGTATTGCTTAAATAACCAGATTTTAAGTTTGGTAATGTTTTTTTAGATCCTGGTTCAACCTTGTAAAGCACTTTATAACTTTATTTTAGAAAAGTGCTCTATAAATAAAGTTTATTACTAGGGACCGAGCACACGGGGTGGCAAAAACGAAAACACTATAGTTCTTCAAGGAATTATAACTATTATTTTTATCGCTGGGGAAACTCATATTTGACCCCCTAAACGTGCGTGAAAACGGACGAGAATTGCCACACACACCAGAAGTGGCGAATAAAATAATAAACTTGCGAAAAACCAATGCAAAATGGCTCAGCAGCGCCCCCAGGGGCCAAAATTTACTTAAGTGGGAACGTTGTCCGGCCCGATATGAGCAACAAATTCTCTTGACACGGTGACCTCAACTCAACAGGAAGTCGGCCATCTTGGATTTGGCGTATATATTATTAGTTATTATTATTTTTCACTGTGTTTCACTGAGGCTGACAAAAATGACAATGACAACACATCACAACCACAGGGTCATTCCAATCAGAAAGTGTCCCAATCAGCACCAAAGTCATATAATTTCCTTCTTGGGCTGCATCCTGCATCCTCTGATAATTTAATCCAAATCTATTTTTAGTTTTGTTGCGTTGTGTTGCTCCCAAACAGGCAAACAATGACAGAAACACAACTTCCTGGCAGAAGTAACAACATCAACAAGAAGCTCTCAAATCCATCGACTCTGTTCTCACTGATGCATAATGAGAGATATATTATTAGAATAATAAACCCACAGCTCTGGGTTTTAAACTAGACTAAATGAGTTGTGAGTGAATCATGAGAAATAGTTTCATGTGTTGAATGCTCTGCACAGATTTCTAATCTACTTTACCACCATTCAGTGACATCATAGAGAAACAAATGAGCAAGTGCTCTGGCTTAATGATGATATGCTACGTTTTAAGCTTTTTAAGATGTCCTTTAGTCTGCTTCGATTTTATACGTATAGTATAAATGCACACGTTTGTGAAATTTATCATTAAAGGTCCATCAAAGGCGAGAGCAACAGCTGATCGACTGTCAGGCCTGTTCTAGTTCTAGTTAGCAGTGAAAAGAGAAATGCAGCATCGAGTCACGTATGAGTCTGAGTCATGTCGGAGAGAACGTTTCCTCGATCATCCAGCTTGTCATTAAGGGAAAGTAAACACTGGTCTTTTTCTCTGACCTTGTCTAAAACCTTTGGAGATAAATCAGGAGAGTCACCTTCAGCTGGATGCTTTTGACTCGTAGTCCTAACCCAATCTGCCTTCCAATAGAATTTGTTTAACTTGTTATCACGACATACGCATCATATACGGGACGTCCTGCACTCTTTGAACTTTAGCAAGTCATAAATATGGAGAGGAGATTTATGTTAAGCCAATCATCTAGTATTTCCTGTTCGATCCCCACCCTAGAATTCCCCCCCCCACGACTGGAAGGAACCACTTTGTGTGTATTGTGTCCTTGATTACTTGGAGTTGAATCAATTGCTTATGATTGAATTTATTTCCCTCTTTGGTCACTCCAAAATGTCTCCTCAAAACTTCCTGTTTGCATTGTGTGAGTGGTTCATTGTCATATACCGCCAATGATTAAAAGGTCTTCAGGTGAATTGTGGATCCATGAAAATTTCCATTTGGTAAGTTATTTGGGAGTTTCTATGTCCTGGTTGGATATTTAAGGAAAGAAAGAAAGAAAGAAAGAAAGAAAGAAAGAAGACCCACTCTGGGAGTTGCACTCTCACACATCAGGTCTAAAAACCTCTGGATATCTCAACCCAGGCACCAGGGTTATTGGAGTGGTTTAAACCTATATCTGCCATCCCTGAGCTAAAATCACTTTTAGATTCCTTAGCGGGAGAATTAAATCCTTTAAAAAATTGCTAAAGGTCAACATAGGTCAACTTTTAATTAAACTGGGTTACAAAAAATAATTGTAAGTTGCCGATGTCTTTTCAACTGAATCCAAAAATTACATCCATTTTTCTCAATCAGGTCAGGTTTTCATGCTAATTTGATTTTGAAAAATCCGATCTTCTGACTAAATTGATTCAATTTTTGTGACATTATGAGTTGATTTTCGTTAATGTTTCTCATCCAAAAAAGGCTTTAGGAGGAAAAAAAAAAGGTTTTCTAATAGATTCCTGTTAGGAACAACGGTGTATTCACCGCAGATGTAGCAGATGATGTCAGATCTTCTAGTCTAAGCCATTTCATTCACTTGTAATATATATATATATATATAAAAACAATTAGTCGCACAAGTTGGCACATGCAAAATCTTCAGAATTTGTTCAGTGCAAGAAAACAAATATGTAGCTTTGTTCAGAAAGTTGACCTGATTGAGCAAAACCAATGTGATTTTTAAATTTGGTGTTGACCAGTGTTATCATCGATATTAAATCATACAGTTATTTTAATCAATTATTGGAGACAGATTTAATAAATAATTACTTCACTATTAAAAACTTAATCTTAGTTGTGGAAAGACAGAATACGCATTGAGGCGATATTATAGTGTCTATAAATATTCACTCTGCCTACTCTATTTATAATATGGATCAAATGTGTTTCCATACATCTTGTGTAGAAAGAAAGTTGCATATTGGACATTTAAGTAACCAACTGTGAAACAATGGAAACACATAAATAGTCAAATAATACTTGAGATGTCTTGTTGATGTTGAAACTTTCCATTTTCAGAGAAACAAAAGTCAAAAGTGAAACCATAACTTTGCATTACATCCTGCTCCTGATTTGCATCCTGCGAGGGGGATTTTTCCCAATACAGTGTTTCTTCTAGTACAGCATTTACTTGTGTTTCCTCTCTTTATTGTTTTCAACCACAATCTCTTCGCACAGCAGACACTTTTGGCATGTAACAGCTGGAAATTATGTCCATTATGAAACATATAACAACATCTAGCCAAGAAGCAGCGGAAGCCGAGTCATGAACCCTAGACATACCAGATAAAATCTTCTTGAAATACAAAAAGAAGAATGAAATTGCGATACTTCTATAGCCAAAGAACTATCATGCTCGAGGCTCACAGCTGCTGCCCCCTGCCTGTCCCCCCTGTGTCTATCATTACAGTAACAGGGCGTGGAGTGTGTTTAAGTCTAGTCCAGGTCTATTTATAGTGCTACCAAAGCTTACAACACTAACTAGACACGATTAATCACTGGGGAAATAGATCAGAATAATCTTACTAATCCACAGTTAAATGTCAAACTGCAGTTTTAGACATTTGTAACATGATATCTGTATCTGTATGTATTATTACAGCATACATAATGTATATACTTGTATTTAGTGGTCATTATCAGTGGTAGCAGTTTAAGTTCCAACCTAGCTTCCCGTTGTCCTATTAATAAAGTGACTTTAAATGAATTTCTGTTTTGTTAAGAGTTAAGAGTCAAGACACGTCGGTCAGGAGAAACAAACCCAGAAATACAGGAGGTCAGATCTCTGGGTTGGTCCTACTTTCACATCCCCAAAAAAATAATTTTAATCCCTTTCTCTCTCCAAAATCACTTCCTGTGACCTTAAAAAACACTAAATCAGTCGCTGCTCTGAAAACAACGTTGTATTCCAGACTGTAGGACAGTTGGCAGGACCACTACTACACAGTGAGCAAGGTCACATGGTGCCGCCCAGGCTGCCACTGCATGATCCAACACAGTTAAGTGGAAACGGGTGGCTGTGCTGTCACGGCATGACTATTGTTGTTGTTGTTGTTGCTCCAAGTGAAGGAGATGGACTGAAAACAGACCGAAATCGAAAAAACTGCAAAAACGCAAGCTCGACAAACCAGCTCGTACTGTACAAACATGCAAAAACGATCGTCGGAGAGAAACCTTTGGGGTCAAGTTTCAAACCAGTTTCCAAAATATGGCTTATAATTACACGCGGGTCCCCACCAGGGCAAGGCTGCATGGCTGCTTTTGAATCCTGTCATTGAGGTTTCTTTATTTATCTCAGCCTGAAATTACTCCAACATGTAAAACTGGGACAGATCCAACAGTTTCCTCTGAACGTTCTTCTCCTCTTCAACTGCTTTTTCTGCTGCCGTTTCTCGCTTTCAGCATTTTTAAATGCTTGCGTTTTGTTGCACCAGATATTTCACTCACACCACAGTGATTTCTGAAGTGAATTAGCAGCCAAGTCACCGTCACGCTCTCCCTGAATGCAGACATGTTGCTAGCACGCTTTCCCGAAAAAATCCCAAGGAAACAAGGATGGTAGTTTTCCTTCTAAGGAGGGTTTGTAATATTAATAAACTGAGGAAACACTATCCATGCACACTCTTGGAAATAAGGCTTCCAAAAGTGTTCTTCTACAGGGGCTGAGGTTCTACCTGGAACCATTTGCTTCTGAAAATCCCTTTCCAGAACAAAGGGTTTTTCAAGGGTTCTTGGTAACACTAATGGTTCCAGTAAGAAACATTTTGATCCAGAGAACCCTTTAAAATCCCTTTCCTGAATAAAGGGTTTCTTGGTAACACTAAGGATTCCAAGTAGAACCTTTCATAAAAAGGGTTCTCCTATGAGGACAAGCCGAAGAACCTTACATGGTTCTACTTAGCACTTTTATTTCTAAGAGTGCATATAACGTGTTAAAGCTTTGTTTGAATTAACTTAAATCAAGTTTGTTATTTCCATTCAAACCTGTTTTTGATTGTACTTATTTTATTTGATCTGTTGATATTCTGTTTTTTTTATTCATTTTATTTGTTTTTAGGCGCATGTCATTATCTCTTTAGAGCGTTTTATGCTTTTTATTTACTCTGCGTTTCATTTATTGTACTGTACAGCATTTTGGTTCACTGTGGTTGTTTTAAAGTACTTAGATAATATCAGTCTTACCAATTGCATTACACTCTTAGAAATAAGAGTGCTAAAGTAAAACCGTATATGGTTCTTTGGCTTCTCCTCATAGGAGAACCCTTTTTGGTTCCAGGTGGAACCCTTAGTGTTACCAAGGACCCTTGAAAAACAAATGGTTCCAGGTAGAACCTCAGCCCTGGCAGAAGAAAACTTTTGGAACCCTTATTTCTAAGAGTGTATAAGGACGTAAACATCCTGCCCTGTGTGACCTAGATTTAAAAGGTCTAGGATGTGACATTTACGAGGGTATTGGCAGAAACTGATCATACAAACCATACGTATGTAATATGATTTAAAATAAATGAAGTCATTTTACATTAGGCAATTTGGAGTGGGACAATTGAGGAGAGCCCCTTTAACACTCCATTTAATTGACAACTGCATCCAAAACAAGGCTAAGTGTGCTCCATTTGCACACTTTATCTCTCTGTGTTAATCATTTATCGCCAATTTCTCTTGCATTGCTCTTCCACCTGCTCAGGGAAAGAACAGTATCTAGCAGGAGGGTGTGCCACTGTAAAAAAAACACACATTTATAACGCTATGGAGGAAGGAGGGCATAATTACAACCACACAGACTGGAGAGCAATAATCAGAGAGGCAGCCTGAGGAAACTTCACCCAGAAACTGTGTAAGTAAAGAGAATCAACAGAATGTCTTCTGTAATGACAGCACCATGAGATACTGACAGATGAAGACCCTCTTCACTTCCACCAAGAACCCCTTTAAAATCCTTTATTCAGGAGTTTTAATGGATTATCTTGATCAAAAATGGTTCTTCCTGAAACCATTAGTGTTAACAAGAATCCTTTCTTCAGGGAAAGGTTTTTTTTCAGAAGCAAATGGTTCCAGGTAGAACCTCAGCCCTTGTAGAAGGACCCTTTTGTAACCCTTATTTGGTGGGACCCTTTTGATGGGTTCCACCAAGAACCCTTTTAAAACCTTTTATTCAGGAAAGGGATTTCAAAGGGTTCTCTGGACCAAACATGGTTCTTCCTGGAACCATTAGTGTTACCAAGAACCCTTTCTTCAGGGCTTTTCAGAAGCAAGTGGTTCCAGGTAGAACCTTAGCCCTTGTAGAAGGACCCTTTTGGAACCCTTTTAAAACCGTTTATTCAGGAAAGGGGTTTTAAAGGGTTCTCTGGACCAAAAATGGTTCTTCCTGGAACCATTGGTGTTAACAAGAACCCTTTCTTCAGGGAAAGGGTTTTTCAGAAGCAAATGGTTCCAGGTACAACCTCAGCCCTTGGAGAATGACCCTTTTGGAACCCTTAGTTGGTGAACCAGGAACCCTTTTAAAACCCTTTATTCGGGAAAGGGGTTTTATAGGGTTCTCTGGATCAAAATGGTTCTCCCTGGAACCATTAGTGTTACCAAGAACCCTTTCTTCAGGGTTTTTCAGAAGCATATGGTTCCAGGTAGAACCTCAGCCCTTGTAGAAGGACCCTTTTGGAACCCTTATTTCTAAGAGCGTAGCTATATAGAGTATAGCTGGGCGTGAGCTAATTTCAGGCCATACCAGTCTGAGGAATGTGGCAGCAACTGGACAAGCAACACAGCAACTGGGAAAACTACTCTGTGACAATAAAACAGCCTCCATCTGCACTACTATATTCTATTAGTACACTGATTTACAAAGAAAACGCCATGTTTGTTATTGACTGTATACGTGACGCTGAAGTCGTAAAGTCACTCGTATGAACACAATGTTGATATGAACAGTCACGGGTGACAGAGAAAGTGTTTAACGTGTACTTCTTGCTAACACAAGACAATAAAAAGGTTAAAAAAAAACAAAAACAGAGACATATTTTTTGACTCACGTCTGGTACCAAAACAAAAGTCGCTGACGTGAACTTGCTCGCGGTCGTGGGCTCGCTATTCCGGGACAAAAACACAGTGACGCGTGCGTGTTTAAATTATTACCATATTTCGCTTTCTCCTCCAGTTCCATGGTCGCCGAGTGTGTTTCCCTCTGGACCGCAGCTGCTCATAAGCTTCGGCTTGCCGCGAACTTCCAGCCTCGGCGGAGGTGTTCGTGTTCGGACACTTGAGAGACACAGAGTCCCCCCCCCTCCAAAAAAAAATCTTGACTGTGCCGTGAACATTTAAAGGGAGATTCCTCAACAGCGGGGAGGCGACCAATCACAGAGCGGGACGCTGTGATTGACAGCTCGCCGGGCCAATCACAACAGCAAAAGGCGGGACTCTGGGCTCATTATTAGAACCGTTAACTGATTCAATTCGCTGCTCTCTCTCTCTCTCTCTCTGTGGAGCAATAATAACTGTTTAATATGCATTTATAGTTTCACGGGCGCTGTTTATTATTTTCACGGGCTTTCTCGAACTCATTAAAACACAGTCTAGCGTCAGTGTTTGTCCTCTGTTGACGTGATTCGCTATGACACTGCATATCGTACGAAAATGCAAGACAACATTAATTATAAACGACTATCATATTCATTCATAATTCAGCTTACAGGGCGAATATTGCCTCGTCTGACTGTGCACTCTGTGAGTCACCACAGCTGCTCTGAGAGGCTGCAGGAGGAGGAGGAGGAGGTGGGAATTTCTGCATTTGCTTCAGGACAAAAAAAAAAAAAAAAAATTGGTTTATTGTGGGTTTGACAATAAGATGACAAAAAGACTTAAATTCAGAATATGGCCCCCCAGTGGTTCTCTGACTGTACCTCCACCTCCTGTTGTCTGTGTGACTCATGGCTGCATTTACACTTGGACTTTATTGTGGTCATGCACTGAAGATGTTGCTATTAACTATGGAAGCCCATTTCCGCCAGTGTAAAAAAAAAAATCCCACTATCTCGAAGTCATGAGATAGTATCTCAATATATTAACTTAGTATCAAGTCAATATAATGAGATACTAAGTCAATATATTGATATACAAAGTCATTATTTTGAGATAGTATCTCAATATACTAAGTCACTATATTGAGATACTAAGTCATTATTTTGAGATACTAAGTCAATATATTAAGATACTATCTCATTATTTTGAGATACTAAGTTAATATATTGAGATACTAAGTCATTATACTAAGTTAATATATTGAGGTACTAAGTCAATATATTGAGATACTAAGTTAATATATTGAGATACTAAGTCAATATATAGAGATACTAAGTCATTATTTTGAGATACTATCTCATTATTTTGAGATAGTGGGATCTTTATCTTTTCTTTTTTTTTGGCGGAAATGGGCTTCCATAATTAACAGACCACAGAGTGTCTAAGAAAAACAAATGTGATGCTGTAGCATTAGAAAGGTAGACTCCATTGTTTTTAAAGGGCTGGTTGACCTACATTAGAGACTGTATTGAATCATAATTGCACTACTACTACATCAGTCTGAAATTGCATCTTGCCTCACTGCTCTGTTTACAATGAAATCACAGGATCAGCATGCACCTGGTGCCCATTTTATTCACACCGTTATGTAAATAACGCAGGAAAATTAGTAAACGGTGTGCAGGGCAGACGTCTCTCCAATCTTTGACACGATTTACCTGTGGAACACAGAAATTAGAAGACATTAAGTGACAGGAAATGGATTGTTGCATCAATTACATGTTAGGTTCTCATTATGAAAATATAAGATGATATATATAGTATGTATATGTCATTTTTCTCAAACCAAACATCTGATTTACAGTATGTTAGTAGACATAGATGCATCTCAAAGTTGAATGTTTTCGACTTAATAAGTGCAAATGTAGGACGTTTCGCTTAGAGAACAGTAAAAATGTCTGTATGTATTTCCAGTATATTAGAAGTCATAGATGTGCTGAGCACAACTTTTTCAGTCCTGTCCAGAACTTTTGGGAATAGTTTTGATATAAAAACGCACACATGTGGGACATTTAACTCAAAATATCTCTAAAATTGTACAGTAAAAATGTCACCGGTGTCCTGAACACAACTTTATCGGTCTTTTTTTTTTATTACATCAAAAAGTTGAGAATTTCTTCACTGAAAAAGTGCCAAATGTGGGACTGTACTTTCAAATGTGCATGCAGATACAGATGCAGTGCCCTTGATGGTCATATGCTTCCTTTTATTACTTTTATCATAAAAGCCTTTCAAAGGAGGGCGTTAAAAATTCAATGTCAGACAGTTTGACCACAGAGAAATGAGTGTCATAGTTTGACCGCAGTATAAAACTGGGGTAAATATAGTTTTCACAATACTAACTGATAAGACACTTCCCATAGCCACACTCAGAGGCGCAGCTTGTGAACAGGCAAGGCAGGCAACTGCTTGGGGCCCCAAGCCGATAGGGGGCCCCCGACACTCGGAGCCTGGGGGCTGTTTTTAATGAAATGTGCAGTGACCAGGCGCATTCCGGTCCCCCTTGAAAAACAATGGGCGATTTGCAATGACATCCCAGTAGGAAACGTCCCTAAAGGGGCCCCACCTCACGTTAACCTGTGTGAAGTTATCGTTCTGCAAGTTGGAAAATGAAGAGGATTATTTACAGTGTAGTGTATTTTTTTAAAACTAAGTTTATATAGTTTTTTAAATTGAATTAATGCATTGTTCAAACATGAAAGTGCATGTTCTAACGTTTCTAATATCACTCTGCTCAATCTAATCTCATCGTACAATAGCACCTGAGTGCTACTCTTAATAACAGACTGCATATTGTTTATGTTTGAAGGGCGTAGGACACGACTGGATGAGAATTTACTGTCATGTGTCCTTGGAGTTCTGTACTACTTTGGGAACGCTCTCAAAAGTCGCCCCGCCCCTTTCCTCCACGCCCCTGCTAATGAGCCAATCAGATGCCGGCACAGTGGCAGCGGCGTCCTCAAAAGGCAGCCATCTTGAATGATGACAATTGCCTAAAAACTATCAATTATAAAAAGAGAGCCAGTCCATAGTTGTATGTCTTGTTTTTTATGCATTGTATGTACACAGTGGTAGTTTGTACTTCCGCACAAGAATGGTCAATAAAGTTTTAATCACTCGCAAACGCTTCACTGACGACGCCACACTAAACATGGCGTACTTTACGTGATGACGTCAGGTTGTGTTTTACCATTGAACGTCACTTGCTAGCTACAGGCAGGACAGAGGAGCAGGACCTGTTGTCCCACATATCTCAGGTGAGAGACACTGTCCAGTCACCCCCTCCCCTCTGCTTCTAATCAGTGTGATTCCACACAGAGATTATTAGTAGCTCATTGTCATGACAGTCATTCTGTTTATTCGTGTGTCGTTACTCATTGTCAATGCCTAAATATCGTGAGCTAGCGTCGTTAGCTTGTAGCTTACAGTGAACTTACACAACATGCACTCATGTGCTCTGGGGCTAATATAGCCAGACTGTGTGGACTAACGTGTTAAGTTTGCTTTTAAACATCTTAGTAAACAATTAATCTTAATTTAGGGAGATGCAGGCTACTACATGACTCGCCTGTTGTTTTAGTCTAATATTATGTTCCTTCTATTTGTATAACTGTGGCATACAACTGTTCCTACACTAGCTACTATGCATTATATATATGTAACATGTAACACATGAGTTGTGTGTCTTTATCTTACAGACTGGTCTCCATCATGGCTCTGAGGAGAGCTGTGTGCCGTCTCTTGGTCAACCCTCACAGGAGTGTCATCATCTCGGCTTGCAGAGCACAGAGCACAACTGCAACACCTGTTAGACAAGGTAGTGTTATGAATAATACTGATTTAAGGGACAGTTTGTGTGAATAGACATCAAATCAACATTTGATTTAATGTCTTGAGTGTTGAGCTGCAGTTATTTTCCAGCATGTCCATGAGCTGCCAGATTAAAAAAGATATGCGGTATATATAACGCTTACATATACTGCATTTGGAAAGATCACCGATGGGCTGTCACGGTGCTTGAAGATACAATTGTTGTGTGTAATTGTTTTAAAAAGGCTCATATCTTTAAACGTTGACATTATTACAGTTAATGGCAAAAATAAATGCTTATATTTCTGGATTAATCATTAATCCGATGTGTTTTCACAGATGCAGAGATTGGGCAGAAACCTAAAGCACGTAGGTGTTGATAAGTGACATTTTTAAATATATATCTAGTCCAAGAACATATTTCAGAAGTTGTGAGTTTTAAGGTTTTTGAATTATTCTCATTCTAAATATCTAACAGCTAAGGTGCAGTTTAACTGGCGTGATGCCCTGGACCTGGAGGGCCAGCTGACGGAGGAGGAGATCATGATCAGGGACTCTTTCCGCACCTACTGCCAAGAGAAGCTCATGCCTCGCATCCTGATGGCAAACAGAAATGAAGGTGAAAAATTCAGTCTTCAGGTCATTTCTTGATTTTGTTCAACATGGGTTTAGTTGAAATAATAATAATAATAATAAAAATGCTATTCCTGCGACTCTTTTTATTTTAGTGTTCCACAGAGAAATAGTGTCAGAGATGGGAGAGATGGGCGTCCTGGGGCCAACCATTAAAGGTCAGTCTGAGCAAGTTAACTCGGTTTTTATGAGCTCATGTTTCACTACTCACTGCATTATGTACATAATGGAGTGGGTGACAGACGTGTGCTTGTCCTGTGCTTTTATTGTAACGCTGAACATGTTTTACTGTCATTTCTAATAGATTTAAAGCGGAACTAGACCGGAAGTTCCTATTAACGCTGTTTTTTGGTGTGTATCTGCGTCATTGTTTATGAAGCCCTGAAGTTTTGAAACAAACAGTTCAGCACCGCAGTTCTCCGGAACAGCAGATCGTCCTGCTCTGGGCACTAGTCCGGGCACATCCGGTTGCGTACATTGAACCGCAGAAGAAGAATAACGTCGGTTGTGGAGGTGTTTCACGAGCGACAGTGTCTTCTGACTCTGGGTCTGACTCCGGGTCAAAGTCATAAAAGGGACTTCGGCGGGGAGTCGTGAAGAAGCTATTTTTAAACACTGTTAAAACAATGTTTTGATAATGAGTAGCTTCTGAAAGCAGGTGTGCCGAATGTCACTTCCGGGGTACTGGCCAATCACAACACAGTCTGTCTTCTCGGGCGAGATTTATGTCTGAAATAGCGCCTGACAAGTGCTTCAAAAAGGACAGATTTCTATCGGCTCGTTTTTCCAGCAACTAGGAGGTTTTTGACCATAAAAACAAGTTAATATATGTAAGTAGACCTCCATAACTAAACCTATATGTGCAACAGGACCACTCTATGTGAGCTTTAAGCCAAGTTTCTCCCTCACAACTGACTGTCTGAAATGGACTTTGCTCGTCTGCACTTTTGAACTGTATTTATTTGTATTTTTCCCCAGAGATCTGTAACTCCTCGTCCTGTTCTTTCTCTTTTGATATTTAATATAAAAGGTTACGGCTGTGCTGGCACAAGTTACGTTGCCTACGGCTTGATTGCCAGAGAAGTGGAGCGAGTGGACAGCGGCTATCGCTCCGTCATGAGCGTGCAGTCGTCGCTGGTCATGCATCCAATTAATGCCTATGGTACAGAGGAGCAGAAAGAGAAGTACCTCCCTAGGCTGGGTAAGATGAGGAAAAAAAAAAATCACATTTAAAAAGAACATTTATGTGTCATCCAAAGATGTTCAATCATCCTTGGTGTTGTAATCACCTCTGTCACCCTCAGCTTGTGGTGAAATCCTGGGTTGCTTCGGCTTAACGGAGCCAAACCATGGCAGTGACCCGGGCGGCATGGAAACCAGAGCCAAATACAATCCGTCCAGTCGCACCTACTCTCTCACTGGCTCAAAGACCTGGTGAGTAGTTTGTCTGTATGTGTGAGAAACAATCAAAGGATGAGGCGCTGAATTAAAGATCTCTTACTGATATAAATGTGGTCAAAAAAAAAAAAAATGCAAATCAGCAGTAACTGCAACCTCTAAAACATATGACGCAACATTTCTTTAGAAATGTTTCCAAAGAAAAACTGACCACAATAAAAAAAACACGTCATGAAGGCAGCAGTTATTTCAAGACTAGAAGTTGCTTTAGACTGGATTTGTTTTGGCCGGGCACTTCTCGTAGGTTGGAACGCGTACGAACATTATACCAGTGTGACATTTGTGGTTTGTCTGTGAAGTCACTCCACACTCTGATGGAACATGATCATCATTTTAACACCAGACTGTTTGTCCTCTTTGACCAAAGACATGAAGGATTATAAATAAAGTTATCAATTAACTTCTACATCATCAGTTAAAAAAAAAAGGTGGGGTAAAATAATCCGAATAAGTACAGTGACGTTATTGTTCGGATGTGGTGTGGGAGTGTATTCCAGGATTGAGATTAGTGAGCTGTATTGTGTTCCTCTTCAAGGTTTTTGTTGTCATACAGGACGTGACATGTCATTAATTGTCCACATGGTGGAGCTGTGTACACAGAGTACAGTTTAAAACTCATTTGGAGCAATTTTATGAAGTAAATAAGTGATAATATGTAGATTAAAGACACTTTACCTTTTTTTTGCTCAAATTTTGGAAGACATACTAACCTATGACTTTTTTTTGCAAATCTTGGAAAAATTAGTTTTTTGTCAAATTTTGGACAACTTTTTTTTTTTCTGTCAAATTTTGGACATCTTTTTTTAGTCAAATTATTATTATTATTTTTTTTTTACTTTTCTTTTGTCAAATTTTGGCTGACATACTAACCTATGACTTTGTTGTCAAATTTTGGAAAAACATTTTTTTTGTCAAATTTTGGAAATTTTTTTGTTTTTTACTTTTGTGTCAAATGTTGGACACATTTTGACTTTTTTGCCAAATTTTGGCTGACCTACTAAATTATGACTTTTGTCAAATTTTGGACAAACTTTTTTTGGGACTTTTTTGTCAAATTTTGGACAAACTTTTTTTGGGACTTTTTTGTCTAATTTTGGACAAATTATTATTATGTCAAATTTTGGACATTTTTTTGTCTAATTTTGGCTGAAATACTACCTATGACTTTTTTGTCAAATTATAACCTAGTCTACAAGACATAAATAAATTCAGGAAACTGCGAAGATAGAAGAGCCATAAATGTCATTTTCTGTAAAGGCAATGTTCGACATGATAAGAGAGGGAGAAAATTAATGGAATCATCCTTTATTATGGCCTTTAGAACAAATAGTAGCCATGTTGTTCTTGAGTCGTACCAGTGTTGACACTCTTTACCTTCATCATCAGGATCACCAACTCCCCCGTGGCAGACATCGCCGTGGTCTGGGCCAAATGTGACGACGGAAAGGTGCGCGGCTTCATCTTGGAGCGTGGCATGAAAGGCTTCTCCACGCCTAAAATAGAGGGAAAGTTCTCCCTGAGAGCCTCGACCACCGGTATGATCGTCATGGAGGAGGTGGAGGTTCCTGAGGAGAACCTGCTGCCTAAGATCACAGGCCTGGGAGTGAGTGGACTGGAACACGGGACTGTTACAGATGCAGAAATGTGTACAGGAATATTATTTACTCATCCGACTCCTTTTCCTTGGTTGCAGGGACCTTTCGGCTGCTTGAACAACGCTCGATATGGTATCGCGTGGGGCGCTTTGGGCGCTGCAGAGTTCTGCTTCCATGCAGCTCGTCAGTACACGCTCGACAGGTCAGAGGTCACGAAAAGAAACGTCTCTTTGCTCAGTAACCGCGTAGTAAATCGTCTCGATGACGATGTCCCACACCATTCTGTGCTCTCTGAACCAGAATCCAGTTTGGCGTGCCGCTGGCGAGGAATCAGCTGATGCAGAAGAAAATGGCCGACATGCTGACAGAGATAACCATCGGCCTGCAGTCGTGCCTGCAGCTGGGAAGACTCATCGATGAGAAAAAGTAACTCACTCTACACTACATGGTCTCTCTGACCTCGTTCTGTCAAAGCAAAAATGATTTCTCGACACGTGTCATGAAACTGACAAAGAGGAGTTGAAGTCATCAGGTCGAGCCTGAGCAAATTAGTGTCATAGTTTATGGATGTTCTATACAGTTAGCACAGCAAGTGTTTCTGGATGTGACAGAACCAAAAGCAGACTTTAAGAAATGGTCTGTTTGAGCAGGAAAATGTGTCCGAACTCAGCCATTCGTCTTAAACGTGTGATTTTTTCCGACTCTAAACCTGTCAACTTTAGTCTATTTGTCAGTGAAAAACTGATGTTTTTGTTCTTCTCGACAGAGCTGCCCCAGACATGATATCCATGCTGAAGAGGAACAGCTGTGGTAAAGCGCTGGACATCGCCCGGCAGGCCAGAGACATGCTGGGAGGAAACGGCATCGCAGACGAATACCACATCATCCGCCACGTCATGAACCTGGAGGCTGTCAACACGTATGAAGGTGAGGAGGAGGAGGAGAAAGGAGACTCAGAATTGAGGATCGTATCAGACCTGTTGAGCTGGTTTTCACTCGTGTCCCGTCCTCAGGTACTCACGACATCCACGCTCTGATCCTGGGCAGAGCCATCACAGGTCTGCAGTCCTTCACCGTGGACAAGTAAGACGTGACCAGCCAGGCAGAACTCGGCCGTCCTAAAACAACACAACACAACACAACAAGTCTGAAAGTCTGTTGTGACGTGTGATTAAATCTGATGTAGATTTTAAACTTAAAGAGGCCTACGCTATATATTTTTACTCTCGGTTGTATAGAAAACATCAAGGTTTCTTTTCACTGTAACTCGGTATTAAAGGTTTGAATGAGGTCAAGATACAGATTTGATTTGGTTACTGATGTATGCAGAGTGAATACTCGCATGATGATGCAGCAAAACAAGAAATCCATACAATTCATTTGAAATGTCTTGTAATTTGTCATTTATTTTATTATTTTATGATTTAGATCAAATGTCACGGTGTGCCTGCAGCACCTGACTCTAACACTAAGAAATTAATTTGAGTTTTAAATCAAATGCACGTTGGATAGTGTTTTCTTGCAGCTGCTATTGTACTGTATTACACTAAGAAAAAAAAACCACGTTCTTTCTTTCACTTTACTGCAGTTTGACCTCTGATATTTATGTGATCTCCATTATCATGTGTTCAGTAGAGAAGACGAGAATCAAAGCTTTCAAATGACAGAAATACATTTGTTTGTGTGAGATATTGTGCTCAGGGTTAAAGGGTTAAAATAAATACGACTTTGGTATGAGCAAAGTATTTATTTTTTTAATTTTATTTATGATTATTTAAAAAAAGCCACATATGTGGAGCAGCTGTGATGTAATACAACAGTGTGGTAAACCTTTTGTCCTCATTACCAGCAAATAATCATTTTAAAAGTCACAATCTCAATATTGATCAACAAATAATTGTGATTACCATGTTGGCCAGATCTTAGATCCAGGGCCGGCCAAAGCCTCCATGGGGCCCTAAGCTAAATTTGATCTTGGGGCCCTCTGTCACTGCCAATAATAATGATTATTGATCGTTCACACACCTACTAAACTAAAGGTATTCTACTTATTCTACTCTGTCACGAATACGCTTGTAAAACTAAATGTGAGAACTTTTTGTTTGACACCAGATTTTCAAACTTACAGAAAAATCTTTCAATTAATATTTGGCAAAATCAGCAACTCCCCCTACTGGCAACACAGAGAATCAATACATGAACCCAAACGGTGTATAAATAAAATATTAAGATATAAAGGTCTGAAAATCTAAAAAAAATGTGAACAAGCTCTGGGGGGGATTCAAAATACACTCCTGTAATACAAAGATTCGACTTGTATATGTAAAAAACACAGCATTAAATAAAATAAACAAATAAATATCAAACAAATACTTAAATAATACTGTAAATCAACAGAGGCACCCGGAACAAGGTAATAAAAATGGCTTTTCAATATAAAAATAAAGTTAAATGATCACATCTGACAACTATGTAAAAACTGCAGATATTTGAAATCATCTGCCGGGCCAGATAACAACAACAATAACAACGTAATCGAACAGATCAAAGCTTATAGTTCTGCATAGAAATGCACTGCAACGTCACCTCAAAGTGAAACCACAATGATTACATAAGCAGTTTTGTTCATAAAACTCAGACATCGTTTAAATTTAGCATTAATCTCTGTTCCTTTACTCACCACAAGCTGCTTCCTGTAAACTCCCACCAGCTCACACCACGACACAGACTCAATGAGGCCTTTTCAAGGCAGCCATTTTGATTGGTCACACAGGACAAGTGCAGGTGTAAATCATTCAACTAATGATGGCTGAGAGATCGCACAACTATCACTACTCCTAACATCTGACTCAATAGTATGATATTAATCATATATCTTAGACTCGACAACACATAAGAAAGGGTGAAGATGTTCAAGTGTCTGTCGTGGAAGATCACAATAACAACGCTAATAGTCTTACACACTTGACCTTTAATGTTCAAAGATCAACAAACCACAAATACGTGGATTTCAGGGAATTCCAACTGTGTGGAACCCACATGGTGTCTGTGTGTGTGTGTGTTCTTGTACTTGAGGCATACTGAGGACCAGTGAGGGTTTTTAACCAACAAAGTGAGGTCATTTTTACAAAGTGAGGACATTTTGGCCAGTCCTCACTTCCTTAGGTTGTAAACATGCATATATCAGAGGTCCTCAATTTGGTACAAAAACCCGTTTTCCAGCCCTGGTGTTTCACACACTTTTTGCTCTGGGGCTCCATCTGCAGACACGTTATGGTACTGCACCCAGTAGTTCTTTGTAGATGTCATTTATGAAGTAGATATTTGTGGATATAAGTGGAAATGCTGGTCCTCACTTTGTCAGCACTTTACCTGGTCCTCAGTATGCAGCGAGTACAAGAATGTGTGTGTGTGTGTGTGTGTGTGTGTGTGTGTGGGATCAGTGGCTTCTCAGTAACTCAGAGGAATTAAGGACAGAACGACAGCAGCAGAGTTAAGTAAAGCCAGTGTATGAGAGTGAGTGGGCGTGGCCTGAGAGTGAGTGGGCGGGGCCTGAGAGTGGACAAGTGGACTTTCAGCACCAAGGACAGAGCCGGAGGAGAATCACACACACAACAAACAGGAGCTGCCATATAAAGGTGAGAGTGACAGCGGTTCTTCTGTTTGTTGTTGTTGTTGTTGTTGTTTTCTGACATCATTCTCTTGTTTTTCACTTACAGCCCGACTGTCATGTCTGGACTATGTTCTGTGTCTGAGTGAGGAGGAGGAGGAGGAGGAGGAAGAAACCTCTAAAACATCCACTTGTGATTGAATCTCATAATAATAAACAAAGGGTTAAAAACATGAACGGCTCTAACTTGACTCAGGAGGCTCAGGCGTTCCTGTACTCGTCCTCCATGGACGAGCCTCTGTACAGACAGTACAAGCCTCAGGTGAAGGAGCTGATCCCTCTGCCCAAGGCCGTGCTCTACCTGCTCATGGCTGCTCTGGTGGTGGTCGGAGTCGCGTATGCTATCATCGGACATCTCATCAAGGACCTGGCCATGGACATCGCAGGTACTACACACACACACTTACAGTACTATGAGAACACAATACAGTTTCATCTGAGCCAATACACTGTATAATATTTGGAATGTGGTAGTATTTGTGTTTATGCTACGTTCTACTACTACTACAACTACTACTCAAACTACTATTACAACTACTGCTACTGCTCCTACTACTACTACTACTGCTACTTCTACTACTACAACTACTGCTACTACTACTACAACTGCTACTTCTCCAACTCCAACTACTACTCCAACTAATACTACAACAACTACTACTGCTGCTACTTCTACTCCAATTAATACTACTACTATTACTACTTCTACTACTACTAATTCAACTACTGCTACTACTTTACTACAACTACTACTTCTACCACTTCTACCACAACTACTACTACTTCTACTCCAACTAATACTACTACAACAGCTACTACTTGAACTACTATTACAACTACTGCTTCTACTACTCCAACTCCAACTAATACTACTACTACAACTGCAACTATAACTACTACTGCTACTACTTCTACTACTCCAATTAATACTACTACTATTACTTCTACAACTACTATTACTACTACTTTACTACTACAACTACTGCTACTACTACAATTACTGCTGCAACTACTACTACTTCTCGTACTACTTCTATTACAACTACTGCTCTACTATAACAACAATAACAACTACTATTACTATTTCTTCTACTACTTCTAGTACTACTTCTTAAACTACTCCTGCAGTTACTACTAATAATTGGTCTCATCAGAGAACAACTTACAGTCTATTTATTCCGTGTTTTATTTATCTGTTCACCGTTTTTCAACCCCGTTCAATCTAAACATGTGGAGTTTTTAAGTTTTTGTTTTAATTCAAAATTATTTTAAAGTTTGTCCTCTGGTTCTTCCAGGATACATGAAGTTCTAGTTTGGATCGTTGTCTTTCTATATCTTCGTTGTTATCGTTTGTATTAAGTCTATATAACTCTATATAACTCACGCCTGCCTTGTGTAGACTGCTTGTTGGGTCCAACCGGTGATGAAGATCTGGTCAAAGACCACAGTCCTCATGGCCTGTGCTCCAGTCATCCTCCCCCACATCCGTTTGCCCACAACGCCTTCCACGTGTGGGACCAGGACGACGTGGTCATCCCTCTGACCCTGGACGAGCACACGCCGCAGTCCAGTCCGCTGCTGCTCGCTGCCATTCCTTACATCCACTCCATCCCTTCCATCCACTCCATGCCCCATTTCTTCCCACACCTGCACAGCCCGACCAGCCACAGCTCTGTCGGCCTCTCCGGCAGCCCGGGGTCAAACAGGGAGGTCTGAATCTTTCAAGGACTTATGTGAATGAACAGAAAACGCTCTCTTCCCGTGCCTGCATCAGGATCTGGGCTCTCACTCTGAGATTGTTGGTGTATGAAGCCAGAGTCACCTTCTTTTTTTTTCTCCCTCCGTCCAAACACACACACTCTGACTCTCATAAACACTCTGTGATGTTCATTATGAAGCTGACTCATCACCGCTATTGATCATTTTAAAGGTCCAGTATGCAACATTTAGGCGACTTTATGGGCAGGAATTGTAGTTTTTGAAGGAAAAGCACTTTTTTTTTCAATGAATATAACACTAAATTAATCAGAAATACACTCTATACATTGTTAATGTGGTAAACGACTATTCTAGCAGCAAACGTCTGGTTTTTAATGGAATATGTACATAGGTGTATAGAGGCCATTTTCCAGTGTTCTAATGGTACATTGTGTTTGCTACTGGCGTTAGAAGACGATTGGATGATTAGAAAACCCTTGAAAACCCTTGTGCAATGATGTTAGCACAGCTGAAAACAGTTTTGCTGGTTCTTTGACAAAAGGGCAAAATTATTATTTGGAATAAAAATCATTATTTCTAATCTTGTCAATGTCTTGACTATATTTTCTATTCATTTTGCAACTCTTTTGATTAATAAAAGAGTGACTTTAAATGGAAAACAACAAAATTGTATAGGTGACCCCAAACTTTTGACCGGTACTGTACACAACACTCGTAGGTATGTTTATATCAGCGAATAAATGCTCTAAATTAACAAAAACCATGTTGCCTGAATGTACTTAAGCCAGAATGCTTTTTTGAATTTTTCACTGGAAGCTTATCACACATACGAAGAAGAACGGCATCCTTTCTGGCACGTAAAGGCCACCATAGTTCCCCGTGTCGCCATTAAATGTCACTTAATCTCACACACTAGACCAGGAGGACGATTCAAAAAGCAGCAGGTGATGTAAAAGTACATTAAAAATATAATAAGAGAACTAGCAAATACAATGATTCTGGTCATACCTGTCCTTCCCACACCGGCAACCCTACCTAACCACAGCTGTAACAACGGTGTTTGCCATAAAATCAAAACAGTGCACAATATTAGCGTTAGCTTCTCTTTGAAATGAGACAAAAATATGTCGTATACAAACCCACAAACATCTCAAAGTGCCTTTAAGGGAATACAAATGAGCCAACACTATCCAACCTATCAGACCATGGTAGGAATTGATATAGGAATCGATATAGGAATGTTAAGGGTGTTGAAGTGTTTTTTCAAGTCATTTCTGGGCCTCCAGTTTGAGATTGATACCAGGGTTTCAGAGATTAGATGTGTACAGATGCAGTTGTAGGGTTTTAACCCGATTTAACTAAGAATACGAAGGAAGGTTGAATCCAGAAGAAGTCAGTAATGCTGCATCAACTGTCACACAATACCAACAGATAAAGAGGATACGGCTTCAACATAATCCACCTGTGCAACAAGAGATTATATAGCGACTCAAGTGACAGAAGATCACAGGTTCGATCTCGTCCGTAACACTTTCCGTCATCGGCGTTTAAATAAAAATAAAAAAGGGAAAACAAGGTGCAGGAGATCAGCGTAAATCTGCAAATGTCAAGAGCAACAAAGCTGCTTTCAGCCAGTAAACCAACCAGCTGGTCCTCGTCTCGCGTACTCACACTAAAACGTTATTTCAAGACACAGAGGGATTATCTTTAGTGGAAGACTTAGTGGAGTTCCAGCAATTCAACATGTACACAACGTAATCCCTGCAGCCTTTTGTATCACAGGTGTTTCAAGGATTCCCCTCATCTGGGAGTTAATTATAGCACAAATAATAATACCAGCTTTAAGTGGTTAGTGTGAGCACCTACATCCACAAGTGAAGTGCACAGTGAAATAGATGTTTGGTTCAATGCTGGTGGTTCAAGAAAAGGTCAAATATAATCCCAAATCTGTCAAACGACAGTCAAATCACTTGATTTGCCGACTCCTTCACAGGTAAATGTAAAATCCAATAGTGAAAATTGTGTGGAGTCAGGTTTTTACATCATATTCTAGTAGTGATTCATTCTTCAGAGTAGCAGAGACTAAAGGGACTTTAAGTGTTTTTTAATTATCTGGATCATGTGGACGTGTTAATGACCATGTACTTCAATCGGTAAATCCACCAAATCCACAGGGAACAACAACAACAGTTTGTTGGCAGACATTGGCAGTTTCCCCCGAGTCACTGCTGCCAGGGTCATGTCACAGGTGCCAACAAAGACTAATCCAGGTCAGATTATAAACCATTCACTATTAAAATAAATAAAACACTCAAGTCATGTTGTAATCTGAAAGACTTCATTGAGTTTGTCAACACAGTTGCGCATTTCCCTGTAAAAATAGGTCATAATTGTGGTCGGTGAGTAACTTCATGAATGTAACAAAGTCTGGACTCGCACTGATGTTCTGGACAGCACAGAGCAGGGAATAAGTTCATGATTCTACACTAATCTCTCCTCAGAGAGAGTCAGTGAGCGGTTACATGATTAAAGGTCAAATCTGTCCATCCAACAAACCAATATCATACAATATAAAGATATGGGTGAAGCTCAGGAGTCCAGGCGACATATGGGGCCGTCGTAGACCATCTGCAGGTTCACCTTGTGTCCCACGAGTTCTCGGATGTTGTTGATGCCGTATTTAATCATGGTGGGTCTGCGGGAGGACAGAAGACGGAGAGAGACGCTGAGCAGCAGCTCAAAAAATCAACCATAAACAAGTGTCGAGTTTAACAAGAGTGAGGCGTGACGGGTCAGAGGAAGGTGGGAGAGGATTAGTGAGACTGTAGATCACCTGCTGCAGACTAAATCAGCTGTGACAACTACTACACGACATGTTATTCTGAGCAGTTCGAACATTTAAGATTTTAATATAAATGACTAAATCATTAAAGCTTTGTGCTCATAGAAATAATACTCTTTGGGCAATATAACCATACTCTTAATAAAGTGAATAATCCCTTTGGTCACTGGTCATTATTTTGTCCTGCCCTGCCTTTAGGACAAAAGTCCTCATCTTTGGACTTGTCCCCTTGTTATGGGCAGACGTTTTCCTCTGTGTCCTCTGTTTGAGACCCTGCACACAGTCACTGGTGGACAGAGGAGGGCAAACTTGGACACGTTGTCCACTCGGAACCGACAATTTGTGGAACGACCAGGAAGAATATTTAGTTCCGTTTCCAAAAATGATGTGGCATTAAGATCAAATGCATGTAAGAAACACTTGATTCATATTTCACCTTTCCAGAGACAGACCCCAGGCGATCACAGACACGTCCTCAGGGAGACCCATGGGCAGCAGCATCTCTGGTCTGAAAACCCCAGAGTTCCCCACTTCCACCCACTTCTTAAGCCCTGTGTCGAGGGAATAAACGAGAACAAATCCACAAATTAGAACTGCTTACAAAAGACAGGGATAGAGGTTTTTCACGTCGATTTGGTATTTCTCACAGGACAACTTGTATCAACGCGTGGACGCTGCTTTTAACTAAATCCCCTTCATGATATGATTTCATGCAACAGTATAATCTGTAACATGAGCAGCTTAATGATATCGCTCAGATAATGTGCCAACCAGCAGGTTTCCAAAATCTATTTAAAAAAACAAACTTACGTAACAATTTCTCTGAAAAGCCACACAAGTAGAGGATAATCCTGTTTTAAATGTATCAGATTACAAAGTATCTTCAATTTAAAGTGAATAATCCTTTTGGTCATTATTTTATATTTTGTCCTGCCCTGCCTTTAGGACAAAGTCCTCATCTTTGGACTTGTCCCCTTGTTATGGGCAGAGGTTTTGCTCTGTGTCCTCTGTTTGAGACCCTGCACACAGTCACTGGTGGACAGAGGAGGGCAAACTGGACACAATTTGTGGAAAAAACAGGTTATTTAGGGATGGAAAGTACAAGCAGAGAGAAGGCTGCGTCTTACCTTCGTGGTAGCTGAATATTTCCATGCTGGGCTCTGTGTACGGGTTAAAGGCTGGTTTGAAACGAAGTTTGGTGATTCCTACAAAAAACAGAAGAAGTAGATCATGTTCATATGCTATTGTGCATCTTGCTTGATTTACAAGCACAACATCCTCAGAAACATTTAAAGTCTGATATAGATCCTGACCTAGTTTGGTGAAGAACTGGTGGAGGATGCCCATGAGGTCTCCCAGTGTGAGTCCATAGTCGGCCACCACGCCTTCAATCTGATGGAACTCGGCCAGATGTGTGGCATCTAAGGTCTCATTCCTGAACACGCGGTCGATGGAGAAATACTTGACCGGTGTGAATTTCTCCTGGTGGAAGACGTGTGGTTAACAAGGTAAACAGAACTTCAGGAAGCCGTTGACTGTGAAAAGTCAAAAGAGTGCGTGTACTTTGAAGAGCGACTCACCTGCTGTGCGAGCTTATACAACATGCGTGCGCTGACGGCTGTAGTGTGAGTGCGGAGGATGTTCTTCTGAGCCTCCTCGATCTTCCAGTCGTATTTGTACCTGAAACAACAGCACCATGGCATCATGGATTGTCGTACAAGTGAAAACTGTGACATTAATCGCTACTATGTGATTATTATCGTCTCACCCTTGTGAACCGTAGCCTCCCTCTGAGTGGACTTTCTTCACTCTCTCCAGATAATCCTGTGGGAAGTCATGGGCGAGTGCTGGATCTGGAACAACAATGTTCATGTTTAAACCAACACAAATACATTTTACACTTAGGTCACAGGGACAAACACAGCAATATGCTTTCCATTTGTAACAGACAATCACGAACACGCGCTAAATGATTAGTCGAGCAGGACCACACACACAAACATAACAATTTCTAGCAGTGATTCCAGGGAGAAACCAGCAACACCAGCATCCACATCCATTTTCCTCTAAATGAGAAAATACAGCCCCGTTCTATCAGGAATCAGGACTTCCATTCAAACTGACTTCTTTTAGCAATAGGAGGAGTTTCCCTCTGGTGGTTATTAAATATATTATTTACGAAAACCACCTTTTACACACAGTGTGTGCGGGTGAATCAGGTCAGAAATCAGCCCGATTATTACTCCAGTGTGGGGTCAACCTTACCAGACAGGAAGAAGGTGTCATGCTGGTCTCTGGCTGGATGCTGCTGAGGCTGGAACAGGCAGTCAAAGTTCCAGAAGGAGCTTTCAATGAAGTTGTTGGTCGGCATCTCGCTGAAGCTGCAGCAGAACAGACAGACATATTTATTTATTTACTGTGTGTTTTTTTTTTTTTTAAGATTCTGTGTGCACAACTTCTATTTAGAGATACTCACCCCATCTCCAGAAAGATCTGTCTGAACTGCGTTCGAACCTTCATGAGTGGGTGCAGGTGGCCACAGTCTGGAGCGACACCCAAGGCCTCAAAGTTGTAGGGTTTGAAGTTCTTCTCTTTCCAGCTGCCACTGGAAAACAGCAAGGAGAATACAGAGGCAGTTACAAAAGGAATCTGGGAAAATAAGGCACTTCACCATTATCCTCATTTGAATCACGTTTTGTCCTGCCCTGCCTTTAGGACAAAAGCCCTCATCTTTGGACTTGTCCCCTTTTTTATGGGCAGAGGTTTCTTTGTGTCCTCTGTTTGAGACCCTGCACACAGTCACTGATGGACAGAAGAGGGCAAACTTGGACACATTGTGCGGTTTGTTTGATAAGTACATATCAAACAAACACGAGGAAGAACATACTCACTTGGCAATCATCTCAGGCGTGAGCTCCGTCTCCTGCTTGGTGATGGTGGTGCTGAATGAGCTTCCTTTAGTGATCCAGTAAGTCTTCACGGTCCTGAACATAGACAGAAAATACTTCTATTATTAGGACAGTAAAAGATGGATGCTGGGACACTGTTGCTGCAATGCTGACTTTAGGAGGACAACCACTGAGTCACAACAAACCCTCTACTGCCACCTACTGACAGACAAAGACACATTCACCATTTCTTGTCCACAGGTCTAGGACTTACACTTCAGCGAGCAGTTTCCTCTTCTTCAGTTCATTCTTCTCCTTCTCCTCCAGGTCAGAAGCGCTGCCTTTCTGTACCAGCAGCAGCTTCCCTCTGACCTGGTCTTCTATGCTCTCCACCTGACGACGACACAAACAAAAACACATCAACAACTCTGTTTATGAGACCATTAAATCACAGGGAGCACATGCAAACAAGACACGTACTGTTGAGAATATCCTTGGTCCACCCTCGTGTGCTTTGTCCAGTCTGATCCACTTGTTGGACATGGCCTTGCTGAAGCCGATCTTCCCGAAGGACATTTTCTTCACAAGGGAAAAATACAACAACGTCAATGAAAACACAACCGACATTAGACACGGCATCATCATCTGTCATTCATAGGCTATTTTTAAGATGAATCTAATAGTCTGAGGAGTTACTACAGTCTCTTACAGTTTGAGTTGTGCACATGATGCGTTCACTGCCCCTGTGGTGGAGCAGCTGTGTCCAGCACTCACCATGAGATCACTCTGTGCCAGACCCTCCTGTGGGACGGAGCTGAAGACCCGGGCTTCATGGCTGCCGTGCTCCGCTATCTCCTTTCCTTCCTCCGTCAGCTCCCAGTGTTTGGAGGTGCGGAGCTCGGCCGCGATGACCTGCACGGTGGGAAACGAATATGAATGTCATGATTCATCTTAAAAATAAAAAACTATCTCCCAAACTAAATGCATAATATTCACACATATGCAAGGTTGCCATCATACAGAGGCTCCAAGTTATTAAATGAATGATATATACACTATATAGCCAGCAAACAAGTCAATATTAGCAGAAATACATAAAACACACCCAAGATAATGAGTATACACATAATATCTCTAATAAATGGTTTAAAATTACTTGTTTATAAAACCTTCAGGGTAAGAACTTTTCAAAAATATAACCGAAAATAGTTCCATGTACACGCACAGGTGTTGCTAATCAATTTGCTTAATTGGCTATCAGTTTCAGGGTGCATGCTAGTTCAAGTGAACATGAATTGTTAGCATCATTATCCCAAACACCTGTGATTTTCATGCTAACACGTGAAATTGTCTGTTGTGAACGGTGAGCCAGGTTTTACTCGAAACGCGAGGAAGCTAAATGTAACCCAGCCATCTTTAATATGATTATTTACACCTTGTCTAGCCCTAGTGTCAAAATGCTAAGCTAACTCAACCTCGTAGTTCCAACTGACACTTATATCGAGCCCGTGGAGTTAAACCGCTTTATTGCATCATTCACTGAATGAACAGTGTTGTTTGGGACGGACTTCCTGAGCCCAAACAGTCCGCGTTTACTCACGTCGCCGACCGCCTGCAGACTCTTCACGGCTCCGACGATGACCTGGTGGTCCACGCCGAGGCTGTCGGCCACGTCCAGGCTGTCCACGCCATCGTCCGCCTTCTCGATCCGCTGAAGGAGCGTCTCCACCACACCGGTGTCCGCCATGCTGGGATCTTAACGCGTAGAAAAGAGCGGATGTGACGTCATTGTTCCAGAGTCAGATGACGGAAGTTGTGGTCACGGTTTTGTTTCGAAGGCGTAAATTCAGAATGAAAATATTATTACATGATTTCTATTTAATTAATTTCTACTATATTCCCGAATAGCAGTGTTAACAAAGGTCAATCATCACGTTGTATTTCTTTTAAAAAAACAAAACAATTTAAGGGCTACTTTTATTATTTACGTTTTTCATTCAATTATTTCTTATCACAAATTGTTTTTGCTTTCATCCAATTCCTTTATTGTTCTGTGCCATTTAAAACTAATATGCATTATATTATTTGGGACAAGATAAAAGCCTGCACTCATATTTATATCATATTTAAATATACTGTATTTCTTGTCACCGTGTGTGATAGAACACTTTTACTAATGGGCCATTAATTACCAGTGATTCATTAAATGATCAGTGGTTCAAAAAGCTGTGCTATTTTGAGACCTCATTTCAAAATAAAAATCATTTAATTCACACTGTCGTACATTAACAGGAACAAATCCCACCCAATCAAAAAGTTACATTGAGCAGAAATGTAGATTTCACATCAGAATGTATGTGTAGTTTCCAGTAATCTCTGAAACGGTTTAAAATAACTACATCACAAAACAAAACTAAAAAGTCAAATAAAATAATCTCACTGAAGAAAAGACCAAGCATGATTGGTCTATTGAAGTGTTACAAAAAATACAATGTTTGTAGTTTAAAAACTACACAATTTACTAGTTTCATATGAAAAATAAACAAGTTCATACACTCACAGGAGGAACAAAAGAAAAGCCAGAGCTAGTGAGTCAGTAATTTGTAACATCAGCATTGATATTGAGTGATGAGGACTGGTAGTACTGATAAAATAACAATAATAAAAAAAATAGAATAACAAAGACACAAGACTAAGCACAGACCAGACCACTGGAACATACCACTAAATTCAGCCGTAACTCAGGTCTGACATCTTATTTTGTGCCAACATGTGCTACATATAAACTTAAAAGCACATACAAAGCTAATGTGGAAAAGGCAGGGAGAGCCCAAGCAAACTGTCAATCAACTTTCTTTGGAGAAGGCGTCCGACACTGCAGGGGTGCTTGGTGCCCGAGATTCATTGACAGGAGTCATACAGTCTATCTGTACTGGTAGTTCATGTTGCCTTCTCCTCTGCCGTAGCCTGTAGGGTTGTGGTACTGAGAGTGATTGCTGCCAAAACCCTGGTTGTTGCTTCCTCCTCCTCCTCCTCCACCACCTCCACCACCGCCGCCGCCGCCGCCACCTCCTCCTCCCTGTGTGTTGTAATTGGACTGGTTGCTGAAACCTACAAGGATTGAATGAGAGCGGTTTAAGTTCCACAACAGGACAAATGCTTAGAGATATCTTTGGCATTAAGAGTCATTATAAGTCACTGTTCACGCAGCTATTCTATTTGCTTGTGGGACATGAACCAGGCTGGGAGGACATATAATCCTACATTTACTACACTGACTTGCTCTTACTGAGCCTACACCTGCTGCATCACTTCCACATGCTCAGTTTTTACTCATCAGAGACATCTTTAATCATTACAATTACCCAGCATGCTTTTATTTATATCCTGAAGCTTCATAAATCCCCTCGACTCACCTTCATAACTGTAGTCTTGGCTACCTCCACTTCCCCCCGTCACTTGGCTCGGGTAGGCTGTGCTGTACATATATCCACCCGCTCCTCCCTGGTTCTGGTTGAAATTCTTCTTTCCCTGCCCATAATTCTGGCCATAGGGGTTATAGGAGCCCTGGCCTACGGGGCTGGTGGATTGGTAGCCGCCCGAAGGTCCAGTGTTTGTTCCTGGAGGACCTGAAAAGGGTGCCTTGCCTCCTTTGTGCATGGCGGGCTTCTTTTTTGGGACTTTGGCAGCAGAAGTGGCAGTGTAGCCTCCGTCGTTCTGGTAGTATGAACCGTAGGAGTCCTGTGCTGACCCTGGTGCTGTGCTGGCTGGAGGGCCGCCTGATGGGCTGCTCGATGCCCCGGCTCCTCCGTTTGTGCCACCGTTGTTGTAGTAATCTGGGAAATGACATCATGGCAGAGTCTTAAATGGACATCAACATTAAACATTGTATTATGTAATAACTTGTCCCTGATTAATTTAATTCAGACCCTGAAATACGACAGAAATGCATGATGAGGTTTATTTAAAAAAAGGCAAACAAGGGAACATAAAAAAGGTAGAAGAAAGAGTCTTCCTGACCACACAAACATCAGCTCATCGGTGTATGCTCCTATTGTCAACAGTTTCACTTCATCAGTGTGCTAATGCTGTTCCAGAGGACACTGCACTGACCACATACTGCCAAGACCACCATGCATTCAGTGTAGCTATGACTCAACAGTGTGGCTGACGTAACACAAACTGCTAACTCTGTTTATAAACATGTGGCAACGGTTAAAAAAAAGCAAGGCAGAAAAATTCCTATGTCAACTAAATGAAAGGGCAGTGACAGAAATGCAATACAATGACATTAATAAAACAATCAATGAATGTTAAAAAAGTTAAAACATCATCATCCATGTGACGGTAAGGAAATGGTAGACAAAGGCTCAGGCAGATTATGTCTTTACAATGATCCAAAAAGGCAGTATGTTGTCCAGCTCAAATCATGTCGCAGAAACAACGTTCCGACGCACCACTTCTAAAAAAATAAAATAAAATCTGCCTCCGCAGTTCAGGGAGGTCGGTCCAGGTGTTTTTGGGGTATGTCCACATCAAGTTGAGAGAACGTAAGGTGACTTAAGGCTACATGCATGCAGTAGCACATTTTGTCTCCTGGAGGTTTCAGAGCATGACAAGTAGACTGGAAAGACGAGGGGTGGAGAGGTTGTTGTTGTCACTTTACTCCCAGGGTTGTGGACTTGGTGGTTGAAAGGAGTTCATGATGCTGCTGTTGTAACATTTTTGAGTATTTTGTCCATATTTTTTTTTGTATTCCTCTCTCTCTACAAGAATGTTTATGATTTTTCTAAGACTCGGGAAGATCAATGTTCGCAAACTCGTGGTTGCCATAGGAGTCTGAGACAAAGTCACCTAAAGAGTGAGACAGGGCAGAGAAAGAAAAAAAAAAATCAAAATTAGATTTAATTTTTTTTTTAATCCTGCCATAATTGTGGCAGTTGAATGAATAATTTGATCAGATTATGTTAAAACTGATTTGTTGGGTTTTTGTCTTTTTTAGATTTCTCTGCTCCTGTCACGCTCAGGTAGGCCAGTCCTCAGAACAGGCTGCCAAGAAAGACGAAAAGAGGTTCTCATAAGAGGGAGGTGTCAAAAAAAACAGATTGAATCCTGTGGCTTAAAGCAGAGAAATGTAAAATGTACTATATGAACATCCCAACAAGTTTTAGTCATCCTAAGAACAAGGGCTGCCCCCACGACCAGAAGAATCATTAGTCTGTGAGATTTGATCGGTCCTTTAAGTGGAGGAAATAAAAACACAAAGTTGAAACCTATGTGCACACAGGAAGTCTTAAGTGTGGGATCATTGTGATGAAACACCTCAAGAGGGAGAACTGCAAACTATGCATCATTTGAGCCATGAAAGTACATGCCTTTTAGCCAATTAGCATGGCCACTTTAACTTCAATGCTGTTAAGCTCATCTACTTTCAAGCAGGCAGTTCCACATTTGTAGCCAATGTGTGTAACATGGTTTGAGTGTGTACTTGTAAAATGAATAGTTTAGAATAGAAAAGTGTTGTGTTCTTGGTCAGTTAGTATGATGTTATAATGTACTGATTGTTCAGATCCTCTTTGCTAATTGTTGCTAATACATTCACAATCTATACTTTGAGGTTTCAATGTGTGGCTCCTTCCGTGTGTGGTGGCTTTGGTTAATAAAATCTAGGCTATACTGATTAAGTTTTTTTTTTTTATGGTTTGTGTTATTTTTAACATCTCCATTTACAACATTCTTACTCGGACCGTCAAGAAAGACATTTTAATACTAAAAATCACTATAACTAATGGTTGACTAAAACAATTCTTCATCAGGGAGGCAGCCCAACAAAAAACCAACTTATAGTCCATCCTGCCACAGGACACACACACACAGACACAGACATCCCATTCTGACACAGTGGCTCACATATTGGTTTGCTTTTCACATTGTAAAATGAGAACCTAAAGAAGGCACACATACGCAGCCATATCAGGAAAATGAAAGATTAAATGAAAACTCACTGTATCCAGCATTGTTCCCATAACCATATGTTCCAAAGCCACCTGGAAGGAAGTGAATACGACGTATGTTTATGCCGGTTTAAATAAAGGTATAAAGTAATGTTATAACAGTTAAAACAATGCGTTTGCTACGACTTAAGTGCTGTTGTTACCTCCTTGACCGTAGCCTCCTCCGTTATTGAAGCCCCGGCCCCTTCCGCGACCACGCCCTCTTCCTCTGCCTCTGGGCATACCTCCATCTTCATCTCCAGGGGCTCCCATCATTCCAAAGCCCGGAGTGTGCTGAAGAGGAAATGAGTTTTAATGGTAGCCTACATATACAGTACAAGAGACCATTCAAATTGCAGTGCTGATGTTGCTTAGTCAAACAAAAACATGCACTTAAGAACATCTGTAAAGGTGGATTTGACTACACACAAGTTAAATCAAATAAATTGTACACCTCTGATAACGATTCTTGGAATGATATGTTTAATAAAAAATTTAAAGGAATTTACACTAATACACCCAAGAGATTTATTCATTTCATGGGGCTTACCATGGGTGGTCCCTTTTTCTTCTTAGCAGCCTCAGCCACAACTCCTTCAGGGAAGAGTTGCTCCAGAGCAGCTAGTGCGGCATAAGCCTTAGCCACCTTTTTGTTGGACCCTGTTCCCTGGAACTTCTGACCATCGATCTCCACCTCCATGACAAAGCGTTTGTCGTGGCTGCCGCCGGTCTCCGAGATCAACTCGTACTTGAGGCCGCGGCGCTTCTCGTTGAGCTCCATGACGGGGTTCTTGCCGTTTTTAGTAAGGATTGGTCCCTGCTGACGGGCATTCTGAGAGGAAAGGGAGACGGTCAGTGAAGTAAGAGGATTTGGCTGTAGAGGAAAATTATTGTTTAGTAATTTTGTACCTCTGCAGCATTAGTGGTGTCTGCATTGTCTGCTGCTGGTGCAGTTGTGCTCATTTCAAAGGGCGTTATCACTGGCTTCACATCTTCTATGGCGACAGGTACTTCAGCCTCCTCTATTTTTATTATATCAGCCTTTACTTCAGCTCCTGTGGGCAGACCCATGTCCTGCAGGACCTGAAATGATACACAAAGATTCGAGGCTGATTCAATTGAAAGGGAAGTTTGGGAAAAATAACAAAATTCGGAGGCATCTCAATGCTGCAATGTTGAATTCCAACAACTAAATGCTACAGGTGCTCACTTTTACAGCTACATGGAGCTTGGCAGTGCGCTTGGATGGACCGGAAGCCACAAAGGACTTTCCATCTACTTCGACGGACATCGTGAAGACCGGAACATGAACTGGACCAGTCTGACACACAAGCTTGTACTGGAGACCAGGCTTCAGCTGATTGAGCCTCATCAGGGCGTTCATAGACTGGGGAGGCTCAGCTTTGTCCTCTGGAGCTGGTGGAAAAGGACAGAATGAAGGCTTTAATTGAGGCACTGCACAAATATTAGCATTATTATCAATTTCTCTATTGAGTATCTTGCTGAATCAGTATAGTAGTAAATAATTGCCATTATGCAACTCCACCAGTAGATGTCACTTTATTCTACACCAGGGGTTCTCACTCCTGAGCCTGGGGAGCCACTGTCCTGCATGATTTAGGTTTCCCTGCTCATACACACCGGATTCAAATGGTCAGCTCTGATAACAACCCACTTATTTGAATCAGGACAGTGGCTCCCCAGGACCAGCAGTAAGAAACTCTGTTCTACACACACTCTGGTCAGTGAAGTGATGACAAGGGCACTTACTTTTCTTCTGCAGTTTTTTCTTCTTCTTATTCGGACTCTTGTCATCAGTTCCCTCTTCCTCCTCGATGGGCCTTTTCATTGGTGGGGCATACGCTGTGCTGGGTGGGATTTGCACTGAAACAGACACAAACAATTGAGCCCGAGGGAAACTATAAGCACCCGTCTTCATTTCCTCGACACCTTTTGACAACAAAAGAGAACTATTACTGATTACTTACCAGTATAATCAATGGGGGTCTTCCTAGGAGGTTTCTTGGGCATCTTAGAAGGAAGGGGATCCATTCCAAGCACTTTGTGAAGCTGTCCGAAGGCCGATAGCCTTAAGGCATGCTGAACATACAACAAACGGTGTCAACTTCACATTCACTGATGTAGCAGTTAAAAACACATTTCACTGGGCCTTACTCACTTGTGCACTTGCTGTGATATCTTCTCTCTGCTGCTGGTCCAAGTGACCAACAGCATCTGTAGGCTCCTTCTCGCATGGATCAGAGATTCCTGCGCTATCTACAAGACATAATTTAAATTATCCTTTAAAATGTGGTGGCAAAAAAGGCTGCATATTTCAAATTCAACAGTGCCGTTTAATAGATTAATCAAATATACTTCAGAGGAGAGATTCCAAATACATACCTGCCATGAGGATCCCTGAAGCCAGACACTCTAAAACTCTGCGCAGAGCTTCTCCCGCCCCCATGGGCCGGTTCCCTGTACCAATGGCTTTCTCACAGATCAGCTCCAGGGGCTACGCAGCAGGGGAGAGAGAGAGAGATTTTATTTAAGGGTGCTATTTATAAAGCTTGGCTGCTAACACGGAGGGATTTCTAGGTCACTGCGTTACATAGGATATATGTGCCATTAAACAGCCAAGGTGGAGCCGTGCTTCTTTATATCTTGGCAGACTTCATCAAAAACAAACATGAAGGTTAATCTCTTTTTTTTTTAAAGGGCTTTGATGTTTTGGGAATGGAATTTTCAAATACAACTGCCACAAAAGAGCTTCAAAGGGACTTTGAGGCTACGTGAAAATGTACAATCAATTGTCAATCAATTTATTTTATTAAAATACAACAATTATTTAATTCCTCAAATAAGGATTACAAAACAAAATAACAATATTCTTTAACAAGGCAGTCATATTTTAACTGTTAAAACCTCTTAAATGGAGTCTCTTTTTGATGCCATTTAACACCCTGAGCTTAGAAGTTTTTTGTCTTCTGAATTTGAATAAATCCAAAATGGAATAACTCCTTCAGTTTAAATACCTTGTGCGCGCAGACCCTAAAAATCAATGAATCCTTCCCAAGCCTTGAAGAAGGCCCACACTACAGAGCACACACTTGATGCCTACATGTTAGCAGCCGCTAACAAATTACAAATGTTCATTCCATGTAGGCCAGGGTTTCTCACTCCTGTCCCAAACACACCTAATTCAAATGGCCACCGAGTCAGTAAGCTCTGCTGAACGACCCATTTATTTGAAGCAGGGAAATATCTAAAACATGGAGGACAGTGGCTCCCCAGGACCAGGAGTGAGAAACCCTGGCGTAGGGCTGTAATGGTTGGTTTAAACTCACCCAACCACGAAGCGGAGCCCAAGTAGGGACACGGACACACAGGTCCCTTAGGATCCGGATGACAATGACACAGGAGCGGAGTCCGTTCGCTCTGGCCTGAGGACACAAGCAGGGAAGGGGAGAGGCAGGGGCATGAGGAGGACAAGGAGCCTGAGTCATAAAGTAAGACCATGTGGGGCGTTATAAAGCAAGGTAAACATCCAAGTAAATGAAACAAATAAAAATGAAGCCACACAGACCATTAGAGCTTAGCTTTGTCGTTTTGGAAATATTAAGTTATATTGAATCTTAAAACAATGTTTGATTACTTTCTATAACCATTAACAAGATGTAGCTGTGAAGACGATTAATGCGGTAGTAATCAGACATATGTGTGTGAGTGAAAAAAATATATGCACTTAAGATCAAGTGAAGAGGAATCAATAAAGTCACCTCAAACTTAGGAACAGTTTTTACATGAAAACCAAGTGAACTACTCGAGAAAGGATGCACGGATGAGCGTTGTCACTGAAAGGGGAAATGGTTAAGTCAGGGGCATTTTAAATAACATTAAAAAACTATGACTCAAGGTGCAATATTTCTGATTTTGTGGAACATGGGTACAAAAAACAGCCTGAGAGCAGGAAAGGTTGAGGCCACATACTCTACAAAAAACAAGCTGCTAAGATGGAGCACAGGATTTGTCAAGAAAGAGTGTGAAAGCCAAAGATGACACAGGCCACGACACTACACCTTATCACTACAAATGAACAAATCTTCCCTTTAAAACTACAAAATGTGGAAGCAAAAAGTGCACTATGAGCAGCTTGCAGAACTGTGAAAACAACAAATCACTTACACAAATGCAAATAGTATAGAAATATTGCACCTAGACACAAGTTTGTATGCATATGTTAGTCCCAGATTCATTAGCTAATTGGGTTAAGCAGCTTGGAGGTAGGCTGATGAACTTGACTGGTGACTAAAAGCAGCAATGAGCGTCGTTTCAAAATGGCACTGCGGTAGAACCTGCCTTAGTGAGCAAAGCAACTCTACAACAGTGTAATGACAAAGGTTTCCTAAGAAACAAACATCCAGATCATCAAATATCACTACAGGAAGAACACTTTAAAAGGAGTAAAAAAAAAAAAAACACACATGGAACGCCCAAATAAATGACAAAGGAACATACAGTAGAACCAAACTCAAAACTAGTCCTGTTTTTAGAGACAAATAAAGACAAGATCCAAACCTGGAACCACTTAGCGTGGCGGAGAGATGCCAAGGCAGTTAGGCATTTCTGCCTGTCCAGAACATCCGGTGGATCGTTGACTGAAAGCGTTTCTATTGGCAGGTGGAATAAGAAGACAAGGTACAGTTTGACCAAGGGGAGTTCTGTCAGCCGGCCAGGGGGAACACAGGCAGCCTTTCCAAACCACAGGCAGGAGGGAGAAGGGGAGGGGGACCCCTCCATTGAAGAACCACTAAACACTCTCAACTTAACCTCCCAGTAAATTTTGAACTTAAAGCCCACCAGAATTACAGTATTGAAAGGTGGGTTATAACTTCACGTATTAGAGAAAAATAGAAAGAATGAACTAAAGCCCTTATATTGAAAAAATGTGCATGTTTGAGATGCATTGCAAATGGGAGGTTGTCTATCCAGCCCTGCGTTAGTTTAAATTGATGCCTTAGTGCTTAAAAAAAGGTTTCTTTTCTGGTGCTAAAAGGAGATGGAGCCCCTCCCCTTCGCCCCTTTACTGGGTACACTGCACTTTGCCCCTTCCGAGACAGAGAGCGGCCAGTTGGTCAAAGGTCCAGCATCCCTAAAAATTGACAAACTAGAAGGCTTGACAGAGAGAATCAGAATTGGAACCACAGGCAGAAATTATCAGATGCACAAAAAGTGAGTATCAAAACAAGTCCACACTGCAGCAAAACTGATGGCTTGAACAAAAAAGACCCAAACTGGGCATCACTGATGGCAGAGGGCTACAGATAAGGTCAAGGCTTGCTAAAACGGAGATCCTCTACTGTTGAGATCACTCAAACAAAATACGTCTTACTTAATTTATTATAAACGTTGATCAAAACGTGTCAATCGCTAATTACGACTAAGCACCAACAGGGGCTGATCCCTGATTTGAGAGAAGCTGCACTGAAGTACAGAATCCAATATCCCTTGTCGTTATCTGTAAGCCTGAGCCTTCCCTGCTAAGAACATCAGAGACAGACAATAGCCCACTGCTGGGTCTCACAACCAAGGGCAGTTTCACCACGTGTTTTGCTACTCATTTTTGCTGCAATGCAAACCGTTCCATCAGTGATAAAACACATGCAAGCAAAGTGGTCTCTCTCTCTTTTGTATTTGGTTAAATTCTCAGTAAGCCTTCATTTCATTGGTGATCTTGATCATCAAAGGGAAGAAAAGCCATGTCTTCAGCAGTCAGTATACTAACCTGCCCTATACTGTATATTGGGCCATCAAAAATGTACGATTACATCACATGGAACTATGAGAGTGACTAGAGAGCTATAAGCATAGCACAGATTCATTATGTGTCAGTACATTTCTTGTCCCCTAGCTCCATTGAAGGCCCAATAAACAATATCTGTCTAGTCTGGTTGCCTGCCTGGCCTCCCTACTGGAAGCAAGGCACCACTGAACCAGTGAGGTCCCGTGTCGGAGCTTACCTCCAGCTGCAGCTTTCTCCATCTCCTCGCGAACCAAAGGGGACGTCAGGTGAATGGTAAGGGTGAGCGGGGGCTCACTGGTGTTCTTAATGGCAATACTGGCTTGACGGATGTCCGAGGTCACCACATATTTGTCTTCTACGATCAGCTGAGAAAAGAGAGCAAAGAGCAAATTCAAGACGATGCATGCATTTGCTTCTCGTGCAATTGTCAAACCACGAGCTTGCAATAACCTTCACAGGAGCAGGAGTCAGAGTAGAAATCATAGACTAACAAAACGTGCCTGATTAAGTGTGTCATTATGGTATTATTCTGTGGTTTGGCCAGCAGATTCCTTCCTCGTGTCAACACATGCAGTCAGGGACCAAGTGCATTATGTCTGTTTTGTTAGGTATGAAAATTAAGAGCTCACCTGACAAATCTGCATGACAAACAGCTTATCGTTGATAAGTTGCATCTGATTTACAGTCCATTTGATTTTCTGGGAAACTTTTCTTCCCCATTAGGTGTGAGGTTTGCTGGCCAGAAATACACTTTCGGGTGTGTGATGTCTTATGACTGAATGCAGCAGACAGGACCATACTTGTGGTACCACGTCCATATTAAATCACTGCTCTATATGTAGTTTTTGGTATATTTGACTAAAGGCTTATACAGAAAGTTCCACAATTCTTGATGGATTGTGTACGTCCCTTGACACTCTGCTTGCAGCTATGGGGAAACATTTCTTCATTAAGACTAAGGGTAGTTCCTTAAGGCCATTGGATAAACAGATTCCTTTTTATGTGACAGCTGACAAGACATAGTGAAATTAAATTTGAAATTTTTACTTTTGTTAATGGCCTAAGGCGTTAATGATTCTGAAGTTAAGGACATCACTGACAGCACCTTTCAAGAATTAATGCCCTGCTAAGAGAGAATAACTCGAATGTGTACGTGATGTTGTCATTTCCCTTTAGCAAAAGGAATTTTAAAAACACCAACAGGCAGGGAAAAGAATGTGAGAAATATGTGGTGTGAAACAGGCACCTGATGGCTGGTGACAGGGAGGTCAAAAAAACAAAATACTTTTGGCAAAAACAGTCTGCGTATTGGTTTCAACAGTACAACACTGGTTAGAAAATGTGATAACATTATACTGCACATTGAATTAGCTGAGCCGTGTTCTCACCTTGAGCTGTGAATCAAGGTTTTCAGACACTTTCTTCAGCAGATTAATGGAAGGCTTTTCCTTGCAGAGGAGCACCAGCTCCAGGTCCAAGTCCCCCTTCAGTAGCAGCCCCTTGGCAACCAGGCCTACTCTCATTACACCGCGCAGTGAGCGAGTGGCTTGGTCTTTCAGCTCACTACCAAAAATTAACACAACAGATTAACACAAAAGGCACAATGGATGTGTCAAAAAAAAGAGACTGTATCTTGTAAGTGAAGATAAATGACATCTCTTTACCTTTCCTTATCAATCTCTATGGCATCAGCGTCAGATTTGGACGTTCCCTTCTCCTGCTTATCCAGCCAGTCAGAGACTGCCTTCAGGGCACGCTCTGTGCAAGACACCATGTTCTGAACACCTTCCAGTTCCTCCTGAGTTGGGTAGATGGCGGAGTGTTTGGCCATGACGTGGCGGTCATCGTTCATGAAAACGCGCATGGAGCGGTGGCGCATTGGTGGAGGCTAGAAATGAAAGGAGACAGGACAATAAATAAGTTTGAAATTCAAAGATGCTTCGTGCTGTGGCAAGCTTTAACAGCTCGATTGTTAGTAGGACTAACTTGTTAATATGACAATAAGAAAACCAAGTTATTGCCTTCATCTGACTAAAATCAGACTTTTAACATGCCTGTTAATGCACTGACTCTGAATACTTTCTCTAGTTTGTGAATTTCCTGGTAGAATTTCACAGTTGTTTGCTATTGTAAACTTTAATCCATGGAACAAAATCTTATAGTGTCTTATTCAGAAAAACTATTCATCCAACTTAATCCTTCTTTGTGGAATATTTTCAAACGGTTATTAACAGATGGACTTACTTTCTATCACTTGTCTCTGATTAATTAAAAATACTAAGTAAGGTCTCATATCAACACCAAGCTTCTAACACAAGGCAAGCGTATGCACAGACAGCCAAAGCCAATTTAGAGAGGAGCTGTGATGCAGAAGCTGCAGCATGTGTTCCTTCAGCCGTGGGCAGACTGAATAAGACAAAACACTGGCACTGGAATTCCAGCTAGAATTAGATGTGACACATTTATTTGTCTAATTCGGAGAGATATTTAACAAAAAGAACACCATACCCCATGCTTTGGCAGCCTGTCTGCTGTCCAAACAATACACCAAATAAAGCAATGACACATACAAGCAACAAAATGGAATCAATGTTTGAATGAAATAATTACCATTGTTGCTTTAATCTGTGAGTGCTTGTGAAAAAAAGATCTTCTTTGCGGAAGACGACAGCGTTGCAGTCCTTCCCTATGAGGAAAAACAGACACACACTTTAAAATAACACAATGGCAAGGTAGAACTTGAATGTCACTGTGGGAAAAAATCTGTAGCCAATTAAATGCACAAAGAAATGGTGAGGACACAGGGAAATTCTGCAAACATGTAACCTGGAGACTGGGTCGTTTCTGTGGCCACAAATGCTGAACAGGATAAACCACTACAGTCTTAAACACAACGTCTAATTCACTCAGTTAAAGTAAAAAGCACAAGCAAGGTTAACAAGAATCAAGTTTTATCAAGTAGAAGTCGTAGTGATGTAACATGAAAATCTGACTCCGGTTTTTGAAGCCTCAAGGTTCACGATTTGGCCAATGCCATGTTGAGGTTTCGCAACTCAAAATTCTCACCTGCAACAGGGTTCCTATTAGACAATATCAGCGGTCCCCGATATCGATGTATACTCGAATGTGTGCTGTGCCTTATTGTCAAAAGGGAGTCCAATTCCCTTTTCATATTTTATTTTGAATGAAATGTGTAATGACTCTCTTTTCAGGCCCATGAGGAATTAGAGGCTGTCAAACTTAAAAGGTATCTGAGGCACTCAGGTGTAAAATAACAATTACCCTTTCTCAATTCATGGTTATCATTGAGGTTAAACGCAAAGTGTCCACTGATGAAGTCTATTAAGTTAATAATATAGATATATATATATATAGATATATATATATAGAGAGAGTGGTAGGATTATTGTATTGCTTAAAATCCTCTTCACACCCCAATTGTAACAGACAGGCCTGCAAAAAAAACCACCATCCAATAATATTGCCATCTGCACCATGCTCAGAAGACAACGCCAGAGCTTGTGCTAGCTTGCTAAATAGTTGCAGCAGCGTTGTAACAGAAAAGGTGCCAACAACAAGTGGTCGATCCAAGACTACAGCGAACACCGGTGCTGCGTTTGAACAGTGGCGACAACTGAAAGTCCAGAAAGGGCTGAAAAGTGATGCCACGGTGACCCTGTTTTACTGCACAGGTAGGTGAACTCTATGTCTGTGTGATCATTTGAGAGTATTTGTTGTCTTTCAGAATCATCTTTGCTAACAAGCATTGCATGTTCCCCTGGTCTGGAGGGAAGTCTGTAGAAAGGGACTTGGAATTTTGAATTCAAATGAAGTTTTTCCCCCAGGATCTGCAACATACCTACCTTTAATTTGTTAACTAAAATATCAGCATTTGCCCTGGCATACTGATTATCATATTGCACAAGGAAATCCATATGTCACCAAATGGATATTTTGACCCTCCCCCTTAAAGTATGTATTCGTTTGTCTGTTATTGGCTTAATCGTTTTTGAGTAAATAAAGGATTTTTTTCTCTACTAAATAGTGACTCATATTTCTATATTTGATCTTCCACGTAGACTTTATGGACTTAATCTAAACATAAATTTGCTCTTATCCATTACCCAGTGCATCACTGTCCTTTGTTTTTCCTCATCCCTTTACATATGATTGACTATGGGTCTCTGTCGCCTCAACAGATCAAGTCGCTATCATTGAGCATCTATAACAAAAGATATCAGGGCGTTGTCGAAACAGTGCTATCTTTTCCTAGATTAGCGCATTGAAAACAGCTAAGGCCAAAACAAATGAGCAGCATGTAACGAACATGACCATCATACTTGGCTTTTTTTCTCAGTCAAAGCGTTAGCGGCGATTGGGACGAAACCAACAAGCTGCTGCAAAACAGCAAGCCGCAAACAGGTTGACCTGTTAAAATTAAAGTGACACCGAAATCTTCTTGCAGGATGGAGAGTGAGAGTTGTGAATAATAGATATATTGGACACTAAGCCCACAGCTCCATCAGGACCATTTAAAAAAAATGACGCCATTTTATTTCAGTGCAGGACCCGACAGGAGACGGCAGCTAGCAAACAACCCTCTCAACAATACTCATTGCCCATCGCTGACACAAAGTACACTTTACAACAAACCGCAGTGATATTAGACGCCGTTGATTAATTCAGCCAACGGCAAAAAAATAGAGAGTTACAATTCAATTATAGCCCTGTTGTCCACCACACACCAAAATGGTCGAGAAGACGAGACCGAGACCCCATTGAATGTTTAGCCAGTTAGCACTTAGCAGGTTAGCTTAGCCAAACAAAGCCGCACACATATATAGGTTTCTACCGCACACGTACAGTCACACAAAAACAACCGACAACTGCTCGTGGCTTTGTGTTGTGTGTGTGTGACGCTGTGCACGAGGAGGAGTGTCAACTGTGAACACATTTATTACGTACCGTGTGTGTGTTCACAGCGGCGGAAGGACGTCTCATTCGGTGACTCCTGGTGTCGCTAAGCAGGAGGAGTGCGGTGCAAATGGAAGATTCTGTGCAAGCCCTCACGAGCTAAAAACGAGGACGCTGATTGGACGGGAGTCGCATGTGACTCTTCTCCCATTGGCTAGAATTCCGGAGGGTACCGAGCCAGGGGCGGGGCTTCAGATGGTGGGGATGTTCTACCCGCAACAGCTGCCTTCAGTGTTTTGAGGCCTGTACGCTGTTCAAAGCAATTAATAACAGGCACATTAAGCATCATCATGTATCCGGATGTTCTCATGTCCTTCAAGTGTTTACTTTTACTGTGGGAGTTTTGCAGTTTGGCTTCAGATAAGATAATATTGTTATATAATGTATAACCCTTTTTTCTTTTTAATTATTCTTTTTAACCATGATCATGACTACCTCTTTGAGGTGCACTGAAAATCTTGGTCACCTCATTAGGTTTTATGTGTACCTAATAAAGTGGCCAGTGCAGCATTCTAGGGATTGGTGTCAAAAAAACACATTTGGTGCTATAGCATCGTCTTTCCTCGTGCAATGAAAGGGCAAATATCACTATTTAAAGGTGCATTATGTAATAAATATTAAGCAACTGGCCATAAAATCCTCCTGATATGTCACAGAGACTCAGGAACAATATTCATATTATTAACATAACATACTGGACTCACCAATAACAACAGTAGCAGACAAAATATTTGCATTAAAAAATATTTTGCAGACCGCAAAATTATGTTTTGAAATCATGTTTTGGCATGTGGCGCCACCTACCGCCGTCTGCCAATCATTGCAGTCAGTAGAGTCTCAGCTGCCGAGCAACCGCGGGTTACCAGTTACGCCTGAGCTACAATGGCGGAGAAAACGAAACCTAAAAGACCTCGGTATTGAATATGAATTTGAGTGTAGTAACCGTTTTTGGCCACATTCTTACATATGGCACCTTTAAATGAACCAATAAAGTAAACAGTCCCTGACAGTTTCCATCTTTCCAATGAGGGAAACTTGGTTGTAATTTACCCGGCCAAAAAAAGGGACTTTACAGCTGGATAATAGCGGAGAAAGCTACGTTAAGAGATGCTTCATCCACATTCAATACATAGACTTTATGTATTTTGTTCTCCGTGTTGTGAATGAATAGAGAAATCGTGTGATGCATCGCTATATGATTGTCTTTCAATATATTGGATTATCACAGTATCATTGTATGGTGATATTATTGGTATCATGGACCATGTATCGTATGGTGAGGTACCCTGTGAAGACCTTTGTCTTTGTATGCCTTTGTTTTTTTTCTTGACTTTACTAAGGAAACACTGCTTTATTCTGACACAGGTGTAAAAAAAATATTAATATATAAACTAAAATGAGGTGAAACAGTAACATATAGACATTTAATGTAATATTACATTCATCTTTTTTTTAATTAGCTTTTGGAACACATTATAATTTCACTTCAGTCCCCAGACATTCAGGGGAAATACTGTAGATACATTCAGAGACACACACAACAAAGACACACACATTCACATTTATAAATCACACACGCACCACACACACACACACACAGTGTTTTTCACATCTTCAAGCTGAGGTAAAAGCACAGCTTTTTCATTTTGCTCTCTTATGGGAGCATTAACACAAGTCATTGACTTTTATAATATTGAACAAACAGCATATTTATGGACACAAAGTGTTTGACTTGAGATGTTTGCTTTAGGACTATGCAGTCTTCACTTTTGCTGAGTATGTCATTCTCCTGCACACACAAAACAACTTTATATTTACAGCTGCTCTCATAGAGGGCAGGCATTTCGATATCCACCTTCAACAGTTCATAAGGTTTTTCCCTTTGCAGTGTATCACTGATTCATTCGTTCAACAACCTCAGGGGTTGTAATTATTAGCTGGACAGTCATCTTGCAAACTTGGATCATGTGCTAACAAAGGTGGCCTTGCTCTATCACGCCTCTAAAGTAATCTCCTCTCATGCAGGAGGCTGAACTTTGACCAGGATCAGAACACTGCCAGGCTCAGTTGAGCTGATCCTTCTGGAGCATTTCCCCCTTTTCTGTCCTCTGTTAAACCTTATTATTAACACTGTTTTTCTCCGAGTTTTGAAAGGAGTTGACGTCCCAGCGGGTGGAGCGGAAAGCGCTTCCCTTGAAACTGGCCTGCTTTTTTGTGATGCGGTAGATCTTCCTGAGGATGGCGCGCCGCAGCAGGATGTAGACCCAAGGATCCAGGATCTGGTTGCAGGTTGCCATCCTGACCCCTGTCACCATCAGGCCCCTGTACGTGTCCCGGTCGCCGCCCAGGGAGCCACTGTACGAGCGCACTGCTGACATCAGGCCAAAGATCTTAGGGGAAAACAAAGGGAACAGTCTTTAGTTTTGCCTGAGTGCATTAGTTCTTCAACATATCTCTAGATTAACATGAGTATGAGATTACAAAAGAATTGTGCTCTATCTATCTATCTATCTATCTATCTATCTATCTATCTATCTATCTATCTATCTATCTATCTATCTATCTATCTATCTATCTATCTATCTATCTATCTATCTATCTATCTATCGATCGATCGATCTATCTATCTATCTATCTATCTATCTATCTATCTATCTATCTATCTATCTATCTATCTATCTATCTATCTATCTATCTATCTATCTATCTATCTATCTATCTATCTATCTATCTATCTATCTATCTATCTATCCAGCTCTCTAGCTAACTCTATATGTTGCACTCTATATCTATCTATCTATCTATCTATCTATCTATCTATCTATCTATCTATCTATCTATCTATCTATCTATCTATCTATCTATCTATCTATCTATCTATCTATCTATCTATCTATCTATCTATCTATCTATCTATCTATCTATCTATCTAACTCTATATGTTGCACTCTATCTATCTATCTATCTATCTATCTATCTATCTATCTATCTATCTATCTATCTATCTATCTATCTATCTATCTATCTATCTATCTATCTATCTATCTATCTATCTATCTATCTATCCATCCATCCATCCATCCATCCATCTATCTATCTATCTATCTATCTATCTATCTATCTATCTATCTATCTATCTATCTATCTATCTATCTATCTATCTATCTATCTATCTATCTATCTATCTATCTATCTATCTATCTATCTATCTAACTCTATATGTTGCACTCTATCTATCTATCTATCTATCTATCTATCTATCTATCTATCTATCTATCTATCTATCTATCTATCTATCTATCTATCTATCTATCTATCTATCTATCTATCTATCTATCTATCTATCTATCTATCTAACTCTATATGTTGCACTCTATCTATCTATCTATCTATCTATCTATCTATCTATCTATCTATCTATCTATCTATCTATCTATCTATCTATCTATCTATCTATCTATCTATCTATCTATCTATCTATCTATCCATCCATCCATCCATCCATCCATCTATCTATCTATCTATCCAGCTCTCTAGCTAACTCTATATGTTGCACTCTATCTATCTATCTATCTATCTATCTATCTATCTATCTATCTATCTATCTATCTATCTATCTATCTATCTATCTATCTATCTATCTATCTATCTATCTATCTATCTATCTATCTATCTATCTATCTATCTATCTATCTATCTATCTAATCACTCAAAAATCAATCAAAAATTCTCAGTGCGCGTATGAACTGTCAGTCACGTGGTAATTAACTGCGGCCGTGAGCCCAATTTATCTTCTAAACCAGAAAATGTCGTCACGTGTCACCAGTGAGTAAAACAGTAACTTCAGCCAAATAAAACCTGCACAAACACGAAGAACATCCGTCTGATTTGAAGAAAGCACAGTGCGCTGCATTCCAGGGCCACACTGACAGTCTCAGCAATTACATCGTCTTCTTCTTTACGTCACACTTTTTAATGGAATGAATTTAATGTGGACTTAATAACAGTATGCTATTTATGATGGTAAATGCTGACACATTTAAAAACATATAAATCATACTTCACATGATCATAAATTTGGCAATCAGAGTTGTTTGCGATTTCCTAAAATATGACACATTTTACTCACAGAACAAAACCAAAACACAGGCTCAGTGTGTCAAAGTGTAATGTCTGATGAATTAACTTCACCAAACTCACCAGCAGAGGGCTCCAGCAGATGCAGGAGGTGACCATGATGCCGACCAGCTGCACCACCATCTCTGTGTCGTGAGACCTGGCCGAGCGGCGCTGCGAGCAGGACCTCTTCTTTAGCCGGGCTTTCACCAGCGTGAACCCGCTGATGGTGTTGCACACGAAGGCCGTGGCCAGAGAGCTCAAGGCCAGGCCGGAGAACAGCATCACAAACGCCAGATCTGTTGCCTTCGTGTCCTCCATCACCCTGATAAAGCACCACGTCCACGGGTACTGATAGGTGTAGGCACCCAGGCTGAAGAAGGGCAGCAGGGCCACACCCAGAGCCAGCAGCCAAATGAGGGCCAGTGCGATTTTCGTCCGCGCCGTCGTCACCAGACGCGCGTGAAGCAACGGCCGAGTGACACCGAGGCAGCGCTCGGCGGCCATGGCGCAGCCCAGAAAAAGCGGGCACAGGCCAAAGAACACCATGCAACCCCCCAGGAACAGACACGAGGCGTCGGGATCATTTCGGGCGCTGGAGGCAGCCTCGAGAGTCTTCCCAGCACCCGCAGAGTAAATTCTCAGCACGAGGGCCCCGGGAATAACATGTCCTGCCAGATCTGTAGCCACCAGGGAGCTGGCGAAGAGCAGGAACGTGGCCTTTGACCTGCGACGGAAGCGGTTGTACGCCTTGGCGAGGATGACCAGGGCCACCACGTTGAACAGGATGCCCAGAGTCATGGTGAGGCCCGCGGCCGTGGGGTTGCTCGGCGGCAGGGTGGCGTTCGGTGCTACGGCCTCCACCTCAGGCTCCTGCACCATGGCGGTGTGGTTAGAGAGAGGGAAGGAGGCAACGAGACCTGAGGAGTTGTAGTGTTGCATCGCCAGCATCACTGCGGGGCTCTGGGCCTGATGTGGTTCCTCTGGCTGAGAAGATACTGAGGGGGAGAAATAAGAGTGGATCAGATCAACAACACGAGGAATGAAAGAAATTTCTGTTATGAAAGTTAAAGGTGCCATATGTAAGAATGTGGCCAAAAACGGTTACTACATTCAAATTCAAAATACCGAGGTCTTTTAGGTTTCGTTTTCTGACGTAACTGGCAACCCGTGGTTGCTCGACAGCTGAGACTCTACTGACTGCAATGATTGGTAGACGGTGGTAGGTGTTGCCACATGCCAAAATATGATTTCAAAACATAAACATGATTTGCAGTCTGCAAAATATTTTTTTTAATGCAAATATTTTGTCTGTTCTGTTGTTGTTGGTGAGTTCACTTTGTTATATGAACATTATTCCTGAGTCTTTGTGACATATTAGGAGGATTTAGATTTAGATTCATTACATAATGCACCTTTAAAGCTGCAGTGAGTAACTTTTGGAGAATGCCACAGTTTATGAACTTTATGAACAGAAACAATGTACTGTATGCTGTGATCTGAAAACAGGCTCTGTCAAGCAATACTATCATACCTGCCTGAGGGAGCGTTTTTGTGGATACACCAGCAGCGCAAGGGTGAGCGAAGGCAAGAATGGCTAATCCCAACTGCTAAAGGACCAGGGTTTTTTGTGCAATAGAATTCATGGTAGAATAAGGGATACACATTCACCATTAACTAGGTGCTTACTAGCATGCATATAAGTAGCATACTAGCCCTTTATTAGTAAATATTAAGCACGTATTAACAGCTTATGTAGGAAAAATCTTAATTCATGTCAAAATAGAGGTAGAATAGAATAAGGTTATGTAGAATAAGGTGTTAATACGTGCCTACGGCCCAAGCGTTCGTGGTAAATCAGTGAGTGCTGTCCCACTGAGTGTGAGGCCAATTAAAAGCACTTTATGGCCACTTTCCATTAAAGGTGCATTATGTAATAAATCTAAAGCAACTGGTCATAAAATCCTCCTAATATGTCACAGAGACTCAGGAATAATGTTCATATAACAAACTGAACTCACCAACAACAACAGTACAGACAAAATATTTGCATTAAAAAAATATATTTTGCAGACTGCAAATCATGTTTATGTTTTGAAATCATGTTTTGGCATGTGGCGCCACCTACAGCCGTCTACCAATCATTGCCATTGTCAGTAGAGTCTCAGCTGCCGAGCAACCACGGGTTGCCAGTTACGTCAGAAAACGAAACCTAAAAGACCTCGGTATTTTGAATTTGAATGTAGTAACTGTTTTTGGCCACATTCTTACATATGGCGCCTTTAAGTTAAAAGCAATTGACCAGCTGTGAGCAATATATAAAACAAAGGCATAAAAGGAACGACCAAGCCTGACATTGGCATTACAAGACAAATAGATTAATGTAATCCAATCCAATGAATCACATTGAAAAACAACTGTGTTGACCCAAGTGCTGCACAGTAATAAAGCATTTAAAAACACAAGACACACAACAGACGAGAGGCAAAGAGAAGAGATGAGTATTTTTTAAAGAGAGACGTATAAACAGAAGCGGCCTGTTTAGTGTCTCATCGGCCCTGAGCTTCAGCCTCGTTTTGGGGGACGACCATGAGCAGCCGATCAGCTGAGCTTAGCGACCGTGAAAGAGTGTTCACAGCTGGAGTAGGAAGGGTGGAGCGAGGCCGTTAAGACACTCGTACACCAACATTAGTAAGTTAAAATGGAAAACTGTGGTGCACTGGGAGCCAGTGGAGGGAAACCTCGTCAAATGAGTTATTTACTGAAAGGCTGAAGTCTGAACGTAAAAAGTGCTACAGTAATCCAGTCGGCATGAAGTTTTTGGAGGTTGTGTCTCGGCAGAATCGATTCGACCTTGGCTATTTGTAATCCGATGAAGATAAATGTATTATTTATTGCTCATATATTTATTTATTCACTAAAATCAGTAAGTAAAAAGTCCCACAATCATCATGCTCGGAGCCCTTTGCAGGTGACATCATCATAGTCCATCAGGGTTCACAGATGAGACATAATCATCCTGAAATACTGAGAAACACAAAGAGCGTCATGTGCAGCTGGAAACCTGTTTGATAATGAACGTGACATATATTTGTATACATTTAAAGGCGCCATATGTAAGAATGTGGCCAAAAACAGTTACTACACTCAAATTCAAAACACAGAGGTCTTTTAGGTTCCGTTTTCTGACATAACTGGCAACCCGTGGTTGCTCTGCAGCTGAGACTCTACTGACTGCAATGATTGGTAGACGGCGGTAGGTGGCGCCACATGCCAAAACATGATTTCAAAACATAAACATGATTTGCAGTCTGCAAAAGATTTTTTATAATGCGAATATGCGATAATGTTGGTGAGTTCAGTTTGTTATATGAACATTATTCCTGAGTCTCTGTGACATTTTATGGCCAGTTGCTTTAGATTTATTTAAAAGTCACAGATTTAATGGGAAGGTAATTTGAAAATGAGACCCCCCCAAGCTTCATTCATACACCCTGCCCTCAGTGTCTGGACACGTTTGATCCGGCACAGTTTGACTGTTCACGAACCCCAATTTGTACCTTTGGAACAACCATTGATATATTATTAGTGGCACTAAATGACTGGCAGCTCTGCGCAATGAAGGATATTAGCTGTAATTATTTCACACCACCTCCAGATTAAAAGCAAAAAAAAGCACATGTCAGTAAAACGAAATGTATGAAGCGAACTGTCAGTGAGATTTCAGCCAAAAGAGAGAGAAAAAAAGAAGCAGCGTTTAATCCTGTCCCCGTTTTCAACTCTTTCTTCTCATCACTAATCTCTGTGCAGTCCTCAACAGGTTTTTTAAATATTACACTGACAGAGCATCGAGGGAGAACTGAGGGCAAAGCTCCTCGGGACAATTTGACTCATCTTTAAAAACGCAACTAATTAGCTGTCAGCTAGTCAGAGGTTAAAAGGCCTCATTTTTGCTCTCCACGCAAAGGCGTCGAGGATGGGTGGTGGTGATGAAGGGGGGGGGGGGTTGAGGGTTTGCAGTCCGGACAAGTCCCGGCAGTTTCTGTTGACAGCGAGTGCTGCGGCGGCATTCCTCAAGAACATGCGCCTACTGTGCAGAGACGCCGCTCGCTGCATTAAATCATTAAGAATCCATACGGCGCGGCGAGTGCATGCATGACACAAGGGGGGGGGGGGGGGTGGGTCACAGGCAAAGGTGCAGAGTAAACACAGAAACACACGATAAATCTACATGTGCTGCACCAGACGAGGCTCGCTCGCTTTAACAAAAAGTAAACCGATATTGTGTGATCACTGACTGGTGAACTGTGTTAGGTAACTGTGGTTCGTGAAAGAAGAACCTTTATTTGCCACGTGCACAGCTGCAGCCGGTACTAAAAAAACACATTTGAATTTTTGTTTCCGAATGCTTCCAAACTTTTTTAAAACATGTAACAGCAGCAGTGACGTACGAAGAAAACACCACTCAGTCCACCGTACATAGTCGATAAGTTTAAAAAGTGTGGTAACACCTCAGATTAGGGAGCACATATTCACCATTAACTAGGTTCTTACAAACATATATATACAAATATGAAAGTTGCATACTAGCCCTTTATTAGTAATCATTAAGCATGTATTAACACCTCATTCTACCTCTATTAAGATAAGATAAGATAGTCCTTTATTTGTTCCGCAGTGGGGAAATTTACGACATGAATTAATATTTTTCCTACATAAGGTGTTAATACATGCTTAATATTTACTAATAAAGGGCTAGTATGCGACTTACTACTAGTTACTATGTGCTCCCTAATCTAAAGTGTTACCAAAAGTTTCACCGATCAGTCAAAAGTAAAACTATTTAAAGGACCTCTTTAAGTAATTAAAGACATAATAAGTAAGAGGTTGTCCGATGACCGTACGCCTTTAACCTTTACTCTTCTTTACTCATACATATTTAATTGTTTACCTACACACAAACACACTCGGCGATGTTTGTCCTTACATAAAACGCAGTGTTTGCCTTCCATATAAGACTTTATAATGCCGTTAAAAGCCTGATCTCATCTCACCGATAAATAAGTAATGAAGATCAATGATGATGAACACTGAGCATTATCTCTTTAAGCCTTTTCTCTGTTCTCAATCACAACAACTGTTGTCCTGTTGTGATGATATTTTAATGCTTTAAATGCTGCAATTATGTTTTACCTTGTACAGTAAAAAAATAACGAGAGGAAATGTAAAACCTCGGGGCGTCTCTTTTCCTTTAAATCAAATTAAAGTTATAAAAAAAATGTCACCTTACCTTTGGAATAATAACTCCATGGAGATGTTCAGCAGCGCTCTGACTGGGACAGTAACTCATAGCTGGAGCTGTAATAAAAACTCTTCCCTTGATCTTGTTCCAGAGTGAGAGAAGGCTTCTCTTTTTTTTTTGTGTGTTTTCTTTTTGTTTCCTCGTTGTGTAAGGAAGGCAGACCGTATAGAAACTCGTGTCTCGGAGCGAGCAGCCTCCCCATTACATTGCACAAGCATGTCCTCCTCTGCTCTGAGTGCAGCGTGACGCTCTTTATATGCCGGAGCTGCACCGTGCTCACATTCCCTGTGGGTGTCTCAAGTCAGTGAAAACCAGCAATTTCCAGGCAGCGTATACTGTGTTAGCAAAGTGAAAGGGGGCCAGTCAGAGAAATCCCAGAGAGGAACATGAATAGTTTAAGTCTTTCGTGTTGCCTCGCTCCTGATTGCAAGCCTCTCAAAAACACTCATAGGATGTAGGGCTTGAATATTAAGCCTATAATAACAACAACCTGTAGGGTTTAACGTGTAAGTGCAGATCTGCCTGCAGGCCACAGGAATACATGCCTTTAAAGGATTCACTTTTATGAGCAGTGATTATACTTGAAAAAAAAAAAAAAAAATCTAAACTACACTAGCGTTCAAAAGTTTGGGGTCACCTATACAAGTTTTACATTAAAAATTGCACTTTTATTGATCAAAAGAGTTGCAAAATGAATAGAAATGATGAGAAATAATGATTTTTATTCCAAATAATAATTTTGCCCTTTCGTCAAAGAACGAGCAGAACTGTTTTCAGCTGTGCTAACATCATTGCACAAGGGTTTTCTAATCATCCAATAGCCTTCTAACGCCATTAGCAAACACAATGTACCATTAGAACACTGGAAATGGGCCTCTATACACCTGGAATATGGACATATTCCATTAAAAACCTGGAATAGTCTTTTACCACATTAACAATGTATAAAACAGGGTATAAAAAGGTGTTTTTCCTTCAAGAATAGGGACATTTCTAAGTATAGTCCATCCATCCATCCATTATCTACCGCTTTATCCTCCACCAGAGGGTCGTGGGAGGTGCTGTGCCTATCTCAGCTGACATTGGGCGATAGGCGGGGTCACACCCTGGACAGCTCGCCCTGTCCATCACAGGGCCACACATAGAGACAAACAACCATTCACTCTCACACCTATGGTCAATTAAGAGTGACCAATTCACCTTATCCCCAAATCTGCATGTTTCTGAACCGTGGGGAGGAACCTGGAGAACCTGGAGAAAATCCACGCACACACACACATGGGGAGAACATGCAAATTCCTTGCAGAAAGTCCCTTGATCCAACCAGGGCCCAAAGTTGTTCCAAACCTGGGCTCAAACCTCCTGGGAACCCTGGTCTTCTTGCTGCAAAGGCGAGAGCGCTAACCACGACACCAACTGTGGGCCCTAAGTGAACTTAGTATTTGAATATCCAATTTTTTGGAAAGTCACCCCCGCTGTTTGTTAATTGTTTGGAAATGTCATTAACTCTCTCTCTCTCCCCCCTCCATCACCTCATCAGTGCAGCCCTCACAGGACCCTCATCACTGTGAAGCAGCTGTGCTCCTGCCACTGCAAACACTGTGAATGCAAACGCTCCGTCCAATATCATTTGTAGGAGACAGACCTACCAGACTTCTGCTGCTGCTGCTGCTGGGGATTTATGCTCCGGGTCTCGCCTCAGGGAGCTAGCAAGTGGGAGGAAAAAAGAAGCACAATATTCATGATAAGCATTCAGAATGAACGCACAGATTACTGCCTTATGTTATACCTATCATCTTTAGCTGGGTAATCTCTGAAGACGTTCCTCCTCCGGCAAGAGGCTGTTTTACTTCACCTCATGTCAAAAAATATTCGTCTTCATTAATTCATCTTCCACATGAGGGGTTGTGGGGGGGGACACATTCCTACAGTCCAAAAACATGCAGATTTGGAACGATTATGTCAAAATAGTATCTGTAAAAAGTTTTCAGTTTAAACAATGTGTTATCCCTAACCAATGACCTTAACCTTAACTTTAATCAGAAATTAGCCAGAAAAAGGTGACAAATACAAGTCCACACACACACACACTGCACCTGTGTGTTGAAATACACTACATCCTCTTTGACAGGTATTGCAGTGTGTGTGTGTGTGTTTATAAGTGTGTGTGTGTGTGTGTTCCACTTCACTTTAATGAAAGAAAGGTCTCAAATCGTGTTTTCAAAGCCCACATTCAAGTCTGGATGGTTCCTCGCCTGCACACATCTGTTCATACATGCAAAAAAAAAAAAAAAAAAATGAAGCTCGTCAAAGACTCAGCCAGAACGCCATCAGGGACAGGTGGAGCCGCGGTGTCATTAAGCGCGAGGAGGTGTTAATGCGGACGAGCACCTGAACGCGGCATCTGTGGAGAGAACACAAATGTGTGGAGGAGACGCAGAATTAGGACTTTAAAGGTGCCATATGTAAGAATGTGGCCAAAAACGGTTGCTACATTCAAATTCAAAATACAGAGGTTTAGTTTTCTGACGTAACTGGCAACCCGTGGTTGCTAGGCAGCTGAGACTCTACTGGCTGCAATGATTGGTAGACGGCAGTAGGTGGCGCCACATGCAAAAACATGATTTGCAGTCTGCAAAAAATATTTTGTCTGTACTGTTGTTGTTGGTGAGTTCAGTTTGTTATATGAACATTATTCCTGAGTCTCTGTGACATATTAGGAGGATTTTATGGCCAGTTGCTTTAGATTTATTACATAATGCACCTTTAAAAGGTAGGAGCAAAACAAATATCAGTGTGGAACGACTCCTGGATCTAAATCCTCTTTGATACCGTGACACACAAGCGTGTGTGAAGACGTGCAGCAGCAGCAGATGTTTCCCTGCTGCCCCTGCGACGTGTCCAGATTCTTCCTCTCGAGGAGTTCACAGTCAACTGTCCAGCTGAAGATGGATGGTACGAAAAAGGCAAAAACAAAAAGCTTTACAACTTTTGCAACAAATCACACGATTCACTTTGGCTACGAAGGACTTTTTCCATTTCTGTTTGTGCCACTGTGTGTGTGTGTGTGTGTGTGTGTGTGGACACAGTCCTGGAAAGATGATGGTGGAGCTCATACTGCATAGCTTCACAGCGTGGCAGAGAGAGAGAAAGAGGGGGAAAAATGCACTTTTGAGCCTCTGTTTCTCTGCTGCACATGGATGCTATTTACTTGCGCAGCCATGCTAATTGCACATTTTAATTTGCACCAAAGGGACACACCATAAAAACTTGCAAACCACACAGCAAAACAGCAGTAAATAAGTTTTATTATTAGGAGGATTTGTGTTGCGTGCACCCCCCCTTGGACTACAACGTACAGTACATCCATTTAACAAAGAAAAAAAGTTCCAGGCGTCTCTGAAAACCACTCTCACCTGGTTGGACTTGAGCTTGTCTAGTGGCTGATGATGTCATCATCACAGGAGGAATCCACACTAGACCAGAGGATGTGCTTCATTTATTCAAAAAAAACCACACTCGTTCCCCTTTCACATCTTTCACTTAACCTACATGTTGTAGTGTTTGTCCAACACGACACTTGTGCATGACAGTTTTACACGATTCTCTGCAGAAGCAGAAGCAGGACATCACAGGCTCCTCAGACATGGTTTGTCACACTCATTCTCTGCATTTCTGCAAAAAAAAAGTAAAAGACCTCAAAACATTCCCGGGATTCAGTTGCTGAAAACCTCACAATTATCATGCCTTAAATCCAGAGACATCTTTTTTTTTCTCTAACTATGAACATCATCCTCATTGCATCATGTGCTTAGAGTCTGAGGGAACAATGGATTCTAATAACAAAGAACACATTAGACATGTTATATCCACATGATGCAATGTCACTTTTTCTTCAAATTGCCCTTCTGGCTTGAAAGGCATTGCTGGTAATCATAGCAGAACACTTACTTAAATGGCTCAGACAATCTGTGCTTTTTTTTCTCTTTTTTTGTTGTGAATTTGGCTGATTATTGTTAAAGTAAAGCAGGGGTAAAAAAAAAAACACACGCACAGAGTAATTAAAGTAAACTGTGCGGCTCCTCACGACAATACAGTCCCGCGAGAGTTCGCCCATCTTCTCCGTTTGACCGCAACGCAATGAAAATATGTCTATCTCGTCTTCCTGGAAGTGTGCTCGTGGGCTCTTAGTAGAGAGAGAGAGAGAGAGGACAGCAGAGAAGATAAGTCAAGGAGTTTTATGTTTTTTGAGGGAACATTTTTTAAGTGGAAATGTGATCTAAGTCTGCGGAGTGACTGTGTGGGTGGTCATGTGGACATTTCTGTGGAACCGGTGCCTGTGAGCTTTCAGAACGATCACTTTGCTTGCATTTTGGCCCACAAACAGAGGCTTTTATCAAAACTAAGACAAAAGGCCCCACATGTGTCTGCACTTAAAATCTGTAGTGCATAATTTTTTAAATATAAACAACTGTCTGTTACATTCGAAACTGTTGTCAAAGGAGTTCACACAAACGTCTATCAGCTCCACACGACTCGCCCCGTGTTTCTCGCGTAGCCCCCGGCAACGTTTCAGGGGCCGCACACAGTCGCTGATTAGTTTCACGTCAAGTCGGCTGGAGGCAGCAGCAACATTGCGGTAGTAAAGTGAGACGATTGCGGACGAAACAGAACAAAAAGTGAATTATTCTGCTCTTAAAAAACCTTGTTTCTTTGCAATTTGACGGGATAAATGCAACTCGTTTTTGCCCGCCCCTGCACTGCTGCTGTATACACACAAATGCTCACGCAGTCAAGTCTGATAGTATTGCCTGACAGAGCCCATTTTCAGTTGAAAGATGCAGCATACAAATAATGTGATATTAGGTTGATATGTTTACAATAAGCACCTTTAGAGTTTTACAACTCATTTTACCACTAAATTTAATGTATTTTGTGATAATCAGCCACTTTATTAGGTACACCTGTTAACATGTTAATGCAAATAATCCACTCTAAAGGTTGCAAACTTCCACTGTTTTCATCATGAATTAATATGTCGATCAGTCAGTTAGTTGTTTGGCTATTAAAATGTCAGAAAATGCTGGAAAATTTCGATCGCTGTTGACAAAAACCTTGAAATTAAGATGTTTTCAAATATTTTCTTTACTACAAAAAACCAACCAATGATTTATGGTGTAGTATAAATCAAAGAGAATCCATTATTAAAATAGTCAGTTAATTAAAGGTGCATTATGTAATAAATCTAAAGCAACTGGCCATAAACTCTTCCTAATATGTCACAGAGACTCAGGAATAATGTTCATATAACAAACTGAACTCACCAACAACAACAGTACAGACAAAATATTTGCATTTAAAAAAACATTTTGCAGACTGCAAATCATGTTTATGTTTTGAAATCATGTTTTGGCATGTGGCGCCACCTACCGCCGTCTACCAATCATTGCAGTCAGTAGAGTCTCGGCTGCTGAGCAACCACGGGTTGCCAGTTACGTCAGAAAATGAAACCTCAAAGACCTAAAGTATTTTTAATTTGAATGTAGTAACCGTTTTTGGCCACATTCTTACATATGGCACCTTCAAATAATCAATTAACTTCTTAATTATTACTAATTAATACTACTACTAAAAAAATTGCGTATATAAGAATTGAATCTGACAAAAATGATGAATTATTGGAGTCATATCAGTGTTGAACCCCTGTTATTTTTGGATAATACTAATTAATAACTCACTATTTCTGGGTGAAAGGTGGCAGCGAGAATGAAGTCAACACATTCTTCCTCTATATCCAGAAGACTTAATAACACACAGTCTGTCGTGATTTACTTGATAAATGTCCCTGCTTTTAATGCTTTAATTCCAAGAAAGTCTATTGGACTTTAAATTCTGCAGGGACAAAAAAAATCCACAGACAAGATGAAAAACCCCCCCCAATAAAATAACCTTGAACATGGTCCCTCTTAAATACTTGGAAGAGAGAAAACCCCTCTGAATAAAACTGCTCTCCACATACCCAGGAATTTGAACACATGGGGAATTCATGAACAAGAGAAGGCAAGAAACGTGCAGCGTCCTCACTGCAGCTCCAGGGTTAGGGTTAGGAGCATGGGAACGAATTAGGAGTCACACATTGGAAGTGCAGTGTATACACAGACAGCATGCATCGGTCAGCACACTTGTGTTTGTATTACAACAGTCACAACATACACACAACGCGGAGTTAAAAAGGCAACTTTTATGTCCTTAATGGTTCCCGCTCGGTCACTGACAACAGTCGTGAAATTCTGGTAAGGATGCAAGGACTTTTCCACGGAGCAGGTCTTGTGTTGTGTTACACTGATTCCCCTGTGTGTGTACTTGGTAAACTCTATTCTCAACATTGTTTTTTAATATGTTTTGTACACTTTCTGCAGTACAAGTACACTTGGCATACAAATGGCGCTTTTCCACTACCCAGTCCCGGCACGGCTCGACTCGGCATGTTTTTTTGTGCTTTTCCATTTTCCATCAGTGATAGTACCTGGTACTTTTTTTTTTTAAGTACCTGCTCTTGCGAGAATCCAAGCGAACTGAGCCGATACTCAAACGTGACGTCGTCAGACTGCCGGTCACTGATTGGTCAGAGAGTGTCGTCACAGGAAGAGTCACGAGCGCAACAGGCGATGCCGGAAAACAAACCGAACAACGCGGAACTGTAGATCAGTTAAAGAAGACTTACAAATCCTGGACATGCGTTAATTAATCTCAAACATTTAGGACGTACTATAGTAATGGAAAACCATACCAAACAATGTGTAGGTTCAAGCCACACAGAGCCAAGGCGACGCGTGCTGGCACTGTATAATGGAAAAGCACCATAAGATGGCAGTCACGGAAAAAAAAGGCCCCAGCCAAAAGTACAGTTTTTATTTCAAAAACAATTATACACTCATACAGACATACCCATGGGTATAGTAAACTCAGTTTCCGCCAATAAACCCTGCTAAAGGTTATATATTGGACCACAAGCAAAACAAGAATTATCTAAATGAGACCAGACTACAATAAATTGAGATTTATAAAAACTTACGAGGGGAAAATAAAAATGTTTTATAGAAACATAAAAATACAGTATACATCTATGCAACACCTGGTGATTGCTTAAGTTCTTCCTCATCTGTATACTTAATAAGATAAAAATGTTAATGTTTGGACATACTTGTAGTACTAGTGTAGTAGTAGTGTTTGGACTACTCCACAATCTCACTCTATTCTGGGGCCAATCTTCCATGATTTGTTTTGAAATTACATGCATTTCTCTGAAATATATATATACTGTATATATATAAATATATATATACATACACATACACATACACATATGCATATACATATACACACATATATATACAAACACACATATATATGTACACACACATACATATACATACACACACACACATATATATACATATATATATACAAACACACATATATATGTACACACACATATATATGTATATATATATACATATACATATACATATATATACAGTATATATATACACATATACATATATATACACACATATATGTATATACACATATATATACACATATGTATATATGAAAACATATGTATATGTATATGTATACATATGTATAAACATATACATACATATACGTATGTACTGTATGTGTATGTATGTACATATATACACAAACACACATATCGGCGATCCTTGAGTGTCATGAAAAGCGCCTTCAAATATAATGCATTATTATTATTATATACATATATGTTTATATATATATATATATATATTTTTTTTTTTAAACTCCTATTTGTACTTTTAGTGTATTTCCTGGTGGAAAGGAAATTAGGGCAAGCTATGGATAAGTGGAAGGAAATTGGGCTTGTAACCGGAGGGTAGCTGGTTTGAATCCCCACCAGGTCAAGAGCAGAGGTAACCCCCTGAACAAGATCCTGCCATTTGCTAATTGGAGACTCTACAATGACTCTACAAACCTCTGCCAAATCAAATTTGCAGATCTTCCACTTTGGCGAAAACCTCCAAAGAAAAACCCTGGTGGAAGTAAAAACGAAGCATCAACACAAAGTCTCCTCACAAATACTCTGTCTTTCATCACGTGCAAACCCCCCGACAACAATAACGTCCTGTAGTAGGTAAGAAATGTGGTGGATAAAAGGCAAGCGACGCAAGGAGAAACAGATGGCTTCATCAGAGCTCCGTCCCGCAGACAAATATCAACACTTAAGAACAAAAGAATAAGATGTCTTCACATGCTGTGAGAGCAGCACACACTCTAGATCTAAATCACATGGAGCTGGTTTGAATAGAAACCAAACTACAAGTGCGGAACATTTGTATGAACTCCTGTCGACCTTCTTCTTCTTCTTCTGCGCTGCGATGTTTGCTTCTGCAAGTGGAGCAACTTTAGATTCAATTTGGCTCAATCTAAATCCACAAGAGTCCTAATCTTTTTAAAATCTCCTATTGTTTATTTGTTCTCTGCTTTAGTTCAATAGAAATAACAGCTGGGAAATTGTAAGTCACCACAATGAAAAAGGACATAATTGATGATGTAAAATCAATCGATACTTGTACAAATTCCATGATTGTGTGATGTGAGAGGGTTCGCTCGTATTGATAAACCCGCGCAGATTTACTCGACTCAGCAGTTCATCCCAGGCTCTGCAGCCCAGATTTATAGCGTCTTTCAGGTCTTTGCCTCGGTTTTTTTTTTTTTACGGCCGAGTTCTTTACTGTTTTAAGTTCATTCCGGGGTTCTCACATTAACCCCGTGCTGCTCGAGCATCTGGCAGCTGTTTTCACTAAAGCCCACAGCAACACCACCACCACCTGAACAACAACGCCAGCAGGCGCACCGCAAAGGTATCGACCGGAATATCTGACCAATACATGTGGTGAATGCAGAGGCGGTTCTAGAGTCTGTAGGGGCCCTAGGCAAACATTCCCAGGGGGCCCTTCCAACCAGTGTTCATCACCATTATGTTATAAATAATTTGAGTGTCTGGGGTCCCCTATCGGCTCGGGGGCCCCAAGCAGTTGTCTGTTCACAAGCTGCGCCTCTGGGTGAATGTGCTCAGAATTATTTTCATTGAGTGTGGCTGGCACCACTGGAGGAGTTTGTTAACCTGGTGTTTTTTTTTGCTTGAAGAATTGTCTCAGGAAACATGAGTTCATGTTCCAAAGAAGCTGTGGTTTCCATTAAGGAAACAGAAATGAAACTGAAGACAAAAAACAAGTTCCCAGTCAAATAAGAAAAATATTAACAATCTCAAAGCCTTTCAGCAAGCTGCCACAGTCCACCCTAATTGGACTGGACCATTGTGAAGGTAAAAGTACAAAAACACATAAAATAAACTCAATGTTAAATTACGCTAGGAAAATAAACCATCATTTCCATGTCTCTGGGGTCAGCTGACCACCCACAGGTGGCGTCACTGAGACGATTTGCTTTTCACAATACTGTACATACAAGCGCTCCCTCAGCCAGGTCTGATAGTATTGCTTGACAGAGCAGAGCACGCAAATAATGTTTGATTGTTTCTGTTCATGAAGCCGAAAAACAGAGATTCAGAATAACACCAGCGACAACAAAAATCCTCACTGAAAGTTACGCACTACAGCTTTAATGTTGTGGTTACAACTTAAGCCTTAGAACACAGAGCATTTTGGATGATATTTTCCATTACTATGTTTAAATGTACAGTATATACAGAGGTTAAGAAGAGGTTAAAGAATGTGTAATATAGGGTGTTTTATATCATATATAACATATGTATATCTATATCTATATATTTATACAGATAATATACTGTATATATTATATATACATATATATTTTTTTAAGTTTAAGTTAAAAAGGGGCAGCTAGCCCAAAGCTTTTATTTATGCAAGTTATTTTTTTGTACAGTAAGTGAGTTTTTATTTGTTTTGAATGAATAAATGTTAACTTTTGTCTTAAGTTTGCCTTTGTGTGATCACATTATCACATTATCTTATACAAACTGTATTGTTCTGATGCCATAATTTGCCTTAACACACTATGCATTGTATACATTTTTGAATCGAGAATCTTAATTTGAATCAAATCGTGAGCCACCCAAAGATTGATATCCTTAGTATATATATATGTATATATAATTGTGTAATTTGGAAATACATCACAGTTCAAAGTTGTCTTGGGTCATGGTATGAGCTCTCAGGGTTAACTTAGGGCAACACTGAGTGCAGAAGCAGCACAAATGTCTGCCCCGCGCTGCCCGTTTCCATTCGGTGCCCGTGTTAATCAGTCATTTTCACACAGAGATCCAAAGCCAGTGTGTATTTGTTGCACGTGTCAAGAGCAGAAATGACTCCTGGCTGGTACTGATCTTTTTCAACTATATATTATTTTTACACCAAAGGTATGCACACGTGTCAGCTGACCAAACGGCCATAGACGAGTCACAGACAACCACTGCCCTCTGGTAAAAATAACCTCTTTCTCTTTACTGGTTATTATCCACAACAACTCTCCAAGATGACGGTGTCTCAGTGTTGTGTTTACGCTGTTGTATGGAAATATGAAATATGCAGATTTTGTCATTTCAGCTACAGTTGCAGCAGTTACGGTGCATGATCGGTGTAAATACTGTGGGTTTGTTGTCAGCGGATTCATTCAGAGTTTTCTGTTCACCTGAGCATACACGGCTCCGCTGAGCTGCTCACATTATCATTCCTGTCTCTCACCACACGAACATAATGAAGAGCTGCATTTTTTGACTTCGCTGGACGGTGAAATTGGCAGCAACCTCTTATTGTTCGGTTTTTGAAATGGAAACAGCTACAGAGAAAAGTCACCATGGGAGAGGGATTTTTAATATATACTGCCATGTCATTCAGGAGTTTATTTCATTTCAGCTCGAATTTCATAATCCAACCTCGCTGATGGAAAGCGACCGTGTTGCCGTCATTGTTGTTCTTTTGGAGAAAGGAAAATCAGGGGGAAAAACAGCAAACTGTGACTGCTGTCCCGTCCTCAGTCTCAGCGCTGGCCAGTGCCGAGTCTGTCCTCACACATCACTGTCTTCATGTTCTACTAAAGTGTACGAAGCTGGATGGTTTTTCGTTTAGCTCACTCTCTCCTCTGTCAGGAATAAAAAAAATAATAATAAAAAAGACTTTTTGTTCTCCGGGATTTTTTCCTAATCACTCGTGTCACAGGAAATCATGACAAAAGTCACGTGTTTGGTTGGTTTTTTACATAATATGGTGTGTAATAAATGTACTTTTTGTTTTACTATCATATAAACAATGTGTTGGCAGTGTCCTGTGGTTATAATTTCTGGTTAATGGTCTGAGTCATTGTTTCCTGGACTTTTTATAAATGATAAAAATACATTAGGGCAAACCTGTAATGTTTTAATGGCTCTTTTTATTGACATTTTTGTAAAAATGTTGAATAGATAAAGCAGATATTTCCAAGATATTACATCCTGATATTTAAAACATATACTTTCTGATGATCAAGACGTGGATGAAGTGTTTGACAAACATCGTTTCATCTTTCTTGTTCCTCTGTTTTTTGGTCTCCACCACCTACAAGGAATCCGTGCCCGACTGCAGGCTGCAGTTGGACACCGTCTGTCTGTCAGTGTATAGCTCATTGCCAGGGGCGCAGCTTGTGAACAGGCAAGGCAGGCAACTGCTTGGGGCTCCGAGCTGATAGGGGGCCCCCCCGACACTCGGGGCCCTGAGGGCTGTTTTTACTGAAATGTGCAGTGACCAGCCACCTCCCCGTCCTCCTTAAAAAACAATGGGTGATTTGCAATGACATCTCAGTAGGAAACCTCCCTAAAGGGGCCCCACCTCACTTTAACCTGTGTGAAGTTATTGTTCTGCAAGTTGGAAAATGAAGAGAATTTTTTACAGTGTAATGCATCTTTTTTTTACTTAATTTATATATGGTTTTTTTTCAATTATTTACAGTATTTTATTGTTCTTTACATTTATATTTCCACATACGTTTTAATACAAACTCATACATTTTTCGTTGGTGTCAGATTATTTGTAACATAATGGTGATGAACACTGGTTGGAAGGAAGGGCCCCCTGGGAATTTTTGCTTAGGGCCCCTACAGACTCTAGAATCGCCTCTGCTCATTGCATGTTGTCATTGGTCTATCAAAGTCTTCCTTGCAAAAAAAAAAAACCAGCTTGTTTTTGCAGGAAGTAGCTCTGATGAAAGTGGAAAGGGAGTAAACCAAAACCATTCAAGCTGCTGTTCCAAAAACAGCCTGGTGCATTCATGACTATAATTGAAATCTTTGACAGTCCATGTTCAGTATATGTTCATTTGATCCATTGTTAATATATGCTGCTGGAAAGCAAGTAAATTTTTTAGCCCCTTCAAAGGCTTATTTATTTATTCATACGTGATTTTGGTACTTTACTTCCAAAAATTACCATGTTACATCAAAAAAAATTCAAAAACTAGTTTCAAAACCACAAATAATAGAAAGTTTGTATATCTCCACTTCAAATGCTCGCTGGCATATTTCATTAAGGCTTACTTTAAATCCTGAAAAGAGACCTTTAGGCAATCATGGGAAAACTTTCACTCAAGTGTGAAGTCCAAATTATCTGTCCTGTGGAATTATATTCTCTTCTTCATCCTCACTTTTTCCACATGGTCGCCCGAGTCACTCGCTGGACTCCCGGTGCGCGGAGGAACTGAATCTTGCCAGCATCAATCAAGTGTAACAGCAAAGCATGCTAACGCGGCTACGACTGGCAAACCACAGAAGAGCTGCACTGACGGGCGGGGGGGGGGGGGGAGGGGGGGGGGAGTTTAGAGCGACGGGCTAATTGGAACGCGGCGGGAGGGGACGTAATCCCAGCACGACTGGGTGTTAGATTGACCCGAACATGAGCGGTGATACCCAAACATATTTAGGGATCATCTGTAGAATAAGGTCAAAGGTTACAGGGTTCAAAAGTCAAGACAATTCTTTTTGCACAAGCTGGATTACTGGTGGGTCGTCCATCCAGCTCGTCTTCAGATGGTGCAAACTAGGGATGTGAATCTTTGGGTGGCTCACGATTCGATTTGATTCCGATTCTTGGGGTCAAAATTGATTCTCGATTCAACTGATTTGATTCAAACGATTCCCAATTCAAACGATTCCCGATGCAAAGGATTCTTGATTCAAATGATTCCCGATTCAAACGATTCTTGATTCAAATGATTCCCGATTCAAACGATTCTCGATTCAAACGATTCTCGATTCAACCGATTTGATTCAAACGATTCCCAATTCAAACAATTCCCGATTCAAACGATTATTGATTCAAATGATTTCCGATTCAAACGATTCCCGATTCAAACGATTCCCGATTCACACGATTCAAACGATTCAAACGTTTCCCGATTCAAACGATTCTCGATTCAAAACTTGATACAATGCATAGTGTGTTAAGGCAAATTATGGCATCAAAACAAAACAGTTTGTATAAGATAATGTGATAATGTGATCACACAAAGGCAAACGTTAAGACAAAAGTTTTGAATTTATTCATTCAAAACAAATAAAAACTTACTTACTGTACAAAAACCTTGCATAAATAAAAGCTTAGGCTAGCTGCCCCAGAAGTTACAAAAATAAACTGTACACAAATAACACAAACTGGTGTTTTGTGTGGTTTTTCAAAATAGAAACTGACAAACTAATTTAAATCCTAGTTCGTTTGCTCGGTAAAGTCCGGTTCGTTTGGGGAGGTGCGAACGCTTAACCGAACTCCGATCCACACCAAAGAAGAAAACTCTGGTCCGCCTAGAAACGTAGGTCTTGGTTCGGCTTCATGTCAACCGAATGCAGGAAGTGGACTGCAACGCAGGGCATTGTGGGTAAACCGAACTGGAAAATACCCTTGTGGAGAACGATAGCTGGGACAAAATGCATTGAGTCCTTTGTTGTAGCGTATAATAACGTGACGTATGTTTACAACATATTAACCGACAGATGAGCGAGATTGCTTCTTCTTTCATTGTTGCATTCTCGTCTTCTCCTTCAGTAATTCTTGCTGCAGCGCCGCCTCAGGCGAGGAGGGGAATACGTTAGTCAAAAGGTTCAGTTTGCTTCACTAAAGTGTGAAAGCAAACTCAGGACTGGCTGAATGTTGCAAAACCCAAAATCTCTTCTTAAAACTCACCTCTTTTAATTGGCCTTTGATTAGATCTTATCGCCTCTTGTGAGTTTCTACGCTAGCCCTTTATATATTGCGTCTTTTATTCATTATTCTACACAGCACTTTGGTTCTCTGTGGTTGCTTTAAAGTGCTTTACAAATAAAGTTGGTTAGGATTGAATATCCATTCTCTCTCTCTCCCACCCCCCCGCCTTTTCCCTTTTTTTTTGTTTCAATCAAACGTGCCAAGTTCATTCTAAAAGCGAGGACCCCGACAGATTCTTGCTCCAGCGCTGAAAAACTGCGCTTCGATATAAAGTCAAAACGCTGAAAATCGACTTTGTCAGGAAACATACTCGGGTCTTCCAGTGCTTGGTGCACGTTCAACTCTTAAAAGCATAGTAGGCAAAACCTATGTTTGGCGCCAGTGATGAATAGTTCCATTATAACATTTGAGCATGAAGTAAACTAAAGAGATCTGAGAGAGAGAGAAGGAGCCTGTTTCCAACGTTTGTGGAAATCTGGCCCATAATGGGAGACTTTGACCAATCAGAGGACAGTTCAGAGAGAGGACACTTTTATTAGCCGTTCTATTAAGCAGCTGTGAGTACACGTCCCTTCAGTGGAAAGATCGTCATTCCATATCCCCCGGGTGGCTATTCAACAGCGTTCCACTTCCTATTTGGATTCAGGAGGAACCTGGAAGACAATGGTTCAATGGTCAGGTTTACTTTTTTTCTTCTAAATATATAGTCTAAGATATTACCCTGAATGTTGGTTCAATTCAAGCCAGTATATATGGCTGATGACTGGTAATTTTGGGATGTAAATGTGCCACTGTCAAACCTGAGCATGCTATTATTATACTCATATTTTTTAACACTCAATCTATTCATGGGATCATGAAAGTACAATTTCTAAATGGGAAAAAATATATCTATGATATTTACTGAGTTTTCTAATGGAAATGATTTGACGTACTCAACCTTTACTTGCTTGAGTGCAATTTCATGTCAATAAGTGGTGTCGATACGGATCCTTGTGTATTTTTAAGTGGTTATTTCGTAGTGGGGTATACTGCATAGTATATCTGCGTATCATGTAGAACACGATTATCACCAACGTTAAAATGGTGGTGTAAATAAAAATGCTGAAATGGTGAACAAAAATAGAATGTCATGACATTTGCTCAGATTCTCGATGAATGATTTGTTTTGCTCAAACCCAGTAGTCCAGTGTCACTTGGCCACTCCTATTGACTACAATCTCAGATTGAGTATTTCAACTCACGAGAGTCACGGAGCATGGCAGAGTGGTGGACAATATGTGTGACCACAGTACACAGACACTCCTTATGGTCTGGTCAATAAAAGGGCACACCAAAATGTGGACTTTTGTCACTTGTCAATATGCCACAGATGTCACAAATCCTGAGGGAGCGTGCCATTGCCGGTGTGCCGCTCTGCGTGAGGCTAATGGTGGACACACACGTTATTGAAGTTTGTGAACTTGGATCATCGACCCCCATTGTGTTCTTCCTGTCGTTACTCCAGGACTTTTGTTTTGAAATTGATCCTAATGCTCGCAAATTAAAGCCACTTTATTGATAAAGTTGTACTGTTATTTTTGGATAGTTGTGTCACATAACAATAACTACAAGTTTTTCTTTGTGCATTTATATTTTTGTTGAGTGTAGGTCGAGTAAATTCAGCTACAGACTTTTCACAGGAGGCAGATTTATTTATTCCCAATAAGCTCATTTTCTCCTCTTCCTTTATATCAGTATATTAATCGATTGCTAAGTGAATCGTCAACTCCTTTTTTTTCATGATTAAAACAAGATTTCTCATCGCTTTAGCTTCTTAAATGATGAATATATTCATAATTGCTTTGTTCCAAATAACACAGAAATCATTAAAACTGAATAATTTTTTGTTTCTGGACAAAAACAAGATGTTTGAGAACGTCAGCATTTCCAAGATCGACATTTTTCGACATTTATGGACCAAGCAAGAGATACCAAGATCACCAAGAGGTGACTCCAATTATTATTAGTTTGTTATTCGTTTCATTTTCTATTAACCCCAGTCAAAATTCCTCATCTCTACTCCATGTACCTCTAAGTTGCACCAGAGGAAGTTACCGCAGTTTGAGAACCATCCATGTAGATTACACCATCTGGTGTGTGTGTGTGTGGGGGGGGGCTCAGGACAGATCCTGAATCCCAAAACATTACTCTTCAAGGGCCCACTCAACAATCAGCTATTTCTACTTTAATTATCCGAGCAGAAAAAAAACAACATGTTGTTTTTGTCAACGTCCACCACTGAAAAACGCAATTGCTGATCAATTTTCCAGCTCGACATACTGGGACAAGGTCCAGTGGGCTGTCGGTGCACTGGTGGACCATCAAAAAATCCAACCCCCCCCCCTGTCTACAGGAGTGAGAGCTGCATGTATGCATGCGTGTAATCAACCCTCGCTGACCTGATGTTCCAATACGTTTCCTCACATTTCAGCATCCTTTACGTTCGTTACCGTGTTAATTAATTAAAAGCAGGACCTCTGCTGTCTTTTAAATGTTTACAGACAACAGGTTTGGGCTCAGGATCAGGACATTCAGCGTCAGTGAGCTCAGGGTTCTGAAGTTGTTCTTTCATTTGTGATGGAAACACACTTGAGTTTGTCCTGTCGGTAAAAACCACACCCAGCGAGGAGGAGGCGGCGGCACACCGAGGCTCACAGGCTCCACTTGTTAAATGCTTTAATTTCTACACAGGCGCAACACATATTCTCACTTATCAATGCCAAAAATAGTTTTGTTTTGAACAAACATCACTGCTAGGAAACGGCAAAATGAGAAGCCGCGACCTCTTTGCCCTGTAGCATTACACACACACACACACACACACGGGCGGAGTTGTTAATTTACGGACTTGTTTTGCTACCACACAGTCATTCTGTTGGTATTATTAACTACCTATCTGATTCATGAGAGGGCGCATCATACATTTAATGCCAGACTTGGTTAAAACAGAACCGCTTTTGTCTGTTTCAGTGTGTTTTTAGGCCAAGGATTCTCAAATATAGTCAATCCTGCCAAACACTTTCCAACACATCAGTGTTTTGGACATTTTCTTGTCGTACCTCCTTAGTTTAGTCTACAGTTTCCTTTTATAATGCTGTAGATTTATCGAACTGTCATCCTGCAGGTTATTGTTTTTCAGGGTCATGGACCCAAATCCCAGCAGATGTTAGGATTCTAATATTAATATGAGTATTGACATTGACCTAACAGCCATTCTGCATGTGTTTGGACGCTGAGGAGGAAACCATGAACCCACACACACACAACCGCCACTCCAACGTGATGCTAACTGCCACTCCAACGTGACGCTAACTGCTACTCCAATGTGATGCTAACCGCCACTCCAACGTGATGCTAACCTCCACTCCACCGTGATACTAACCGCCACTCCAACGTGATGCTAATCGCCACTCCAACGTAATGCTAACCGCCACTCCACCGTGATGCTAACCACTACTCCAACATGATGCTAACCGCCACTCCAACGTGATACTAACCGCTACTCCAACGTGATGCTAATCGCCACTTCAACGTGATGCTAACCGCCACTCCAACGTGATGCTAACTTCCACTCCACCGTGATACTAACCGCCACGCCACCGTGCTGCTAACCACCACTCCACCATGCTGCTAACCGCCACTCCAAGGTGATGCTAACCGCCACTCCACTGTGCTGCTAACCACCACTCCAACGTGATGCTAATCGCCACGCCACCATGATGCTAACCACCACGCCAACGTGATGCTAACCACCACTCCAAAGTGATGCTAACCACCACTCCAAAGTGATGCTAACCACCACTCCACCGTGATGCTAACCGCCACTCCACCGTGATGCTAACCGCCACTCCACCGTGATGCTAACCACCACTCCACCGTGATGCTAACCACCACTCCAAAGTGATGCTAACCGCCACGCCACCATGATGCTAACCACCACTCCACCGTGATACTAACCACCACGCCGCCGTGATGCTAACAGCTACTCCACTGTGCTGCTAACCGCCACTCCATCATGATGCGAACTGCCACTCCAATGTGCTGCCAAAATATCATCACATACATAAAAATGTGACATTTCATGTCCAGCAGCATTCCAAATACAATTTTAATGCGATGAAGACAAAAGTGTGAAGGTACACAGAGCAGCATGTGCAGGGATGAAGATGATGGAGGAGATTTTGATGGAGATTTTAAAGCCAAGATTCAGTCAGAACCACCATGAAAAAGGAAAAGTGGACACAGTCGTCTTGGTTATATTTCCCTTTAAATGGGAAAATAACCAGAAAATAGCAATTGAGACCAATAAATCCTCAGGAAAATGTTTACTGGCGTCATAAATTTAGTAAGAATAGGCTCATTTTCCCTTCGACTTCCATGTAAACCAGCTGAGTCACCACTGCTTGCTGTTTCCTAGGCTTCACTTGTGTGATTATTGGCCTACAAGCAGAATATCACACCACAGTCCAAATGGTCGTCACTTTATAAATCAAGCAAATGAAGGCCAGTTTACAGCGAGTCTATAACGTTATTAGCGGATGTGTTTTTTTCTGTCCGTGTACTACACACAGTGCGGTGAAGTTGATGAAGTGCTGCCTTCAGACGTCAAACGGGGCCCAGGGCAGCGAGTTTAATTTACATGGGTACCGTTTGTCATCATCATCGTCACTGAAATGATCTATGTCTGCTTTTGAGTGGTTAACGGTCGTCTCCACAAAGGCCGTCTGACACGACTGTTAGATAATCCCTTTATGGACGACACAAGGTGGTCCAGTGGTTTGCACCGGTGCCTCGCCGCAAAGGAGACTCCCAAAGTCAATCCTGTTCTTCTCTGTGTGGAGTCTCTGCGGACTGAGGTTTGGTTCATTCAAAAAACATGCAGAAACAACAACAAGAGACGACACGTCGAGAATTTCTCAAAGGCGAAAACACAAACACAACAAGACTAAACAATTCCAATAACAGATGTCACACTCGGATACGTCGATTCAAAGGATGGGTCGATGGTTAAAGCGCAAGTGCATTCCTCAAGTGAACCGAGCGAGCATTTCTCGAGCTGTTGCTGGGGTTATGGCTTTGGCTGGAACCAACCCAAACATCCAACATCATTTGTTTTACACACACACACGCAGTCAAAAAGCTCATTACTGATCGCTGAGAACATGACTGAGACCATGAATCATAATTTTAGATCATTTTTATGAGAACTTGTCCAGGATAACGATCTTTGTGTTTGGTCGGTCATTTTTAAATTAAGGTTAAAGGCGCCATATGTAAGAATGTGGCCAAAAACGGTTACTACATTCAAATTTAAAATACCGAGGTCTTTTAGGTTTCTTTTTCTGACGTAACTGGCAACCCGTGGTTGCTCGGCAGCTGAGACTCTACTGACTGCAATGATTGGTAGACGGCGGTAGGTGGCGCCACATGCCAAAACATGATTTCAAAACATAAACATGATTTACAATCTGCAAAATATTTTTTTTAATGCAAATATTTTGGCTGCACTGTTGTTGTTGGTGAGTTCAGTTTGTTATATGAACATTATTCCTGAGTCTCTGTGACATATTAGGAGGATTTTATGGCCAGTTGCTTTAGATTTATTACATAATGCACCTTTAAAAAAGAGCGAAACACCTGTCATCAAACATGTATTTAACATGAAGTTAACCAGACATACATGTATTTGTATGTCTGGTTAAAGTCAACATGTTTTACTGTTGCATAGATGACTATTACGTGGTAATAAATGAATGTTTAGCATTTAGTTTTGCTTCAGTGTACTAAGTTCATGAAGATGTAAAATATAAGAAACATTACATAATTCGGGCCCAGCATTGTCCTGGCATGGTTGCGGTTATGAAAAGTCAATATTTATAATCCCTCCTGCATGTGATTTAGATTTTTTTTTTTTTAAATACACTTAGTCAGAATGCAAACAGCAAAGTGTGTGAAAAGAAAACACAGGAACACCACTCCTCCTCAAATAAAACCACGCGTCAGTCCGGAGGTTTTGCCGTTTTGCAGCTTTGCTCGGCAGAAACACATGTTGACACTGATTTAAAAAAGAAAAACAGTGGCATCCTTAATTTTAATTTGAAATTATTGAGGGCCAGATTGGCAAGTCCTTCACGAGTAGTCACTGGAATGTTGTTTTGTCAGCCACACTTACCTACTAAAATGTTTGTGTATATGTGGCTGGATGTCATGTCAATGGCCAGAGACTAATTTAAATGTCAGAATGTGGCTTGAACTGGCTGTTTTTGGTTCACAGACTCATGTCCAAACCTCTCATAAAGGCCTCATTCACAAAGTGCCAGCCAGAGAGTAATGGTCTCTCTCCTGCCTGTGGCCTCCTCGATTAAGACCAGATGCTGCGGATTCTTCCCTCTGCAGCGGCGCATCAGTCCAACACAAGACCCTATCTGTTCCATCAAATCCCGTTGTAGTCGGGGGGCTTTTGTGTATCTTAGCGTTAGCGCTGCAGTGCACTGTATATATCGCTGAACAAGAGTTTATTTTCAGACCCCACATTAACCCGTCCTGGCTACTGCTGCGAGCCACAGTGAGATATGATGATTCCGGACGTTGATGCAAACGTGTTGAAGTGCACGGCAATCCATCACAAAAATTAAACGTGTGACTATAGTTCAAAATAAATGTTCTGGCAGATCAGTGTGTTTTTATAAAAAAATGCACTTCATTCTTAACAAATCTGCAAAGTCGTTTCAAACTCATTCTGAACTTTTGAACAATTGTCTTTGACGTCACGGCTCGTCAAAGTCAAGAAAATACATTGATCGGCCAAAACCAGTCACTTGTTTTTTTAAATGTTGTCCAATAGCTGCCTCTGTTTGTTGCTCTTTTGCCTTCTGGAAATGGCGCCGAGTTCCCCTTTTATTATTTAGTCTGCTCTTATCAGGCTTTCTGTTCCCACACAACACACACACACACACTTATAATCAGGGAGAGTGCCACTGCTTCCAGACTAGTGTTCCAGACAGACATCCCACAAGTCAGTGCTCACAGTCTCTGTGTTCATATGATGGTAGAAAAAAACTAAAAATGACTGTGTTAGTTACTAAAACTGGACTTTTAAAATACATGATATTTTAGTCCGACTGAAATTGTACTTGAATTTCTGCACTGTTAAGATAATGCAATTAAATAATTGAATAATTATCGCTGCATGTGACGTTCCGTTGAACTCAAACTGGCCTGGGTGTTTCTGTGCATGCTCCAGCACAGTTTGCACCGCTCTGGCTTTAACCCAGAGATAATAGAAGAAGCGATTACACTGACAACGAAGAAAAGCAACGAAAAAAAACAAAAAACTGGGCAAAATCCAGACCAGTGCATCTTTTGAACTCGTGAGGTTACAGAGTTTATGCTCTATCAGCTTAAATAACTGAATATATTCACGTATAGGGAGATAATGGCACTTTACATGCTAACAACTAGCCACCGGTCAAACCAGACACAACAACTAGCTAAAAAGGGGGACATAGCGCCACGTAGCATAGCAAATGTGGACACACTTGTGTTAAGACAAAACGGTCAATCGACACAGCTAAACTTTTATACCCAAGGAACCACCCTTTCACATCACTTTGTCTGTTGAAGGGGTCTGCCCCTCCAGGCCGTGCTTTCACACCCCATTGTCTACTGCAGGTATCGGGGCCGACCCCCCCAGAGGTATCCTGCAGGATGTTGTCGTTGGGTGCAAGTTGAGTCTAAACATCCTAATTTGAATATTTAAATGCATGGAAACGTACTGAACGAGGTCGTTTTTCACACCTAATCGTCCGCTAGACATTATTGAAACGAACCCAACCTTTTGGAGAACGTACAGTATTCCCCTCCTCGTCTGAGGTGGCGCTACATTACTGAAGGAGAAGACGAGACAAACAATAAACAAGAAAACTCACTCGTCCGTTTTCACTCCATATCTGACCACACAAGCAATATCTCCCGGCTATCACTCTACATGCGCATATGTTTTGGTTGCGTTTACCCACAATGCCCTGCGTTATTGTCCGCTTCCTGCATTTGGTGCAGAGTTTGGTCGTGCATTCATACCTCCCCAAAAACAAACCGGACTTTCCGAGCAAACAAACTCGGGTTCGATTAATATAAAGGCTGGTGTGAACGCACCCTGAGTCAACAGCAAATAATAGGAATAGAAAATCCTTGAACTATTCCTTGAAAATAATAGCATCCAAGAGCAGATTCCCCTATGATGAGAAACTCCACAGTGAGCAATGTTCCATTAAAATAGTTTTGTCTTTCTTCATCACTCTCCTGCTCATATTTTATGACTAAATATTTGATTATTTTCCACAAAGCAGGAGAAGAAAAGACCTGTGAAACTCATGCAGAAAAAAAGGCCAATGCTTAAGGATATCGATAAGACGAAATATCCAGTAAAATTCCCTTGAAACTCCGCTGCCTGACGGGGTAACGACAGGTCACTCCTGTAGGCGATCGTCTTATTAGCGTGGCACGCAAACATTTGTGGCTTTTATGTGAGAGCAGACAAACACATGGTTCTGTTATGTCTTGAACAAAGCTTTCGTTGGGAATTGAAGAAGAAGAAGAAGAAGTCTCAGACGCAGGAGACTTAAGAGGGATGGCTCGGGGCTCCGGGCCTGGGATCACTGCAGAGGAGTGAGGACGAGCAGCAAAGAAGAGGAGGTTTTAGTCGCTGGTGGAGGAGGTCACTCAGGCGGCGAGCGGAGGACAAACACTGAGTCACAAGATCTCAGGGTGGGGGTTTGTGGACGCGTCGAGGCAGCGGAGGTAAAAGGTGAAACCCTGACAGCGACAGCAGGAGACATGAACTCACAAAAACTTGAGGCTTTGGCCGCAAGAGCCGCAGTTTAAATACTGCAGGAGCTTGTCGAGTTGAGGGAGCTGATGCGAAGCAGGTGTGCAGGTGATTTGGCAAGAAACTGGGTCCAGACGACACACACACGAACACACACACACACACACACGAGGAACAAACAATAAACACATAAGGAATGGCAAAACAGAAGGAAGACAAGGGAACGGGGCAAAACTAATTCCTCACACTCAAATAAAGACACCGTCCTCGCTCCGTCTTTACACATGGAGTCACTTAACGTATCGGATCAGCATGTGAAGAAATCCAAAGATTGACAGTTGAGTAGAGGACTGCCAATTCCCCTCAGAAGTTTTATAAACCCCCAAGTTGTGCCAAAAGTCAGAAATGAAATAATTCAAGTCATTCAAAATGTGCTTTGAATTTTTTTTTGTTTTTTTTCAATCGGCCAGAATTTCCAGACAGGGTGTGAGCTGAAACGTTTGAAAGATTATTACCCATCAGCAAAACTTTATCTTTGCAAACAGTATCTAATAACAAGACGAGATATCCTGAAAACACTGACGGATTTAGTCGTCTTGCCAGCAATCAGTCGTCTTACTGTATGACCTCAGCGCCAGAGGCGCAGCTTGTGAACAGGCAAGGCAGGCAACTGCTTGGGGCCCCCGAGCCGATAGGGGGCCCCCCAGACACTCGAAGCCTGGGGGCTGTTTTTACTGAAATGTGCAGTGACCAGCCGCCTCCCCATCCCCCTTAAAAAACAATGGCCGATTTGCAATGACATCTCAGTAGGAAACCTCCCTAAAGGGGCCCCACCTCACTTTAACCTGTGTGAAGTTATCGTTCTGCAAGTTGGAAAATGAAGAGGATTATTTACAGTGTAATGCATATCTTTTTTACTTAATTTATATGTTTTTCCAGTTATTTACAGTATTTTATTGTTCTTTACATTTATATTCTCACATACTTTTTAATGACAAGGTTTTTCCATGTTATTTCATTCATTTCGACAAAAAAAAAAAATATTTAGAACTCATACATTGTTCGTTGGTGTCAGATTATTTATAACATAATGGTGAGGAACACTGGTTGGAAGGAAGGGCCCCCTGGGAATTTTTGCTTAGGGCCCCCACAGACTCTAGTATCGCCTCTGCTCAGCGCAGATCTGAAATCGCAAGAATACACACAGAGCACCGGCCTGTAAATCCACTACCTCAGACCTGTGGGTCATAAATCACGGCGGTGACTTGGAGCTGCGGCGTGTGACAGCTGATGTAAGTATCACGGGATTCATTCGTCCACGCTGTGTAAATAGTGAGCAGCAGTTTGCATAGAAACACGACAAACAGCTGCAGTCCCGGCGTCGTTTCTGTGTCCGTCATGACACATTCGCGAGTCTCTGCCATCACCGACTAAAACAATAACACCATTCAGAGATACTAACATTTCCTCGGTGCACTTTCTTTTTTTTTTTCCTCCCCCTAAAATGGCAAACGCTATGATTTGCAATCATTCACAGTCCAGTATCATTTATCCAATCACCTGCTGCAATTTCCTCCTGACCTCCACATATAATGGGACCTCCTCAGAGGGAGTAATCCACATCCACATACTGTACAATTTGGGACCACGTCCCGGGGTTTCCTATTTATATAGTTTTCAGTTTTATTTGCAGAGAGAGGGCCAAAAGCAAAACAGGAAAAAAAAAGAAAAAAAAAAAAAGATCTACATCTACATAGGAAACGCCATAAAATGAAATTAAGGGCCGGGTCGTATCCATGTTCATGTTCCGTTTCACATTTTGAACATGTGTAGTCTTGTATAACGTGCTTAAAGAGGATTCTTGAGTAAAAGAAAAAGACGATACAGAATATACAATATTGCTTGAGTAAAGTATATGACATATAATCAAAAGTGATTTTCTGATAAAAGTGGCAGTATCTCGGAATGACTTGAAATTTACCATCATAATAGTCGATATCGCCCTGAAAAAGGATCCTTTGAAAATATATGCAAACCTCTTAAGGAATCATTTTAATTAATTTTTGAATCTCAGGAAATGATCCATTTGCCCTGATGCACTTTGACAGTGAACTGACTTTCTTCAAAAAAATAAAAAGTATCTCGGAATGACTTGAAATTTACCATCATAATAGTCGGCATCACCCTGAACAAGGATCCGTTGAAAATATTTGCAAACCTCTTAAGGAATAATTTTAATACAATTTTGAAATTCAGGAATTGATCCATTTGTCCTGATGCACTTTGACAGTGAGCTGAGTTTCTTCCCAAAAACAAGAAGTATCTCGGAATGACTTGAAATTTACCATCATAATAGTCAGCATCGCCCTGAACAAGGATCCGTTGAAAATATTTGCAAACCTCTTAAGGAATAATTTTAATGAATTTTTGAAATTCAGGAAATTTGCCCTGATGCACTTTGACAGTGAGCTGACTTTCTTCTCAAAAACAAGAAGTATCTTGTATCTAATTCGCTATATGTTCGTAATACTGTTAATATTTATAATATATATTTCTAAGTGACCCCAAACCTTTGAACGGTATTGTATTGGAGTAAAAGTACAGAATTTATTGAGAAAATGTAGTGAAGTACAAGTAAAAGTAGTACAGCAACGTAAGCATTCGTACCCCATTTAATTAGAACACTGGACACCAGTGGACTTCCTCGTACAGTATAACCTTAAGCGAGTTTCCATGGACAGGAAAGTGTTTGTGCTACAGTTTAAATTCTACAGTAACACGGCCAATCAGAACTGGACACGAGCACTTATTCGTCCATTTGGTTCCTCACTGACCAAATTACACGCACCCTAGATACAGATAGAGATAATAAAGAGATACAGATAACGTTATGATTTATCCCCTTAGGGCAATTCAGTTTCCAGTTTCACCACTCCACACACACACACACACACACACACACACACACACACACACACACACACACACACACACACACACACACACACACACACAACACACAACACACAACACACAACACACACACACACACACAGGTAGTAAGTACAGGACACAGAAAGTATGACCTGGTGTTGATAGAAACACAAGAGGAGAGGACAGGAGAACCTGGTTCAGTCCTGGTGTTAACATCCATTCTCCTAAAGCATCCAAAAAACAATATCCAGAGGTTTGAGGACACATGTGACCACAAGCCTTCCCAGGAAGAATAATATATTCATTTATTTGCAGCCACTACCACAACTCTGATCAACACTGGATTGCTATCTTTCTTTCTAACGGTAAATATCGTGTTTCATGTTACAGCGGCTTGAGCAGAGCTACGATTCACAACTTTATTACCCTCTCTCTCTCCGTCACCGGTGTCAATACACATAATAATTAGTGCTGGGCACTAGGTTAACGCACATTAACGCATGACGCGTTTCCATGCCGACTGACCGGAAAAAGAAGCGCGTGACGTCATGTTTTACATGCCGCGACACCGGAGTCCAGGCACTTTTTTACCAGTTAGCTCCGTTAGCTGCGTTAGCTCCTTTAGCGACGTTATCGCGCCTACAGTCAGACTGGAGCGGTCTGCTTATTAAAGGAAAAGAGCAGCGCTACAAATAACCTGCGTACCTGCGTACTGCGTATGTGTGCCTCTGTTTTTAAAGTTTAGCGTTACTTTAGAGACTCATTTTAACAATCCGAAGTCACGTAAACATGGAAACCCGTTGTGCGTTAACATTGATGCCGTTAGCACTAGTAATAATGGTCATTTTTGTTCTCACAAACAAAAAAAATGACATCTGTATGTATTTGCATGTAAAGCAGGGATATGAGAAGCAATCACAGGATTAATTTTCACCTCAGTTGTACTACAGTTGTCCTCTGAGGACAGATATGCCAAATACCACATCTGAGCAGGACACATCCACGAGACTAAAGGACTCCAAAAAAAAAATCCACAAATCCTGACCGACTCTTTGTTGTTCTCGTTTCACGAAAAAAGCTGCTGCAAACAATTGTCGGGAGCTGTGGGGTCTCGATTTGTCACGCATGACGTTTGGAGGACCCTGCAGCAGCAGATGTGCATGACAAGACAAGAGCTGCACCACCGTGTGTCTTTGAGGCCAAATTAAAAAAAAACAAAAAAAAACCTTGGCTGTACAGGACATTAAAGCTGCGGTCAGCGACGCCAACTCTTTTGGCCAACTCTCAGCAAACTTCCTGGCCTGTTGTTGCTGTCAGCATTCCCCTCGTTCCTCCTCCTCCTCCCTCCGAGTCGCCTAATGAACTCGTAATAGCATAACCTCACGAGGCAGAGAGGACCACCTTCTCTGCAGAGTCCTTCCACCTGATTGGATTAAGTTGTTGTGGGACAGTGGAAAAGTTTCCTTTGATTTACCGCGAGAGCCTCGAGACCAAGACCACTGTCATTGACGTAGCTGCTGGAATATTGAGCAGTTTAACATGTATGATAGCACAAATATTGATATGTTTGATCAATAATGGTTGATATAAAGCAGGGCTATTCGACTAAGATTTCCGGAAGGCTGTCCAGTCAGTGGGCCGGTGAACCCCTGTACTACTATTTTGTGTTGCATGTATAGGTAACGGATACAAATAGATACAAAATGTTAAAAATTATTTTGCACGTATTTATTGAAATAGCTGCTAGTTTTGTGCTAAAAAGGTAAGTAACAAAACCACCAACATTCAGGTACAATGCGATTTTTTGTATATATACCTTACAGATACAGTACCACCAACATTTGGGTATAACAGTCACAAATGGCTCTTACAAAATTAGAGGTAACAATATAAATAACATTAATGTGCAATGGCCACAAAAGGCTATTTTTGCAGAAATATAAGTAAGAGTACCAATAATATTCAGGTACAACTGCTACCGTTGGCTCTTAGTGCAAAATATCATGGTACATACATGGGCCGCCTTCAATTACAGCTGTACTAGTATTTGCCAAAAAGGGACGCAAAGTATCACAGTGTCGCAAAGTGCCAGAAATAGGCGAAGCTGGTTTTATTGGCTTTTTAATAATACATTAATTATTTATGGGTTAATGGGCCGTGGGACGGTCCAAATTGCTTGAAGGGCCTGATCTGGCCCCCGGGCGTTAAATTGAAGAGCCTTGATATAAACCAGGGGTTCTCAAAGTTTTGATACCTGAGGGCCAATTTAGGAACCCAACGTTGGACTGAGTGCCACCAAAGGAAAAAAAAAAGGAAAAAAACTGAAAGAAATCCCATTTGTAATAATTTTAATGACCAGATTGCAGTTGTACAGTTTACACTTGTTGGTCTGTAATCCAGTAATGTCCAATAAACATTTAACAAGCTTAGTAGCTCCTGGATTAAAACTATCAACTGTAATTCATTGCGGGCCGCCAGAAATGTTTCTGCGGGCCACCATTGGCCCCCGGGCCGCACTTTGAGAACAACGATATAAAGCAAATGCACTTACAGGCTGAGGATGATTTTTTGCACTCCGACCTGCATTTCTCATCAATAAATCATTCTAAATCATTTCCTGCGTACTATAATGGACTATCATTTTAATTCTTACATCACGTAACTCGTCATCCTCCTTGTATGAAAGACCACAAACATCGGAATAGTACATCTAACAGTTGTAGGGACGATTCAGTCGTCTAGACCGAAAAACCCACCAAAAAATGCCTCGAGCACTGTTCAAAACATGATATTCCTTTTAAAACCGAGTACGCGCATGCACCAGTCACTGCTCGGAGACAGTTGGACTTGATTTTACCTTCCAGATGTGGGTGGAATTTGCTCTTCCGATATTAACGCACGCTAAGTGATTCACTCTAAGACAAAAAAGTGGACTTTCACTGAACGGTGACAAACTCAAATCATAGAAACAGATGGTATTTCCAGGCCTCCGGGGCTCTCAGAGGGGAATTGGTTGTAGCCTCCAGATGTTTTGTCTTTTAGTGGCAAATAAGCATAAGCCGATCGTGTACCAACTGGCAGCGAGGCTATCGGGGCCGCGAATGAGCTCATTTACACAATCGCCCCTGAGATGAGGTCATCGTGAGTCAGTGCACCACGTCGACGCGGAGCGAAAAAGCACTTTTCACAGAGGAAACACCTTCGACTGAGAAAGAGAGCTCGAGATCAAAACTAAAAAGGTAAAGGTTTTCTTTTTTTACAACACTGGGAACCTTGTTCAAAAACCAGACAGTGAGAAGTTTGGAAGATTGTAACCTGGAGCAGAAAAAAAACAAAAAAAAAACACCCCAGCACATTCAAAAGAACATCTAAATCACTGTCCGACCGAACGCATAAACATGACTCGACTTGAAAAAGACACTCCAGAGGAATCCCTCACACTCGCTGGCGTAGCGGGAGAGAGATTTACGCTCATCTCGGTCGTAACACATTGGACTTTACACAGAGTTTGAACACTGAGGCTTGTCCTGCGCGGCCAGTGCAGTGAAATATGGATTTATTTTATGTTTAATGATACCAGTCCCCCCCTCCCACCTCCCCCTTGCGTCATGATTGTGAACAGAAGGGGAGTCACTGCTCTGCTCGTCCTGTTTTTTTTTCTACAGTTTGTGAAAAAAAAAAAGAGTCGTAAAATTTTAACTATGTTCACAAATTTCCTTAGAATGGACTGGGGATCTTTCACAGGGTGTAGCCTGTTTCTCATCCAGTGTCAGCTGGGATTCACCCCCTATGAATCTCAAAGGATACGCAGAACAGAAGAGGACAAGTGGGCAGGAGAACCCAGGGGGTCCCCGAGTGAAAGAGGGGGAGGGGGGGCTTCAATGATTTCCATAAGTCAAATCCAATTTATAATGAATTGGAATATTTGTTTGAGCAATAATAGTCATAAAAGTGGTTCAAACTAAATCCTCACATACAAATATGAGGATTTAGCTTCCTCAGTATCGACAGTACAATTACACTACCGTTCAAAAGTTTGGGCTCACCAGGAAAAGCAATGAATATAACAGTATTTTCTATTCATTTTGCAACTCTTTTGATGAATAAAAGTGTGACTTTTAATGGAAAACTCCAACAAAATTGTATAGGTGACCTACCCTCAACGGTAGTGTAATATTGTGGGAAGATATAGTGAGTCTGGGGAATTTTGGTGCGTTAAGGCCAAACACTGACCCCCCAGGTGCGACTATATGAGGATTTGTCAGGTCTACTGTGATGGACAAAGCCGCAAAGGCTCGAGAATGCTTTGGAAAATCACTGTCACAAAGGCTGTGGTATACTACCATGCACATGTCGAAGTGTACGTTGCATTTGCTAAGACTCCACAAAAGCAGGACTCAAAACAGTTCAGATTTCCCAAAAAAACACACACAAAAAAAACACTTCACTTATCTCAAAAGGCAGGTTCAGTACTAACCAGGTAAATCACAACGAATTACAAAAAAGCTGGAACTCCTGACACAGAGTGGCGAAAAGGGAACACGGGTTAAATACACATGAGGTTGGAGGAGGGAGACAATGAGACACGGGTGAATCTAACGAGGGTGGGGCAGACCATTAAAGACTGGAGGGAAAACACACAGGTGGACAGGAAGTGAAGCGATAGGAGAGGCAAGTTTCACAATAAAACAGGAAATGAGAAAAATGACAGAAAGAAAAAAAAAGCATGACATTAAGGGGGATGCCGATCGCGTCGCGCATATCACGGACCCTGGTTTACTCGCGTGTCAGGGTCCTGTAGTATCCCGCTTCACCATCGGGTGGCGGTACAAGCCTAAACGCGGGGAATAGGACACAATCCTACCCGAAGAAGAATAAGAAGAGAACAATGCTACACCTCCCTAAGCAATTTATCCGATTTTAAGAACTACAAAAAATAAAACTGCTGTTTATACCTGTTAACAAAGGAAAACAGCAAAAACACTGGCCTACCTTGAAATAAACCACTGAACTTTGTCGAGCTATTTGAGTCCTAACATTATTTGTGGGAAAATTGACTCACTGGATTCAGTCATTCATTATTGAGAAAAAAAAGATGGTATATGTGTAATGTGAGGACACAAAGATGGACAGGATTCCCTTCGTCTGTGTACATATGACTTCAATTAAGTGTTGGGGAAGCCTTTCCATATTTCATACAACACTAGTTTGTCAGGTTTAGGGAGAGTTTTTACATTTGACGTATAGACATAGAATGTGATGCATAGTTTTGGTTGAGGAAACACTCTTATTTTCCGCCGTGGTCTCTAAATAAGAGACAAAAATCTGCGGAATATTTGATTTATTTTCTTTGGAAGCCACAGGAGACTGTGGATGGTGATGGTGCTTTGAGCGTATAATGATCCAGAACTCTGAATAAGTAAGTCGGAGTGCGTTTATTGGCGATGCCAGGCAGGACAGTTGATGCGTGAAAAAGGACGAAGACTTCAGCGCTGAGCGCGAGTATCAGTTGCAGCACCTCAATTTACAGCAACACAGGAAATATTAGGACGTTTGGGACGACGGGGCCTCCCCCCCCCCCTGTGAGGGAACGTTTGGGAGCTCCTGAGATAATGGACGGATAGATTTTTTCAGATGGAAATCTCACGTTCCCTAAGGTGAAAGACACATTAATAATATTAAGTGATATAGCTTTGTTTTATTAAGCGAGGGGAAGTAGATATGAGAGAGCAGGATACTAACATAGTCATTATGTGCAGACAATAACCACTTGAGGTCCACACAATAACCCACGAGTGTCTAACTGCACAATAGCAGACAGGATCCTTTGGTGAGAGCTTTTGTTCACAGTGCTGGACGGACGGTTCTAGAGTCTGTAGGGGCCCTAAGCAAAAATTCCCAGGGGGCCCTTCCTTCCAACCAGTGTTCATCACCATTATGTTATAAATAATCTGACACCAACGAAAAATGTATGAGTTCAAAATATATATTTTTTCCGAAATAACATGGAAAAGGGCCCACGGTTGGTGTAGTGGTTAGCACTCTTGCCTTTGCAGCAAGAAGACCCGGGTTCCTGGGTTCGAGCCCCGTTTGGAACAACTTTGGAACAAGGGTCTTTCTGCAAGGAGTTTGCATGTTCTCCCCGTGTGTGCGTGGGTTTTCTCCGGGTTCTCCGGCTTCCTCCCACAGTCCAAAAACATGCGATATGGGGATTAGGTGAATTGACCACTCTAAATTGACCGTAGGTGTGTGAGTGTGAGTGAATGGTTGTTTGTCTATATGTGGCCCTGCGATGGACTGGCGAACTGTCCAGGGTGTACCCCGCCTATCGCCCAATGTCTGCTGAGATAGGCACAGCACCCCCCGTGACCCTCTGGTGGAGGAAAAAGCGGTAGATAATGGATGGATGGATAACATGGAAAAACCTTGTAATTAAAAAGTATGTGAACATATAAATGTAAAGAACAATAAAATACTGTAAATAGCTTTAAAAAACTATATAAACTTTGTAAAAAAAAAAATACATTACACTGTAAATAACCCACATTATAAAACAATATAAATATATAGAACAATAAAATACTGAAAATAAATAATACTGAAAAAATAACTGAAATAACTGAAAAAAAAAAACATAAATTAAGTAAAAAAAGATATGCATTACACTGTAAATAATCCTCTTCATTTTCCAACTTGCAGAACGATAACTTCACACAGGTTAAAGTGAGGTGGGGCCCCTTCAGGGAGGTTTCCTACTGAGATGTCATTGCAAATCGCCCATTGTTTTTTAAGGGGGACGGGGAGGCTCCGAGTGTCGGGGGGCCCCCTATCAGCTCGGGGCCCCAAGCAGTTGCCTGCCTTGCCTGTTCACAAGCTGCGCCCCTGAGTGTCAAAACTCGTTTGCTAACAACAGTTTCACATAGATTGTCAGTCACAGTCTCTATAGTGACAGCGTGGTGTAAGAACTACAGCCTGAAGCTGTAGCTGGACAAAGTGGCTACAGGGTGGTCGAAAAAAAACCGATCTGCCTCAAAACCACAAACCACACACAGATGCCTGTGTGACATTAGACGTACAACACAGTACAGATCTGCTGCATCCACTTCTTACTTCCTTACTGTCCTGAAACGACAAACCACTGCACGACACCGTGTTTGTGTGCAGACGAGAAAGTCACCCGAGTGTTGAACTTTAGCCCTTAATTGTTCTTTTCCTGCTCTTCAAAAAAAAAGCCAAATAAACCGCTGGCTGTGACCAGCATAACACACATGAATACACAACGGAACCATGTGGTGGTTGACTTACATCTGTCTCTGCTGCATTTCTGTTTTTATAAGCGGTCTGTTAACAAGAGAGACCAGGCTTTGATCTGCAGAGGGAGGGAAACCAGTGTCACCCCCTGCAGGACAACATTACACCACTGAGCACTGTGTGTGTGTGCGTGTGTGTGTGTGTGTGCGCGCGCTGCTGTTTAACTGTTAAACCTTCATAAATTCCAAAGGATTTATATAAAAAAATGTATGAATTTAAGGATCATAATCATAATTTCATAATGTGCAAATCTACTACTTCAACTCATATAGTAGTCGTAATATATACAATAATAATACTTAAAAATATATATATAAAAAATTTAAAACTGGTATATTCACAATGCACGTATACAAATGACAGTGAAGATAAACTGTGAAAGTGCTGACGTTATGGAAATAACATTGCATATATCATTATATTTATTTTTACCATCCTTGGTAAATTTCCGTGGGAATAATACACAACTCCTTATATGGACATCCTGGGTGTCTGTGTTTATAGGTCATATCTTCAGGCTTTACAAACAGGTTTATTGTCTTCTTAGATGTTGATGAGTCAAAGTTATGATTCATTTTTATCGCATATTTAAAAACAAAACAACAAAAAAAAGAGTAGTGATAAAATAGTCACAAATTTGACTTAGCTTTTATTTTTTATTTTTTTGCAATCAGAAAAAGTCTAAAAGCTAAGAACTGCCACTTCAAAGCCAACTGTGTTTGGTTATTACGGTAATTTCACTGACACGCAATCGGAGGAAAAACGTAGCAGCTAGCATAGAATTTTAGCAAATATCAAATTTCGATTGGAAATATGTTCTATACTGTTCAAATTTCAAAATTAAAATGCCAAATCTCTTATTCATGTACAACTACGGTATTTTTTCTTAACTTAAAACTGTTAATATGTTCTTTTAACATGCAGTAAATTGTGAAAATAACTTTTAAAAATGGGCAAAAGCACAAACTCAAAGGACATTTTCTGCACACAAGAAGCCAAAAAAAAGGCCAGATGGACATTTTGATGCTTAGGTGTTAACGGGTTAAAAAAGTATCTGGAGTCTGACAATGTTATCGTCCAACATCGTATTTTTTCCCTCACCAGACATGAACATTTCCAGTCATCTGTGGCTAAATACATCCTTCCCAATATGACGGTCATTAGATAAGAGTTGAGTGAATAAAGCAGTAAACAGTGGCCCGGTGGTGGTGGTGGTGGTGTTGTTGTTAAAGTGATGAGAGAAACATGACTAACAGCAGCTACACAGTGGGACTTCATTCCTCACTGATCATTTTTCTTCTCTCTCTCATCAGTTTACTGTGCAATGGTTCAAGTCCCTGCTGTAGATTTCCTTTTCTGGTCAGGCTGCTGCCTCCCCCCCCTCTCCCCTCTCACCTCATCAAAGCCAGTGTTAAAGCACACAGCTGTGGATCCTCAACAAAGACTGTCTCCTCCTCCTCCTCCTCCTCCTCCTCCTCTGGTTCTCCAGTACATAAACGCTGCCATGACGTAAAGGATAAAGAGAAACTTCATCCCGCAAAACCGTCTGCAGGAACAAGGATAGACTCGTGTTGTGGAGAAAACCATACACAGAAATCCACACACTGAGCATTTTGTCAAACCTATCAGCGTAAAAACCTCATGTGTACGAACGCCTGTGCCTTGTTGACCGCAGACCACAAACATCTAGGGTAACATCCATCCATCATCTACCGCTTTATCCTCCACCAGAGGGTCGTGGGGGCTGACATTGGGCGATAGGCGGGGTACACCCTGGACAGTTTGCCAGTCCATCGCAGGGCCACGTATAGAGACAAACAACCATTCACTCACACACCTACGGTCAATTTAGAGCGACCAATTCACCTAATCGCCATATCGTATGTTTTTGGACTGTGGGAGGAAGCCGGAGAACCCGGAGACAACCCACGCACACACGGGGAGAACATGCAAACTCCTTGCACAAAGGCCCTTGTTCCGAAGTTGTTCCAAACGGGGCTCGAACCCAGGAACCTGGGTCAGCTTGCTGCAAAGGCAAGAGTGTTAACCACTACACCAACCGTGGTGTAAATGTTCATATTTATTCGAACGAACGTGCAAGAATACTTACAACCAACAGTAACAGATAGAGAAAACGCGCTACAGTAAAGACATATAAGAATTCTCAACAAGAAAAAAAAAAAAGTTAGCTTTCTTGTTGACAAGGTCGAAAGGGAGTAGGAAGAAGTAAAAACTTATTTACTCATACCCCCAAAATATAGTAAAGTAATATGGTAATAGCTGGAATTGGATGACCTATGCATCTTTAATGCATTCAAGGAACCTTGTAAATTTCAGTACTTCAGCAGGCTTGTTGCGCTTATAGGAGTAGCAAGAAAAAAAAAGGGAAAAAAAGAAATGCATTCAATGAGATTGGGCGTCTTGTTCAGGGGCACCCCCAGTCATTGGCCCTTCTCAGGATTTGAACCAGCAACCTTCCAGTTACAAGCCAAATTCCTTCCCACTTGGCCATGGGCCTGTCATGTACAATGTTCCTTATTTTCCTTATTTACCAGGTTAGATGTTAGAATGGAAAATGTGGGCGAGACATGAGGAAATGCACAACATAGTTATTACTTACTTTGCTCTTATTTTATGATGCTTTTATTATCACACTAGTGTCGTTATAGTTGATGTTACACATTATTACAAGACTTTTATCATGATGTCTGAATATTTTTGTCACTTACTATGGTCCAACTTTTTTTTTCAGGATCTTATCAGTTGGCCACAAATGCAGACGAGGGAGTTCTCATGCCGCTCTTTCAACAGCAGCGTGCTAATTAACAGCACAACAATAACAATATAAAAAGGTGCCACAGATTTCCTTTGAAAACGTATTTAGCTGCAGTTAAATTACGCTGGTGTTGGCCATTAAAGTTTAATGAGCCACTTGATTCACTTTTAAGCAGATTCATCCTGATGTTGAGCAGCACCAGAGACATGGGTGTGACTGATCACATGTGCAAAAATCACACAGTAAACAACCCCCTAAAATATACACCGTCATTTGTTGCATTGGTGCTATTTTTTCCTTCACTTGTTGTGTTTAAAATCCAACAGCAAAGTCACATCAACGGCACTCGACCGGAGTCTCTCGTTGCAAGAAAGGATCCATTACGGAGCCATTAGTTTATGTAATTTGTTATTCCCAGCCGTCCTCACAATCTTGCCTCTGTACAGCCCTTTTCCGCTCTGCGAGGAGAGACTGCAGGTCACGTCAGGACAAGCTAAACAGGATAAACACAGCACAGAGTGCTGAATATAATCACCCTGAAACAGCCACCTAATTCATTTCGAAGCCGTCTTTCCAATTTAGCGTCTGCCATCTCGCATTGCTTTTTAAATCTGACAAATGACGTGTAATTATATTTGCATTACGCAAAAAAAAAAGGCATTAAAGCCCACAAACTTACTCCGCGGCCACAAAAACTTTATTTGAGGAGACAAGGTTTCGGTCGCGGCTGGCAGGGCTTTTTGGAGGGTACACAGTCACAGTGAAAGTTTAAGTTCTTAGACGCACTGCAAACATGTGTCACTAATTTAAGAAAGTTTTACAACATATTAAGAAAATAGGTCTACAGTTCAAAAGTTTGGGGTCACCGAGACAATTTTTGTTGGTGTTTTCCATTAAAAGTCACACTTTTATTCATCAAAATAGTTCCAAACGAATAGAAAATATAGTCAAGACATTGACAAGATTAGAAATAATGATTTTTATTCAAAATAATTATTTTGCCCTTTCGTCAAAGAACCAGGAAAACGGTTCTAACATCATTGCACAAGGGTTTTCAAATCACCCAATAGCCTTCTAACGCCATTAGCAAACACAATGTACCATTAGAACACTGGAAATGGGCCTCTATACACCTATGTACATATTCCATTAAAAACCAGACGTTTGCAGCTAGAACAATTCTAAGTGACCCCAAACTTTTGAATGGTAGTGTATTTCATTTAAATCAAGAAAAAGGCACTTTTTATTTGTGTGAATATGCTCATTTTTAGGTATTTGTGCGTTCATTGAGGTTTGATCAATTTTACTTGTTTTGGAAAGTCTTGACAGGCCAAATGTTCTTGTTCTGTTGGCAGATAATTTTGCTAATTTTAAATAATTTACACCTAATTTTGTACTTTTTTCCCTTGTTTTTGAAAGTCACACACACAAGCAACCTACAGGTGCAGCAGAAAATCCTGCTTGTTTTTTTTATGTTTCCCTGCTCCGAAACACCTGATTCAGACGATCAGCTCATCAACAAGCTCTGCAGAAGCCTCATTTATATGAATCGGGTGTGTTGGAGCAAGGAAACTATAGAACACGTGCAGGCCAGTGGGTCCCAGAGGAGTACACTCTTAGAAATTAAAGTGCTAAGTAGAACCATATAAGGTTCTTTGGCTTGTCCTCATAGGAGAACCCTTTTGGAGGGTTCCACCGAGAACCCTTTTAAAAACCTTTATTCAGGAAAGGGTTTTTAAAGGGTTCTCTGGATCAAAATGGTTCTTACTGGAACCATTAGTGTTACCAAGAACCCTTGAAAAACCCTTTTCAGAAGCAAAGGGTTCCAGGTAGAACCTCAACCCTTGTAGAAGACCCTTTTGGAACCCTTATTTCTAAGAGTGTAGAGGGTGGATTAAAAGGCTGTGATTGGGGATTCATAAATAAAGAGTCCAAAACCTACAGACTCTTATATATACAGTCATATATAACATTTCTGACTATTGTTCTGCCATTTCTGTAACTTTCCAAAAATGTCCCACCTAATTCAGCCCTTAAAAAAATTCAGCCCTTAAAAAAAAGAAAAGGTTTTTTTTTTTTTTTTTTAAATGTATAAAGCACACATTGTCAAGAGATATACGTTTGGCAAAAGAAATAAATGTAAAATAACTCGCACTTTCTTACAGCACAAGCATGTGTGGCATATTTTCTATCACCCATTCACTGGAAGGGCGTGGGATCAAGTGTCTTGCCCAAGGACACTCACCCCGACAGAATGTGGACTAGTGGAGCTGGGGAATTTAACCACAACCTTCAAATTGAAAGACGACTCGTCCTACCCGCTGAGCCACCCTCACCCCCCCGCTTTAATATGTGAAAGTCTGGGGAAAAAAAATTCCAACAATTTTATTTTGGTCATCCAAAATTGTGGGTCTCGGTGTCTGTAAATGACAAATATATGACATAAAATGAGATATGTGCTATATCCATGAGAGAAAAACCATGTATGTCATAAAACTTATGCTAAAAAATGTGAAACATCAGGAGACAAACACTTAATTTTCGGTTGCGTAAATGCATCGGATCACGTGTGACACGTGCAGAGGCGCAGTTTGTGAACAGGCAAGGCAGGCAACTGCTTGGGGCCCCCGAGCCGATAGGGGGCCCCCCCGACACTCGGAGCCTGAGGTGCTAGGAAACCTCCCTAAAGGGGCCCCACCTCACTTTAACCTCTGTGAAGTTATCGTTCTGCAAGTTGGATAATGAAGAGGATTATTTACAGTGTAATGCATATATTTTTTACTTAATTTATATAAGTTTTTTATCAGTTATTTACAGTATTTTATTGTTATATATATATATATATATATATATATATATATATATATATATATATATATATATATATATATACATACATATATATACATACATATATATACACATACACATATATATATATACGTATATATAAATATTCATATACACACATATATATATATATATATATATATATATATATATATACACATATATACACATATATATATATATATATATATATTGTTTTATAATTTATATAATATAATTTTATATAGTTTTTTTAAAGCTATTTACAGTATTTTTTGTTCTTTACATTAATAGTTTCACATACTTTTTAATTACAAGGTTTTTCCATGTTATTTCATTCATTTCGAAAAAAAATAATATTTTGAAATCATACATTCCTTGGTGTCAGATTATTTATAACATACGGGTGATTAACACTGGTTGGAAGGAAGGGGCCCCCTGGGAATTTTTGCTTCGGGCCCCTGCAGACTCTAGAATCGCCTCTGGACACGTGTCAAAGTTGCCCAGAACTCCACCTCTGCTGAGGATTAAACATCCTTCTGTTTAAGGAAGCGCTGATTGTGTCCTCCCTTCCTGCCGCGTAACCAGATTAACGACGGTGTTGAGAGACGACAGAGAGTCGTTTCCAACAGAAGCAAAAACGTACGTCTGTCTGTCCGTCTGTCCGTTTGTCCTTGAGCGAGGCTACGCTGGGGTCACGGTGTACGGGAAGAGGCGAGAAGTGTGACTCAGAAACATCTGGAGGCAGGAATCGCAACGTCTAATCAGACATTATGTCAACGCTTCGTGATGAGGAAAAATGGTATTCGCATCATTGTTGGCAAACGCGAGAAAGAGCGATATATCAATACACAAAAAAAACATCAGGTTTGATGCGGAGCTCCCGGCTCTCTATTCCCTGCTATCATTACATAAATATTTGAATGTTTAAAAACCATCTGGACAACACACCGCATTATTATTACCACTGCTGCTCAACAACACCTGTGCTTTCATTGCACTCTGAAGAACGCACGCTTCCATTTTCAAACACATTCTCCCCTCTTTAACGGCGGCCACTGATGACTCACAAAAGTAGAAAAATAAAACAGAAAGAAAGTTTATGTGTGAAAACAAAATGTGCAGTAAAACAAATGGAGCCTGTGAGCGAGAAGAGAAAGCACTCATCGGGGGAATTAATTAGATCGTATTCCTGTAATGGTCTTTCACTGAGTGCTGTTTCTGTCAAACAGGACAAACAATATTTTAGCGCGTGCACTCACCCAAAATGAGCCCGCATTAAATTCCAATAAATTTAGAAATAACATCAGGGAAGAATGCTGGAGAAATGGAAATAATACCTCCAGTTCTGTGGAAACGGACTCGTTGGCCTTGATGTTGTTGTTTAAAATCACAGATGGTAGAATTCAAAGGTTGTTCGTAGGACACATATTTGCTAAACTCTGATATGGTTGACAGATTTTCCCAGGCTCCCTGTCATCTCTGGTTATGGTTACGTCCAAACTTGGTAGGAAATTTGGAATTGTGTTTCAGAAACACCTCAGAACCATGGACGACTGCCATATTTGGTGTTTTCAAGGACGCAAATCAAACATAATTTTGTTAAGCTCTGTCAGAAGTCGTCAGAAAATACTCTTGACGTGGAGGAAACCCCAAATACCAACGTCCTGGTTGCGTGACACAAGGTATTTCCTGGGATTAGAGAAGATTAAATTCTCTTTACATGACTCGACAGACACATTTTACAGTCATTTCATCACTTATGTTAAAAACCTGTAATGGCTATATTGACAGGGTAGGACAAAGAACTACAGCATATTTGGTAACTTCCGTAGACATCCGAATACAATGTTAGCGCGCGTTACAGCGAGATCTTAGAAACGCGTGGATTTCACGCAGTCAATCAGCAGAGATCCAGCTAAACCGTAGAAAGTGGCATCGTGAAATTTGACCAATCAGTGGAGCTTGTGACAATTGAAACTTCAGCGCAGTTCAGGAAGGCTAAAAATAAGGACAGAGGGTCTACGGACAGAGGGTCTAAGGTCAGAGAGTATAAGGACAAAGGATCTGATGATAGAGGGTCTTAGGTCAGAGGGTCTACGGACAGAGAGTCTAAGGACAGAGGGTCAAAAAAAGAGGTTGTGAGGACAGAGGGTCTAAGGACAGAGAGTCTGAGGACTGAGTGTATAAGTACAGAGGGTCTGATGATAGAGGGTCTAAGGACAGAGGGTCTAAGGTCAGAGGGTCTGAGGACAGAGGGTCTGAGATCAGAGGGTCTGAGGACAGAGGGTCTGATGATAGAGGGTCTAAGGACAGAGGGTCTAAGGACAGAGGGTCTAAGGACAGAGGTTCTAAGGTCAGAGGGTCTGAGGACAGAGGGTCTGATGATAGAGGGTCTAAGGACAGGGTTGGATGATAGAGGGTCTGAGGATGGAGGGTCTAAGGACAGATGTTCTGATGATAGAGGGTCCAAGGACAGACGGTCTGATGACAAAGGTTCTAAGGTCTGAAGGACAGACAGTCTAAGGAGAGAGAATATAAGGAAAGAGGGTCTGAGGACAGAGAGTCTAAGGACAGAGTCTGACGATGGAGGGTCTAAGGACAGAGGATCTAAGGACAGAGAATCTGAGGACAGAGGGTCTAAAAAAGATGGTCCAAGGACAGAGTGAGGACGGAGGGTCTAAGGACAGAGGGTCTAAAAAAGAGGGTATAAAAACAGAGGGTCTGAGAACAGGGGGTGTCACTTGCCTTACAGACTGTAAATCCCTTCAAGGCAAATTGTGTTTGTGATGTTGGGGGGTATAAATAAAGTTGAATTTAGTTGAATTGATGGTGAGTGGGACCAGGATTGGGAAACACTGTTCTATATGTGCTCTAAAATAATGTTCCTTTCACTGTATTTGTGTTTTTCTTGTATATTTTTTTTTTACCACAGACAGGCAAATGACCATATATGGCACCTTCATGGACCTTGGTTTTCTCCATTAAAAATGTAATGTAACACTAAGGTAGGGAGTTATTTAAAACGGCCAATCAAAAATATGCTTACAACAAAAATCACAGACGGCGCAGAAACAGAAAGCAATGCCACAAACACACATGGTGATACCATCAAGACTGACACAAGGAGAAGAGACACATTATAAAACCACACTTTACGTGCTGTAAATAAAACCTCAATAAAACCTCAACTCAGTCTCAAATGTCCAGACTGACCAGAAAAAAAAAGGGTTTTCTTACGTAAAAATAGAGTCCATGTCCCGGAAAGCACTACAGGATAAAAGTGGACACATAATCAAGCTCAGTCAGGGCTAATATAGAGTTATTTACAGTTTTATTGGAGCAGTAAATTGGTCTGTTTGTTATGTGGGCAGAGTGAGGACCCTTTAAGAAGGCCTCCTCCTGCAGGAACATGATGATGGGAGATGTCGGGTCATCGCCTGTAGGTCTCTATAAGCTGCTGGCATTCAGCCAGTCTCAGTCTTAGTTGTGTTATTGTATAGATTTTTTTTGCAGATTGTTTTTGCATTAATATAATTTTAGTCGAAAGTCATGTGTGGTCTCCTTCCTCCTTTGTGTAGCCTTAAGCCGGGTTGTGAGATACAGGTAGAGATATATTTTGATGACTTTTTATTGGGGTTGCATTTATTATCTCGGGTAAAAATCACCCGGCGTTAGTGATGGTGTTTTGAATTTGAGCGATAGCGTTCTAGGGTTAAATCAGCTCCACACAAAACTGTATAGCGGCGTTTATATATAAAGTTGCTTGGCAACACTGCCGCGCTGCACACAGGAAGTGATTTGTTTTATGCCCAGACAACAGCATCAGTGGTACTGGTACAACTGGTAAAGCCAGACGACGATGCAAACAGGTCGGAGTACGACTAAAAACAAGTTCTACGGCTCAAAAAACCCTTTCGTTTCGTTCAGGGGTTCTCAAAGTTTTGATACCTGAGGGCCAATTTAGGAACCCAACATTGGACTGAGGGCCGCCAAGGGAAAAAAACTAAAATAAATCCCATTTGTAATAATTTTAATGACCAGATTGCAGTTCTACAGTTTAGCTTTAAGTAATATAAGTGTTAATATAATGTAATTTAAGCATTAATATAATAACGCTTTATAATTTACTGGGTAATTACGCAGTTATTTTGGCCATTGTTCTTACCTTCTAATTACAGGTTAATACCAAGTAACACATTTCTGTTAACATATATTTACTGGGTAAATAGCTAGTAATTGGGGGCTGTAGCGACCTGCTTATTACCAGTTTATAACCCAATAATACACTAAAATTCACCATATAGAAACCAGGTAAATACCCAGTATTTTTGTTTACACTTATTGGTCTGTATCCAGTAATGTCCAATAAACATTAAACAAGCTTAGTATCTCCTGGATTAAAACTATCAACTGTAATTCATTGCGGGCCGCCAGGAATGTTTCTGCGGGCCGCCATTGGCCCCCGGGCCGCACTTTGAGAACCAATGGTTTAGTTTGACCAGATAAATGCTCTTTGCCCGCGCTGCTGCTGTATACACACAAACGCTCCCTCAGTCAGGTCTGATAGTTTTGCTTGACAGAGCCCGTTTTCAGCATAAAAATAATGTTCCATATTTTCACAACGACCAAAAACAGAGGCAGAACAACAACAAAAGTTGCTCACTGTACCTTTAAATACTGTGCTTACAAAGGCTCCTCAATACTCATATATGAAGTCACAGCTCTGAGGTCAGCAGACAGGATTTTCTTTATCTTTTTCTAAAAACGTGAGCCTGACACTGTGGACAAAACAACATCACTGTGAACTGCTCTTCGCTGTCACTCAAGATGGCTAACGTTGATACAGTCGGAACACCACGTCCACGTTTTAACTTCATGTTTGAGATGTTTGGTTTTGAGGAGACGAGAAAGATTCTTATCCGTTTAAATGTTTGTGCTTTTACTTTACTGTTTATGTTTACACGAACTTCACAGGCAACGAAAAAATGAGCCACGGAGACAGGACACAATTAGGTTCAAATCAAAAAGTGATAAGTCTGAGAGGAAAAAGCAAAAAACAGTCATCAAAATAAGGATCAAGGGGCTGGAACTCTTACACAAAAGGTGCACAAAGACAAAGACAAAGCAGGTGCAGCTCATCAAGGAAACAGGAAACACAGGAGGGCTACGAGACAAGATGTGAGTTTCAAAATAAAACAGGAAATGCTAATGATAAATCTATGAGTGAGTTAGCAGGTTGTTTCCAAGTCATTGGGTTCAGATTTTCACTCATACTTTTTTTTATTTATTTTTTTTAGCTCAGCTCCTACAGTATATGGCTAAATACACTATGTACAAATAAGTGTTAAACTCATACCTTTAAGTAATAATTCAACACACACACACACACACAAAATGACTTTACATGTAGTATATTGAGAATAATTCAGATTTTTTGTGGGGGTTTTTTCCATCTAAAAACATCACAAAGTGGCATTTAGAGGGTTAACATCTTTAAACATGTATTAGTGTTTCATATCAATAATTAGGTCAGATGTAGGTGATATATCTAACAACGTAGAATGTTTTATTATTGCTTGTGACTGTTAATATACTGTATATCAGAGCAAATTAACACAATGTCTTTACTCTTGTTGCTATTGAACGTTTGTCTTTGGACTGAAACGACTATCCAAACACAGCGATTGGGCGATAGGAGATATTCAAAAGTTGCCATGGAAACGCTCAATTATCCAAATTGTCTGTAGTAAACACACAGTTTACAGACTTCCTTTACGACCTTTGACCTACTGTACTGGGCATAAGATAGTCCAGTTCCTCTGTCAATGACAGATTCTTATTTTCCTCCTCTGGCAGCACAGAGATTTAAAAATCTAATAATGATGCCAGCTATTAGTGTGACATGACTTGCTGTACATACATGTTTTCCATAACTACTTTTTAAGATTTAACCATGGTTTGTACACTATCTTCTGTACATATACATGTTTTTTGTACATTGTTGGCCTTGCAGATGCCAGATTATGATTTTATGTCTGTCAGATTGTGCAATCTGGTGTGTGTTTTTTGGAAGGAACGATGTGACTGAAAGTTGGTCTGAGGTACTAACAAGCTGTCAATGAGTTTAACTTGTACAACATGTATAATATGTGATGCTGAATGCATGTCTCGAATAAACCTGCCATTCTCCCAGCCGTAATGAATAATCAATGACATGATTATTGTTCCAAAAACAGCCAGTTTTTTCCCCCTTTTTTCTCCATCATTTTCAACCCTGTATGCATATTGCCTGCATTAACTGATCATATTCTCATAAACAGATTGAGATAGAATTACATATGGACGTTATATCACAGCAAAACAACAAAGTGTATTATAATAAATATTGTATGTATATGTGGGTATTTCAGACAGTAATTGTATTTAATAGAGATCTTTTGCTTGGAAATGCCACATAAAAGTCAAATTAAATCCTTCAACAGGAACTTTTAGATCTTTTTCTAACCTCAAATGTATGTTTTTCTTTGTACACACTTTATTCATTATTAACAACACTTTAAAGGTGAATTATGTAATAAATCTAAATCAACTGCCCATAAAATCCTCCTAATATGTCACAGAGACTCAGGAATAATGTTCATATAACAAACTGAACTCACCAACAACAACAGTACAGACAAAATATTTGCATTAAAAAATATATTTTGCAGACTGCAAATCATGTTTATGTTTTGAAATCATGTTTTTGGCATGTGGCGCCACCTACCGCCGTCTACCAATCATTGCAGTCAGTAGAGTCTCAGCTGCCGAGCAACCACGGGTTGCCAGTTAGGTCAAAAAAACGAAAAACCTAAAAGACCTTGGTATTTTGGATTTGAATGTAGTAACCGTTTTTGGCCACATTCTTACATATGGCACCTTTAACAATTGACATTTGACTCTATGTGTATTCCAGGATGTTTGCAAAATTATATTATTTCAAAAACTTAAATGTAAAATTGCATGTATTTGTGTTATTAGTGCAGTACACTTACCTGTTCTCTTGCATTTCTTCTCCAAGCGCCCAAGTCGGCACTGCACACACTGGTGCTCTTCGTGTCACCTGCCATGTTTGACACCTGTCAATCAAACCATTTAACAGTCAGACAGACATAATGTATGTTACTTATAATTATAGATAGCAGAGGCTCATCTAAACATATAAACGTATCACTCCTTTCACTACAAACGGTTCATAAAAAAGTGATCTTTTCACTTCCTCATCACTTTCAGTTGTCTACGTAAACATTTCTGTGTAATTCCTCCAGAAAGCATCCAAAACAGATCAATAATCTGCTCACGGAGCTCTGCGAACATCATTTTTAAGTGACAGAGAAATCGCTTTCATCCCACTCGTTCTGCTGCAACACCATCGCTGCTCATGTCCTGTCAAGAGTTTGCAGAAAAATGAAAAGATCCCAGTAACATAAACAAGAAAAACTGATTAAATGTCTATTTTTGGGGGGGAGATAAGAGTGTCAAATGATGAACTTTCACTAAACTTTACACACAGTCACATTTGGCACTTTAACAGCAGATAGGATGACGCATGTGGGACAACGACGCCAAAGAACACACACACGGAAACACAGACGATCGAAAAACCAACAAAAGGAGCCTTTGATGCATTGGAGACAACTCTAAACTCAGGGTGAATCCATCGAACGCAACTTTGTGGAGAAGAATTTTGCGTGATGTCACACAACGATGACATGAAACGTCCAATAAAATGCAACTTGCATGGCGCCGCTTGTTATAAAGTCAGTAAACAAATATGTTCCCGTTACAGAACATCATGCTTTACCCTTCAGACACAATATTTTAGCTATAAAATATGAAATAGAGCTGGTTTGATGCTTATTTCATGATTAAAACAAGATTTCTGATCGTTTTAGCGTCTTAAAGGTGCCATATGTAAGAATGTGGCCAAAAACGGTTACTACATTCAAATTCAAAATACCGAGGTCTTTTAGGTTTGGTTTTCTGACGTAACTGGCAACCCGTGGTTGCTCGGCAGCTGAGACTCTACTGACTGCAATGATTGGTAGACGGCGGTAGGTGGCGCCACATGCCAAAACATGATTTCAAAACATAAACATGATTTGCAGTCTGCAAAATATAAATTTTTAATGCAAATATTTTTTCTGTACTGTTGTTGTTGGTGAGTTCAGTTTGTTATATGAACATTATTCCTGAGTCTCTGTGACATATTAGGAGGATTTTATGGCCAGTTGCTTTAAATTTATTACATAATGCAATTTAAGTGTGAATATTTTCTTTGTTTCTTTGCTCCACATAACAAAGAAATCATTAAAACTGAATCGTTTTGGTTTGTGGACAAAAATGAGACATTGGAGAACATCGTCATTGCCAGGTTTGACAAACACTGATCAATGTTACGAAAATAATCGTTAGCTAGGACTTGAGGGCCTTTGGATATCTGTTTGTACTCAAGACGGATTCAAAGTCACTATTACTTTTCTGCACAGACGTTAAATCACTACATACCCGTGTGTGACAGCTTTCAACACGTGACTGTTGAGGTCAGAACTCTTGCATTTCAGTTTGTAAATGCAGTGTGTGAGTTTTCTGGAGAGCAGCACACAGTTTCAGGTTCACAGTGAATATCCAAAGGGTCGAACAGGGACTTTGTGTTGAGCGCAGCTCCCAGAGTCCTCCTCCAGTTTCAGAGTCGAGGCAAAGGCAGACAAAACGTGTCCGACTGTGAGTGAGGAAGGAGTGGATTGTTTGGCGAGAAGAGAAGGAACGATGATCTGGCAGATTCTTGGCTGGTAGGGTTGATTTGGAGATGACACACAGGTGTGTGTTAAGCACACAACCTGCAGCAGCAGAACCAGAAACCAGGAAGTAGAGCACGAACACAGAAACCAAACAGGCAGAATCCTGAAAAGAACAGATAGATATCACATCATCAGTCTGTTCCAAACAAAATGTTGGAGGCTGTGAGTAACGAGAACCAGCGCGGTTTATCGTTCATTACAGCTGAACCAGAGCTACAACAAAGCAGAAACGTCTGACCTTTAACTGCAGCGTCCAGGTGAATCTAATCAGCATTGTTGTTCAAATGCCAGCTGCGCAACGCCAGAACGATCACTGCGCAGTGTATGAAACACCAGACCTTTAAAGTACTAGCACTAGAGGGAGCGCACATTTTTGAGATTGAGGGTTAAGCAAGGAATTGGAATTCACCCTTAACGACTCTTTCCTTGGATATCATTATGTTAATCAGCAGCTGGGTGACGAGGCAGCAGCAGCAGCAGCAGCAGCAGCAGCAGCAGCAGCAGCAGCAGCAGCAGCAGCAGCAGCAGCAGCAGCAGCAGCAGCAGCAGCAGCAGCAGCAGCAGCAGCAGCAGCAGCAGCAGCAGCAGAAGAACGTTAGGATTCAGAGTAACAGCCCTGAACCCAGAAAAGTCATGGAGTCGAGATGAAATTTACGTCTCGAGCTTAACCTCAACGAGGACAGGGGCCACATGGTGAGTCAGAGTTACGAGAAAAAGCCACGCGTCGCTTTGATGGACTCTGTGGAACAAGTGACATTAAGCATTAGAAGGCAGGTGGCGAGATGCTAATGCGTTTGCCGCTGTGGGGGATCAGAGGCTTTTTCGATCTTTATAGGCTGTGGCGAGTCGACATTACCTCAGTAATCTGGCAGAGACCCATTTAACTTAATTAAAGGCCAATTAAAAACGTCTTTTTTTTTCACGTCGGTTCTAATCTTGGTGGCGATTTTGGGCAGACGTGACAGCGTGGCAGCTGACTTTACATTCCGGGAGACTGGAAACTGTCAAAGAAAGTTATGGAAAGTAAATATGGTGTGGGAAACCGTTTAGGTCACATCTTTACTGGGGCTTTTTTTTTTTCTCTCTCTCTCTATTTAATCCACGTTGCACCCTGGCGACCCAGCCTGGTGAAAGTGAACAGTGTGCAAAAAACAACAACACAACACCAGAATCCTTCGATTAAGGGGAGGTTTTTAATACATTTACTGTGAATATATATAATTATAAATCAAATGAGAGGAGGACTCATCTTCCCATAGACTTCCATTCAAAATAGCTTGGTTTTTTTTGCAACCAGTCGCCCCCTAGTGGCTAACTGCTTATTCCATGGGTCGTAGAAATGGTGGCCATTGTTCTTGGTAACACATGCAATCACCAGGATCCACTTGAGCTTGAATTCCTTGACCAAAATAAAGCTCTACACTCTTATAACGTACTAAGTAGAACCATATATGGTTTTTCAGCTTGTCCTCATAGGAGAACCCTTTTTGGTTCCAGGTGGAACCTTTATAAAAGGTGAGTGTTACCAAGAACCCTTTTTAAAACCCTTTATTCAGGAAAGAGGTTTTAAAGGGTTCTCTGGATCAAAATGATTCTTACTGGAACCATTAGTGTTACCAAGAACCCTTGAAAAACAAATGGTTTTATTGGCTTATTTCTAAGAGTGTAGTGAAAGTTCAAATATTGTCTTATTCCCATACTTTCTCCTCTCATGTCACCACCATCGTCTGGACTCGAATGGACTCTCCTCGTCACTGCTTCAGAACCAAGTGTCCTCGGCTTAGTCGTCCGATAAATCAGCTCAATATGGTGATTATAAACATGAATGTTTTTAGGTTTAGGCACAACAAGGATTGACCCACATTTAGACACTTGTGAGAACTTGTTCCGTGTGTATTTTACTAGTCCCTAATATAAGTAATGTAGTCCACCCTCTTCTTGGCTAAAAGCCCTACTATACTCTTGTTTACAACTCAAGAAACTCATTGGACGTTCACCAAAAAACTGTTTTTGACAGTAATTCAGCCGTTCATCTCCTGGGAACATGCACTAAAAGGATGTTTAAAAAATAAATCATTTTTACAACTCTATCAAGACAGAAGAATCTGGACAAAGTGAGGAAGCTGTGGGTATAAATTTAGGATGGTGTTTTGTCACTCAAGTGTGTTTGGGACACAGAAATGTCCTCTCTAAACACTGCTGCTGCTCCTCAGGGGAAGAGAATGACAAACGTTTCACGGCAGAACGCTTCTCTGCGAAGCAAAACTGGTGTTTTCAGCAGCTGTCGGTGCCAGAACCAGAGGCGATTCTAGAGTCTGTAGGGGCCCAAAGCAACAATTCCCAGGGGGCCCTTCCAATAATCTGACACCAATGAAAAATGTATTATTTTTTTTCGGAAATGGATGAAATAATACGGAAAAACCTTGTAATAAAAAAGTATGTGAAAATATAAATGTAAAGAACAATAAAATACTGTAAATTGCTTAAAAAAACTATATAAACTTAGAAAAAAAAATACATTACACTGTAAAGAACCCACACAAAACTATTTAAATATATAGAACAATAAAATAATCCTCTTCATTTTCCAACTTGCAGAACGATAACTTCACACAGGTTAAAGTGAGGTGGGGCCCCTTTAGGGAGGTTTCCTACTGAGATGTCATTGCAAATCGCCCATTGTCTTTTAAGGGGGACGGGGAGGCGTCTGGTCACTGCACATTTCAGTAAAAACAGCCCTCAGGCTCCGAGTGTCAGGGGGCCCCCTATCGGCTCGGGGCCCCAAGCAGTTGCCTGCCTTGCCTGTTCACAAACTGCGCCTCTGGTCAGAACAAACAATGCACCCACATCGTCAGGGACGCTCAAACACATACGTCGACAAAGAAGATGCATATGTGTAGATAAGCCTGGTGGTGGTGGCGATCCAAATTGAGGGTTGAAGTCAAATGAGTGCAAAATGTTTTGCGCCTGCACCGAGCACCAAGCCGTCATCCGTCTTCAGGCGTTCACTCGTCAGATGAAAGAGACTGTAAAGTAACATCTTAATGTTTGCCGGGCAGCTCTTTCACATAGCTCCAGATGATGAATGGTACCTCGGAGCTTTCCAAAAAGGATGCTCCCGGTGCCAGACCTTTAAGCATTTTCTGCTGCAGAGTCTCTCTCTCTCTCTCTCTTTCTCGCTATCCTTTGAGAGTAGTGTAAGATGAAGAGGTGACAGATCACGGGGAGGAAAAGGCTGCCGCTAAACATAGCTCGAGAGGGTTCTGCTTCTTCCTGGATGGAGTTTATTTAAAATAAGTTGATTAAATGTCAGACAGGATGGTGCTGAAGATCTCGACTCACCGTTGTGTCCAGGAACAGTCACATCCAAGTGAACGAAAATGACTTCATAAACCATAAGAGATCTGACTGTAGGTGGTGGTATATGATGTTTATTCTCTCTGGACAGAGCCAGAAAAGCTCTTTCCCTAAGCTATCTGGCTACTGACACGAGCGTCTGACGACACAGTCATTAAGTGGTATCAAGGATGAATTCAAGCACAATTTGACGTTGAAAATGTCACAGTGTTCTTTTAAATACAGTCACATGAGAGCATGTGTTTCACATTTCATTAAAGCGAAACTAGACCAGAAGTTCTAGACTAGACAATTAACGCTGTTTTTTTAGTGTGTATCTGCATCATTACCTTGTTTACGAAGCCCTGAAGGTTCTAAACAAACAGTTCAGCCACTGCTGAGAACGCTGTGTTTTATTGGAACTCTCGGGCTCAGCGAGATCTCTGAAAAAACCCAGTCCGGTTACGTAAACACCGGTTCTCCTGAACAGCAGATCGTCCTGCTCCGGGCACTAGTCCGGGCACATCCGGTTGCGTACATTGAACCGCAGAAGAAGAAGAACGTCCGTTGTGGAGGCGTTTCACGAGCGACAATGTCTTCTGACTCTGGGTCAAAGTCATATCAATGTTTTGATAATGAGTAGCAGTGCATCCACCGTTCCAGAGGGGGGAGCTGCGCTTCTGAGAGCGGGTGTGCTGAATATGTCACTTCCGGGTATTGGCCAATCACAAGACAGGTGGGAAACCTCTACGCTGGCTTGCCAATCACAACACACTCTGTCTTCTGGGTGTGAGATTTATGTCTGAAATATCGCTATCGAAAAGAGAGATTTCCATCGGCTCGTTTACAGCAACTAGGAGGTTTTTGACCATAAAAACAAGTTAATGTCTGTAAATAGACCTCCATAACTCACATATATGTGCAACAGGACCACTCTATGTGAGCTTTAAAGTCAAGCGTGTATCATTTAGGTAGTGTTTAGTGGCAGATATTCAGAACACATTCCCCGCATATAATCACCTGAAAATAAAAACAGTTCAGTCTCCGTCGCCTTAGAATAAGTCTTTTATGTGTTCTTTAAGGCGAGGGCCTTGCTCGATGTGTTTTCACAGCAGCTTGGACAGACGTGCAGTTCATGTTGTGAAGTGGCAGCTCACTATGCAAATGAAGAAAAACATCAGAGGTGTGGGGTGAGTGTGAGAGCTTTCTGGTATGCGAAGGCCGGAGTAGGTGCGCAAGAGTGCTTGGTCTGTTGAGCTGTGTTTCCATCATGGTACAGTTCATTTTGGTACAGAACAGTACGGTTCGGTTTAGAATGGTGAAAAGCCTTGGGTCAGGCTTGCATTTCGACTGAGAAAGGTACTTTACTTGTAGTCGACGGCTGCGTCAGCGAGATGCGTAAGCGTTGCACGTTGCGTTGTACCGGTGCGCCGACAACGAACAACAACGTCAAATGTGAAACAACAGACTACAAAGGAGGACATCCAGCAGCTCGCTGTTAGCATCTTCCTCTGCATGTTAGACACACTCTCTCACTGTCCACTTTTAAAATGCTTTATTTGTGTTGTTTTGATACATTCTACAGTATCTGATTTTTTTTATTGTATGTTTTATTGCTTGTTTTAAGGTCTATGAAGTCTTTTTTAAGGTCTATGAAGTCTTTTTTGAGGTCTATTAGGTGCTTTTAATACATATTTTTTTTCTCACCTCTACTCCAACTTGTTTGTAGTTGGCTCGCTTTACTAGCGCAATGTTGACATTTCCTCTCTGTATTTTGACGTATCTTATTAGAAAATAACTATGGTAGAAGTTGAAGTCACTTTGTTTCAGTTGTTTTTAATGTGCTTTTTAAATAAAAATTGGATCGGATCGATACTGTTCCTAATGAAAACGCAAAAATAAAAGCATACACTACCAAAACTGTTGCACTTGGTGGAAACACATCATCGTATTCTGCATGTTTTACACACTGGACCTTTAATAGCAAATGTATAAGAATAAGAAATACTACAAGTGGCTCTGTGAAGTTGCACATTACATGTGTCGACCAGGTTAACCTGGTTAAGCCATTAAAACATGTGTATTTCACAATAAAAGCAGATGAGATAACTGATATTAAAAATATAAATCAGTGTTTGCATAAACCACAGCTCGTCAGTACAGGTGGATAATTAATAGCTTATGTGTGTTTGGCTTAAATGCAAACATCAATGAGCTCATGCTGAAAATGCTAACATGCTGTTGTAAATATTTGATGTTTATGAACCATCTGACTGACATTGTTAAATAACACCACCGTGATTAAAAAGAATCACATAAATGAGTAATATTTTTACTACATAGCTTCACATCGACTCATTGATCTGATTGATTGTGTTGCCATAAATCCAGTTTATACAAACAAGTGTATGTGTACTTTAATCTGAGAATAGCCTGTACATCACATCTCACGTTCCTGCATATGAGCACAACCTGTGGGGACCGTACGGCCGTTAAATGTCTGGTAAGGAAGTAGATCTTTTTAAAATGTTGCGTGGGAAATGTTTATTAAAAAAAAGAAATTCTCATAATAAATTCTGTTTAGTTTGGGTGAGTTTCGTTTGAACTGTTTCCCAGGAAAGCACACAGAGAGATGGAAGAACTGGGAAGAAAAGACGAGAACGTTTCAAGCTCACGTTGTCTTCTGTGTAGACTCAAGTAGCAGCTACCATACATATGGTGAGCAAATGTCCTCAAGATCCACTCGCAGAACCAAAACACATGATTAACTAAATAAATTCAAACATCTGACACAAGTGCAAAATAAATTGGAGTGAAGTAAAAACAATAAACCAAAAGTATTCTGATATTTTTCTTAGTATTTCTTTTTTTTTAACAGTACAAACATGTATATACTGTATGTATCCAACACAATAATGCTAAAGTGTCTTGGCTCAAGGACACATATAGACGAGCAGAGCCGGTAATTTAACCCACAACCTTCCAGTTGAAAAACAACTTGCCCTACCCCTTTTACTTAAAGGCGCCATATGTAAGAATGTGGCCAAAAACAGTTACTACATTCAAATTCAAAATACCGAGGTCTTTTAGGTTTGGTTTTCTGACGTAACTGGCAACCCGTGGTTGCTCGGCAGCTGAGACTCTACTGACTGCAATGATTGGTAGATGGCGGTAGGTGGCGCCACATGCCAAAAACATGATTTCAAAACATAAACATGATTTGCAGTCCGCAAAAAAAAATTTTTTAATGCAAATATTTTGTCTGTACTGTTGTTGTTGGTGAGTTCAGTTTGTTATATGAACATTATTCCTGAGTCTCTGTGACATATTAGGAGGATTTTATGGCCAGTTGCTTTAGATTTATTACATAATGCACCTTTAAGTAATATTATAAAAAGTGACTTCAACTTCTACCAAAGTCATTTTATAGTAAGATATGTCAAAACAGACGGAGGAAACAGCAACATTGCGCTAGTAAAGCGAGGCAACTGCAAACACATTGGAGTGTTTGACTGAAAACACAAAGAAGTTTGGCAGTTTTTTGGGAAAAAATCCTTCTTGCCCCCACCTGACAGTGCACTGCTGCTGTATACACACAAACTCCCTCAGTCAAGTCTGATAGTTTTGCTTGACAAAGCCCACTCATTCAAATAATTTTTACTATGTTTCTGTTCATGTGGACCAAACTGACATCATCATCATCATCATCAACAACAACATCAACAAAATCACCAACATCTACACTCTGCAGCTTTAAGTAAAGCTTCTGACCTTTTGCTTTTATCTGATAAAAAGAAGAAACAGGATGACAGAGCAGCAGAATGACATGCACTGAATGATCTGGCCCGGGCCTGGAATCGAGGGGCTTGCTGTTCCAGACGTGGCGTTCACCCATGTGGCATGCACCCCAAACCATTTGGCTTTTAATTCACCCCAACTTTTTAATATGTTTCAGTCCGTAGTAAAGAGGACAAAACTACATTGCCATCTAAAGAAGAGCTGAGTCTGTTCAATACGAGACAACAAGCGATGTCTGTTTAGTGTCGAGATCACGTTAACGGAGACGGAATATGTTGTTCTGTGTCAGATTCTACAGTGTGTGTATATACATGTCTATAGTAGGCTTTGGGGATACATTTAGATTTAAACCTATCTTTGTGAGGACATTTGGTCTGTTCTGCAACAGGCCTTTTAAGGGTTTAAGGGTTAGAATTGGTTTATTCTTCAGGGTTAGTTTGTCATTCAGTTTCAGGTGAGGGGCTAGGGAATGAGTGCCTCACTACAAAAGGGTCCTTCTACGAGGGCTGAGGTTCTACCTGGAACCATTTGGTTTTTCAATTTCAATTTTGGTTCTTGGTGATCCAGAGAACCCTTTAAAACCCCTTTCCTGAATAAAGGGTTTTAAAAGGTTCTTGGTGGAAACCCTCCAAAATGGTTTCCAGGTGGAATCTTTATGAAAAGGTTCTACCTGGGAGCCAAAAAAAGGTTCTACTGTGAGGACAAGCCGAAGAACCTTACATGGTTCTACTTAGCACTTTTATTTCTAAGAGTGTAAGAATGCTGTCCAAGAATATATATCTCTGTGAATGTGTGAAACCTGTCTTTGTGGGGATATTTTGGCTGGGCCACACAACTTTGAAGGGCTTTTTGAGGACTAAAACCCAGTTTTAGGGTTAGGGTTAGGGTTAGGCATTTAGTTGCGAAAGTTAAAGTTAAGGTAATGTAAGGGAATGCATGTGTGTGCATGTATGTCCTTGTATGGGTATCTTTGTAAGGAAAAAAACCCATAAAGTGAGGACATTTTGCTAAGTAAGGACATTTTGGCTGGCCCTCACATTCTGTCAACTCTTACAAGGACTTTTTGAGTATAACAAACTATGAATCTGTTAACAACACGTTTGTGCTGAGCCATTATAAGCGATCTCAAGAAAGACGCAATGATCCAACTGTCACATACAGACGAAATAAACGGTCCACAACACGACTCAGCTAAAATACTGCTGCTGATTTGGGTTTTAAAATTTTACAGTCTGGATATTGGACTTATACCAACACAGACAAATGGTATTGGCTCATCCCTAGTTATGCATTGGTTTTAGGGTTTTAATTGGGTTAGGGTTAGGCATGTAAGTTGTGATGTTTAGGGTAAAGGGGCCTAGGAGTGCATTATGGGTTAGGGTTAGGGGTTAGGGTTAGGGCCTAGGAGTGCATTATGTCTATGAGTGTCATCACTATGAATGAAGAACAAACGTGTGTGTATGTCTCTCTGTGTGTATGTGTGTGTGTGTGTGTGTGTGTGTGTGTGTGTGTGTTCAGGGTGGTCCTCTCTGCTCTGTAACATCCCCCTTTTTCTTCTTCAGCCCCCGCCCAGTACAGACATCTGTCAACAGGGCCGCTCATCACTTTGAAGACGAGGAGTCGCCTGACAGATCAGACTGATGGATTTTCATCTGGAGAGACACAACTTATTATGAACAAACGCAGATTTATGTCTTCTGCGTTTTGCAGGGAACGAGGAACGCGCCGGGAGCTTGTTACTCAATTGGTGTTTGTCGGATCAGTGAAGTATTGTTCTGCTATTTTCAGTGTGTTTTCTTTGAACCTTTTTACCCATACTGTCCCAAATAACGAAGTTTCCTGCCTTTGGCTCGACTTAACCTGTGTGCATTCTGCTTATCTCGGGCAAAAATTTGTAGACTTACAATAGGCCCACTCGGGACATTCATGTGGCACCTCAGGGGTCCGCAGATTCTAATCGCCAAACAAAGATATGAACTTTTCCTGTTTTTGCTCTCGCTTCCCCTCTGAATTAGCGTTCGCTCAGAGATTCAAAACAAATGTCAAGCAGGAAGAATGCGGAGGAATCGAGACACACGAGCCTCAGAACGTATCCACGTACAGATTAAGTGAATAAAATATTTGGATCCTTCCGTCTCAACACTTAATCCTCGCTCCGTGAGTCACCGACTGCATGCAAACAAACAAAGAGAGCTGGGATTTACTGTCGCTCTCACATCCAAAGAATTTATGTACAGTTAAATGGACGGAGATTCACAATCTCAGACCATGACTGTACATCATATTAAGACACTGTTGTTTTATGAAGAATATTATGACCATGTTATCATAATTTAAAGTACTTCACTTAGCATAGTGCACTAGCTGCTAGTGAAGGTTGTGCTTTAGCTGCTGATGCCAATGTGACTCAATGTTTCTCAAATGGTGACCAAAGAACCGTGACGTCACACGATCTGAAGCCTCCGGAATCACAAATTTGTCCAGCACCATGAGGTCATTTTTGCAAAGAGAGATTCAGAGGCATCAACTACACTCATATGTGCCCGTGCTTTATCATCTATATTCCTCTAATCATGACGCAACATTTACAAAATTGACATTGTGTTCTGGGCCACACAGTTGGTGTAGTGGTTAGTGCTCATGCCTTAGAGCACGTGTCAAACTCAAGAGTCGTGAGTGACGAATTGGTCACGAAAAATCTGTGTTAAAATAGGTCTATGCTGCTTTAAAGGTGAAGTAAGTAGTTTATAGTGTCATCTAGAGGAGAGGCTGAAATTTACAACAAAGACCTGCTGCTCTGCTCACCCCCTCCCTTCCCTGAGCGCTACGGTATCCGCAGCCGGTCAAATGTCGTCCTCGTCGTCTTTCTCCGTGTCAGCAGATGAGGTTCGTGAGGCGAGGGAGAGGGCGAGCTACCGCGGCCGTAGCAGACGAAGCGGAGAGAGAGGAGGCGGGACTTCCGCTACAAGTAAAGAGACGCTTGATTTGTTCTCTCGCGTTTGTCCTTACAGGCTCCGGTAGAAACATGGCGTCTCGCTGCTAACAGTGGCTATGCAACCACGGCCCGCGACCGTGTTATTTTACATGACTTTTTGAAACACTACGAAAATGAAACAAAAACTATTATACAGCAACTAGACAATGCAGGAGCACATAATATGTATAAAAAAGTGGATTTTGGGTTATATAAACCCATAAATACTACATATTGTCCCTTTAAGGCGTGTGTTGACCGTAAACTACATTTCCCACAATGCACAGGGATTGCGTTACCCGCAAAGTGACGGCACCGCCACTAGATCGCAGTGTATCATTGTATATGCATCATGCAACGAGTGAAATTGAATAAGTAATAAATACAGAGAGTTATTTAGCAAAATGTTACAGAGTGTAACCCCACCTTTGACCCTATGTCAGCTGGGATTGGCACCAACGACCCTCATGTGGAGGATAAAGAGGTGAAAGATGGATGTTCTATTAAAGAAGACCTGAAACTAGTGTTTGAGACCATTATCTCCTCAGGAAAGAAAAAACTAAGCTCATTTTCCCATTGATATCCATTCAAACGGACTTCTCTTTGCAACCGGTGGAGTCGCCACCTGGTGGCTATTAAACATACATAATATAAAGTAATCAATGTAAGTCTTTGTAGTCTATGCTTGTGCTGCAGTGTGCATGCTATGCAGCTCATTATGGTGCAGATGGTTTTTACTATTTTTCCCAATTTTTTTTTTTAAGCGTACAGCAATTAAAATGTGACATTTTTGATTCACATTTTAGTTCCTTTAGCTCGCTTGCCACACTTTTCCACACTGATCTAAAATTGCATGTGTCTTCTTGTAGCAGTTTTGGTGCGACGTGTCACTAACAACCTCACGGACTCCAACATGTCGCAAAACTTGTCTACAAGAGGCTTCGCGAGCGCTGGCCAAGCAAGTTTTGGTCCCAAACAAAATTGTGATTGGTCACATTTCTGAAGAATAACTCTCCGTGCAGCTATATGTGAGCAAACAGTTTATTTGACATGATTTCAACGTCAAAACGTGCAGCACATTATTGCATTAATGTAAGAAGACAATGCACAAACACGAACTGAGTCTCACAATCCCTATGTGACATGTTATTTTTTTTGAAAAAAAGAGTATGTTCTGGCCTGGTTTGAAGGGGTTTGATGCAATTTGTGCAAGTTGCTCTCAGCGGATCAGCGCTGTCACACGGAGGTTGATCCCCGTACACTGCGGTTGCTGTTGTCCTTTGCCGAAGCCTGTGACAATCAGATTTAGTGCTGGAACAGTGGGGGCGAACACGTCCTGGAGAAAGAGAAGAGAGGAGAACCATAAGAAAGACAAATTGATTCCAAGAAAGTGGAAAGTGCAGTTTACTTTGGCAGCCGAGCGTTGCTTATTACTCCCTGTTAAAAAAACACATAACAAGCAACAGATGAGAGCGCAGCGGCTGAACAATGTGAACCACTGTACGGAGACAAATTAAAGGAAAAACCAAGTGTCCTGGGTAAGACGCCGGGCCATCGAGAACTGCCAGATCCGCATTAATGTGCCTTAACGTTGATTCCGCAAGTGCATGACCTCTTCTGGAGGAACGGACGACGTTTCTCTTGAAATGAATTATACAACATATTCCCCTGTTTGGTGTTTCCATGATGATGCCGGTGGAGGGCACGCTCTGAAATGCTCGTAGGTGTTCAATTAGGTTTAGACCCAGTGACATTAAGCGTATTACGGTGTGTGTGTGTTAAGACGCGTACACACCGCCACGTTTGTATGCGAGAGTGTGCCGATCATTTGTGCTGCCTGCTGGCTATGTGATAAGAGAGTGATGATTTTTGTGCAAACAGCTGGAGCGAGTTATTCTGTCACACGTTGATGAACCTGGCGATAATCAGGACGCTGTTGTTCATCAAAGGATCACTTTTTGTGTGTGTGTTTGTCATTGCAAAATAATGTAAATGTGCACCCAGGATTTATTTGCATGTATTGATCAATAACTCCATAATAACCCGTCAGCACGACATCAACCTCCAAAGTAAATTAAAGAGAACGACACTCATGCAGCTCCTCATGCGCTTTTAGGAGATTTTTTTTTCATTTTTCACAGATTGTCCATGGTTTGCGACACAGATCTAATAAACTCAAAGTATGATGTGTGCGAGCTGTTTCGTCGCAGCCTCCCGCGCGTTATTAGAGCAGATCGATAAAACCTGTGCGCATGCTGTCGAAACGGTTAAAGACGTTTCTGACGTCATCTGGAACTCTTTGGGGTCATGAGATAATGACGTTTGAACCTCTGTGTGATTATTTCATGTTGTCGTCTGGGACAGACCAAAATCACCCTATGTCAGCTGGGATTGGCACCAGTGACCCTCATGTTGAGGATAAAGCATTAGAAGATTTATGGATGGATAACTGGGCAGTAAACTCTTAGAGATAAGGGTTCCAAAAGTGTTCTTCTACAAGGGCTGAGGTTCTACCTGGAACCATTTGTTTTTCAAGGGTTCTTAGTAACACTAATGGTTCCAGTAACCATTTTGATCCAGAGAACCCTTTAAAACCTCTTTCCTGAATAAAGGGTTTTAAAAGGGTTCTTGGTAACATTAAGGTTTTCTTTATAAAAAAAAAGGTTCTACCTGGAACCAAAAAAGGTTCTCCTATGAGGACAAGCTTACAACAACCTTTATATGGTTCTACTGAGCACTTTTATTTCTAAGAGTGTGGGGAAACTGACCAATCACAGGGTCATTCATAGAAAGAGGGTCTGTGTGTGTATTGATATGTATACACACACAGCAAAATCACTTTTTTTCAATGAATATAACATTAAATTAATCATAAATACACTCTGTACATTGTTAATGTGGTAAACGACTATTCTAGCTGCAAACGTCTGGTTTTTAATGGAATATGTACATAGGTGTATAGAGGCACATTTCCAGTGTTCTAATGGTACATTGTGTTTGCTAATCGCGTTAGAAGACTATTGGATGATTAGAAAACCATTGTGCAATAATGTTAACACAGCTGAAAACAGTTTTGCTGGTTCTTTGACGAAAGGGCAAAATTAATATTTGGAATAAAAATCATTATTTCTAATCTTGTCAATGTCTTGACTCTATTTTCTATTCATTTCGCAACTCCTTTGATAAATAAAAGTGTGACTTTTAATGGAAAACACAAAAAAATTGTATAGGTGACCCCAAACTTTTGCACGGAAGTGTATATAGTGCTTTTCTAGTCTTGATGACCGCTCAAAGCTGCTTTATACTACAGGGGCAACGTGGGATTAAGCGTCTTGACCAAGCACATGTCAGCATGTAGACTAGCAGAGCAGGGAATCGCACCCACAACCTTCAAGTTGAGAGGAGACTCGATCTACCGCTGAGCTACCATCGCGCTTTAGTGAAAAAGTCACACCTAGAGCTTTAGTAGCACCTGCCTATGCTGCAAAGCAACCTGCAAAAAAAAAAACAAGAGTCAGACAAGATGCAAACATTGATTAAAACGCGTGTCTTCACATCACCACACACACAATCATACGTCAACTTGTTGGAATCATTTATGTAATTCTTCACTTTAAAGAATAACACAAAAAACGCCTGATGCAATGCCGCGTGCTATTGGTTAAAGATGGGAGTGTTTGGATTCAAAGTGGAGCCCCGTGATATTTGTGTGTGCTCAAGGTGTTTGCGTGTTGGCAGGCGGTCGGAGCGCAACAAAACATCTGCCGCCGCCCGCATCACACAGCTCCGCTCGTTCTGTTCCTGTTTAAACCAAATCAAACAACTAATTACACTGAGTCACATCTCAGTGTTTCATTTAGGGCATCAAATATTTCCAAAGAAACAAAGCACTCCGTTGTCTTTCTCTCACCATTTGTCAGTGAAAATATTTACCCCTGACCTATGTTCTTCTCTGTGATCGTTTCGGTGACTCTACCAGGATGTACCACCCCAAGTGTCAACAGGGTTTTGGCTATGGATAAGCTGCAGAGAATGAGTGAATTCAGTAAAGAGAAAATAATAGTATAAAATGAAGTAATTGCAATGACACAATGTAGACATGACATTAAAGTAGACATTCACATAATGAACATGTCTGTGACATGCTTTGGTCAAAACACCTTAAAGATGAAGCACCACAGCAGTTCATTCACCCTGCCAAAGCAGCCCTGTTCAGAATGCTCTCTTTTGAGTTCCTGTCTCTTTAAATATGCAAATGAGACACAGGAAGCTATGTCAGCGTCACTGAGGCTCCGGCAGCTAACAGCAGTTAGCATTTGGAAAAGCCATCATTTGCCGACTCTAGTCGTCACATTGCCGTCATATATAAAATGCAAATCCTCCGAGGCTGGAAGTTTGTGTAGAACTGCACCGTGCAGCCAAGAATAGAACACTTGGCCGATTTCCGCTCTTCCGCATACTATTGCCATCGCCTGCACTCTCACGTTCTTTTAGGGACAAAGCAGAGCTCCGCGAGACAACAATTCCATGAATGTGTCATTGTGACGTAGCAATTAGCCCGGAAGTCAACATTGCGTGTTTTATCTCCTGTACTTAGGCTGAGGAGAACCAAAAAAACATATTTTTTTCACAATTTGCAGACTCATAGGGCCTCCAGAGTCCCAAATATAAGGATTAAAATGATTAAAGCTCACATAGAGTGGTCCTGTCGCACATATATATTAGTTATGGAGGTCTACTTACATACTAACTTGTTTTTATGGTCAAAAACCTCCTAGTTGCTGTAAACGAGCCGATAGAAATCCTCTTTTCTAATGCTGTTCCTCAGCCGCGATATTTCAGACATAAATCTCACACCCAGAAGACAGACTGTGTTGTGATTGGCCAGCCAGCATAGAGGCTTCCCAACAGTCTTGTTATTGGCCAATACCAGGAAGTGACATATTCAGCACACCAGCTCTCAGAAGCGCAGCTCCCCCCTCTGGAACGGTGGATGCACTGCTACTCATTATCAAAACATTGTTTTAACAGTGTTTAAAAAATAGCTTTGTCACGACTCCCCACCGCAGTCCCTTTTATGACTTTGACCCAGAGTCAGAAGACACTATCGCTCGTGAAACACCTCCACAACGAACGTTTTTCTTCTTCTGTGGTTCAATGTACGCAACTGGATGTGCCCGGACTAGTGCCCGGAGCAGGACGATCTGCTGTTCAGGAGAACCGATGTTTACGTAACCAGAACAGGTTTTTTCAGAGATCTCGCTGAGCCCAAGAATACAATAAAACACAGTGTTCTCAGCAGTGGCGGAACTGTTTGTTTGGAACCTTCAGGGCTTCTTAAACAAGGTAATGACGCAGATACACACTATAAAAACAGCGTTAATTGGAACTTCCGGTCTAAGTCCGCTTTAAAAAGTTGATTTAGCACAATATGTCTCCTTGAAGAGCAGGTACACAGCGGCGGTTTGTTGTACTTGGACGCGGCAGAAGAATGAACTTGTATTCATGTGGTTCAGGTCACTCCTCATTTCCCCATGATGTCATTCTTTCCCATCAGCAGACAAACGAACGGGGGGGGGGGGGAATAAAAGACGACGATGATCCACACACAGATGTCGGCTTGGATGAGCTCTGGAGCCTCGGCACGTCCAAGTGAAACAAAAGGACACTTCAGGACACAAACATTGTGGTGACAGGAATCCCTTTCCAAAGGCTTGAAACCTGCTTCAAACATACACAGCTCTGACAGAAGCTCAGCCACTGCACCGTCTGTGCACCGACATCCGTGCGAAAAGCTGTGACGCGATGGAATCCACGTCTTCAAACACACACTCTCACATTTGACGAACTCATTAACCCACGTCGATGAGAATCATCGCTCTCATTTCCACTTTGAGCTGACGCCGTCACCTCCAAACTCTCCAGGTCAATAAGAATCGATCCTGGAGGCCGAGCCGGTGTCATAAATATGGAGCTCCGCGTGTAATTAAAGCCCGTTTTGTGTCAGGTTGATTGTGACTCTTGCTGAGCTTGAGGATTATTGTTCCGCCTCATTAAATCTGAACCCAGAGCAGCTATCGTTCATGTTTTTTCATTTTTTTTTTTCATACGAACATGTGGTTTCTTTCTTTATTTGAAAGTGCTGCTGGTGATAAAGCATACACTTGGCTTCCTGCGTGACAGCGACACGCTGCAACCGACCTCTCTGCATTTGACTTTTTTTTTTTTTTTTTATTCCTTTCACCAAGGAGGTTAAGTTTTTGGCTGCATGTGTTTCTGTCTCTTTGTGAGCAGCGTAAATCAAAGAGGTTTTTCTAAGTTATGGGTCCAAGGAAGGAATGATTCGATTGTCACGATGATGTAAACATGGACCCCGATTCAGGATTTGAGGCAATCAAACAAACAAAACAACTGGTAATCTTGCGAGACAGGAATGTGTAACATCACTGTTGGAAGGCGAGCGGACCTTGGTGGAGGTTTTGAAGTCGTCTTTTGAAATCTGTCGTGAGAGCGTGTACGTCTGAATTCAATGGAGTAACATAAAATCATTAGTAGACGCTAATATCTGGCGAAAGTGATCGACAGCTATTCAAAGAACTCAGAACAAGTGGTTTTTCAGTACGGAAAAACACCCGTTAATTAAAAAACGACTTCAAGTAGTCATTAAAATAGCAAGATTTATAGCAGACGACATGGTTATAAACTGTTTACACATTTGTGGAGTCATGCTGACGATGGAATCTTCAATATTTACTCTCCTTTTAAAGCTCATTTCAGCCCTGAGGCAAACTCTTTGACTGTTACACAGCTCAAGGACCCCGATATGTTGCTGTTGCTGCTGCATTTCACACATTTTGATTAAAAAAAACAAAGGAAAACTGTTGCTTAATGTGGCTCAAAATGCAGCAAATCATCAAAAATTGCATATTGTTTATCTAAAAACAATATATGAAAATGTTGCTTATTGCAGCTTCAAAAATAGGGAGGAAAATGTTAATATAGGCATGTGTGGACAGTATATAGGCGGCTCATCATCACCATCACCATCCTTTCGCCCACTCGACGACGTACAAAACTCCTGCGTGATGAACCGAAGATTTCAAACTTTGATTCTTCAGTCCATAACACCTTCTTCCAGACTTCAGTAGTCCATTGGCGGTGTTTCATGGCCCAGGCGAGCCTCTTCTTATTATTCTGACGTCTTAGCAATGGCTTTCTTTGCTGCAACTCGAAGTCTTCTCAGAAACTCGTCTTCTGATTCTGGTGTGGCTTTGGCTCTGCCAGACCTCTTCCTGTCAGAGTTTCTGGCAAAAGGAAAGGAAACTGTACTCACTGACACCTTACCTTTGTACCATTTACAAGCTATTTATTGGACTCGAATGGCTTGAATTTCAATAAAACCAGAAAAATTGGTGTGTTCTAAAACTTTTGACCGGTAGTGTATATGCATATCTGATGTAAAATACCAGCTTTTATTATCTATGACATGTGATATATATATGGATTATTATCTTAATCATTTTTAATAAACTGCAGCAGGAGTGAATGAAGTAAGCCCCAGTGGAGATCATTTCCACATTATGGTCAATGATTTGCCTCCATTTCTTCTTTCCAACTATTCAAGTCAAACCCATAAAGATGAAGCTGCAGCTCCCCCTAGTGGCCACAGCCCATGTCAACCCAGGAGAAACAAATAACTGAATGACCTAGAAAGCACTCGGGGAGCGCAGACCTCCGCCAAGGCAGCTCAGTGCCTACAAAATGTACAGATCACGCCCACAATTTAAACCACTTGTTCCTGGTCCCATTGTGGACATTTCCTGAAGATTTCATCCAAAGACAGACAGATAAAAAACTCCAGTGAAAACGTATATACTTCCTGGTGGAGGTCAATAAAGAATGTGATGCAGCGCGTGTGAAATTGAAATCACATTTATTGTTTGTTCTGGAGTTGATTCACTTAAAACTTACCCCCTTTTTGTGTACAGTACAGTTCTTTCCTCGACTGCATCTTTTTCTTTATCGTCACCGTCATCGTCTTTTACGCACACACACGCACACGCGCACACACACACACGCACACACACTAAGCAGCCAGTTACACTGGCCTAGGCTTTTTCAGGTCATCTTAAAAAGGGGGAACTCTGATGCACCTCCCATCTCACTCAGAGAGAGAGGGAGATAAGCTCAAAGTGCAAAGTCGTCCCCTTTAATTTAAAACGTCTGCTTATTAGAGTCCTCTGATACCAGGACGTGACAATCGCGTTACAATGTTTCCCCCCCTCGTGTTTCAGTCACTCTCCATCTCTGACCTGCAACATTCTCGCCAGCACCAAAGTTTCAGCTCGGAGAGACTAACGCATTACAAATTAAAAAATACTCTAAAAGATTCACCTTGCAGGACTGCAAATACAGAAATTGCACAGAGCAATAAAAATACATTGATCAAATGTTGAACTCAAATCACACCAGAGGAATTAGGATCACTTAATTTTCACTTTTTTTCTTGTTTTTTTTGTTTTTCTCTTTTAAAACTACCTCGCTATCAGAACTGCGGCTAGCTCTAGTAGCATCAACAGCTTCTTAAGTACATGTAGTTATATAGTATGTATCTATACTCCATAAAAGGGGTCAGGGGGGGGTATCATCTGGATTGAACAGTCATGTTTTCAAACACTGGAACAAACTTCAAAAAAAAAAAAAACGCCAGCAGCCTAACAAGTGGACCCTTTAGTTATTGCTTCAGCTCTACGTTTGATATGAACACACACTCTGAAGCATCGTAGAAAGACACACAAACGCAGGCATCGGCGGCGTCTCTGACCTCTTCCACAGAAGGTCGCGCGGTTTTAATCTGTGTTCAAATCCAATTGGAATAATCTAACCCTATTGTAACAACATGAGTCCCATGAAGCTGCGAGTCTTTCAAACTTGGGGGTGGTGGGGGGTGTGTGGGGGGGGGTCACCACTGGTTCAGTCCATTGTTCGGTGTGGAACTGTGCAGAGTTTCCTCCACCATCAGGTCCAATGTAAACAGCTGTTACAGAGGCAAGACAAGGAAGTAAACAGACTCTTTGGCACATCCTAACACGATGATGGATGCAGTAAAGTCCTGACCACACTACGTACAGACGGGCCCCTCCCGCATTTTTGGTTCGCCTTGAACCGCGGAGGTGGAGGCGTCTTCCTATCAAGCAAGTTTCACTTCAGGTCTTTTCTCTTTCAAAACGAGAAACCAAAAACCACTTAGGTTTTTTTTTTGCTATGTATGTACACAAACGTACAAACTAGTGCTGGGCTACTAGGCTAACGCACGCTAACGGCACGACGCGTTTTCATGACGACCGACGTGAAAAAAGACGCGCGTGACGTCATGTTTGCGTGCCGCGACACCGGAGTCCAGGCAACGATTACCAGTTAGCTCCGTTAGCTCCTTTAGCGCCGTTAGCGCGCCTACATCAGCGATACACATAACCAGCATACCTGTGTACTGCGTATGTGTGCTTCTGTTTTTAAAAGTTTAGCGTTACTTTAGAGACTAATTTTTACAATCCTTCGTCACACTTCGCTTCTTTTTCCGGTCAGTCGTCGATGGAAATGCGTCATGCGCTAACGCCGTTAAACCGTCGCTATCGCGTTAGCGCGCCCAGCACTCGTACAGACTAAGACAAACACTCGGCTCGCGCGCTAGAGCGAAAGTGCAACGCTGATCTATTTTCTCAAAAAACATTCCAAAGATCTACTTTAGCTTCAAAAAAGGAACCGAACCTACCCGAAACATTCGGATGCATAATAACAATAAATAAATAACGGTCTGGGCGACACTGAACAATGGCAGGAAGAAAAAAATGGCAACACTGTGAACGGAGAGACTCAAAATGAAACATTGTCTATGGACCCCCCGGCTTCTGATATCACAAACATTATTGTTTTTTTTTTAAAAAAGCAACTGTGTCAGTGACACAACAGCAGCCCTATCTGCTGAAAACAGCAAACCGTGGAGTCAGCAACATCGTAAAAGGCAAGAAAACGTCAATGGTGTCGTAACATGGGGGCGTACGTTTGATTGTGCGCATATAAGGTTTCAATAGGTGCTTTTTTAGCTACATTCAAGCAAAATGTACTGTGTTTTGTTTTTTTTCGGGGGGAGTACTACATTACATGAGGAATATTCCCTTTTTTGGGGGCGTGTGCTTCCACTTCTTGCTCCTTTAACCAATAGCTCGATTAAGTCAAATTTCACCCATTTAAATGGGTGTTACATTAAGTGCTGAGTGACTATGTCAATGGTAAAAGTGCCTTCTTTTTTTATATATATATATATATATATATAACACCAAGTGTTAACGTAAGATTAGCATGATCATAAATGTCATTCAATCTCAGTCCAGAGGTGGGAATGAGGAGTTGGGGGGGGGGGGGGACAAGGGAATGAAGTTTTGATTAATCCCCCCTGAAAACTGCCCAGGGAATGAAAGGAGAGCCACCGTCCAAATCATCGCATCGACATTCAGTATAAACAAGACACAAAAAAACACATTAGTTCTTCCTTTCTTATAACCTTGGACAGTTCACACACAATTCCCAGTGTGCAGATAAGCCAGGAGAGCTTTGTTCCCATGGTGACGGGACTTACTACCAGGCTAGAAAGCTGCTTCAAAAAGGTGCTTGGGGAGCAGAGGGCTCTTTGTCGAGGGGGCGACATTCCTCCACAACAACACTTTGTAAAGAAACAGATGGAACGAAAAAAAGAAAGTATAAAAAGGCAGGAGGAAAACAAGAGAGGCTAAAATGACAGTGAGCGATGAGTCTGAGCTTACACCACCTGTGCGGGGAGGGGAACAGGAGTCGCAGTTAGGGTGGGCTGCTCCTCCGAGACCTTTACGATCTCCGTGGCAGTGGTGGTGCGAGCGCACTCGGCTACAGGCGTAGGGGAGCGGCTGTTAGGTGCTGTGGTGGTGCGTGTCGGGGTGGAGGCGAGGGCGAGCGTGGCGGAGGTGGTGGTGCTGGAGGTAGAGGTGGAGGCTGGCGCAGAGGCCTGGGCTGAGGTCGGGTCATCCGTCGGGGCAGGGAGTTCTGCGGGATCTGCTTTGGGCGGAGCGGGCTTGCTGTAGTTCATCTTGAGGATGTGCTGCTGGAGGTGTCTGATCCAGTCCTCCTGCACCGACATTGGACCGTGAAACTCGACCTCGCAGAACCTGACGCAGGCAGAGAAACACAGTCAAAGGTGCATTATGTAATAAATCTAAAGCAACTGGCCATAAAATCCTCCTAATATGTCACAGAGACTCAGGAATAATGTTCATATAACAAACTGAACTCACCAACAACAACAGTACAGACAAAATATTTGCGTTAAAAAACTGCAAATCATGTTTATGTTTTGAAATCATGTTTTGGCATGTGGCACCACCTACTGCCGTCTACCAATCATTGCAGTCAGTAGAGTCTCAGCTGCCGAGCAACCACGGGTTGTCAGTTACGAAACCTAAAAGACCTCGGTATTTTGAATTTGAACGTAGTAACCGTTTTTGGCCACATTCTTACATATGGCACCTTTAACCCTCTTATGATCATCACCTCATGTGTTCAATGAGTGAGTTCTTCTGACCCTTTTTCCAAGACAACCTTCACTTTCCATATCTGGCAGTTATTCAACTCTTTGGGAATTACGGTACTGAGAAGCTAACGTAAACACTCTGCAAATTCTCGTCTGTGATTTGACGGTGGTTCCCGCAGAAGTCCTGAGGTCTACCGTAATGACCAAGTACAATAATGTTCAAAAGTTTGGGGTCACCTATACAATTTTTTTTGTGTTTTCCATTAAAAGTCACACTTTTATTCATCAAAAGAGTTGCAAAATTAATAGGAAATATGAGAAATAATGATTTTTATTCAAAATGGTTCACTATTCAAAATATAACATACTACCGCTGTAGTGTTCAGTGGGGGGCGATCGCTGCTTGGGATTAAAAGACTGTGCTGCTGATGCACAACCTCCAACTTCAAAGTGATAGTTATTTTCTATCTTTTTTTTTTTTATGAGCTACTGTCACACCGTCAGTGCTAACGCCACCATTCATGCTGCGAGTGCTTGTGCTGCCTCCAGCAACAACTTTAGCCCGACGACATTTGCAGTAAATCGCCGTTTGGTCCATGTCAGACTATGTTGTACTGAAACGTGTATGGAAACCTCAATTTCTTCAACTTTTGCCACTCGAAACCTGTTTTTACTACCACAGTTACTTCTTCAGCTAAGTCCTTAGCACTAGCTAAGCCCTTAGCACTAGCACTGGTGCAGTGGTGAAAAGGCTGTGCCAATGCTCTGTTTTCTTGCAGTATCTGAAAAATGAATATCATAAAATAATACCAGTGTTCATTATGAACCAGTATATGATGTACGGAAACCTCAATTTCTTCAACTTTTGCCACTCGAAACCTGCTTTTGCTAACACAGTTACTTCTTTAGCTAAGCCCTTAGCACTAGCACTGCGGCAGTGGTGAAAAGGCTGTGCCAACGCTTTTCTTGCAGTATCTGAAAAATGAATATCATAAAATAATAATAATAATAAATGAATACCAGTGTTCATTATGAACTAGTATATGATGTACTGAAACCTCAATTTCTTCAACTTTAGCCACTCGAAACCTGTTTTTGCTAACACAGTTACTTCTTCAGCTAAGCCCTTAGCACTAGCACTGGTGCAGTGGTGAAAAGGCTGTGCCAACGCTCCGTTTTCTAGCCGTATCTGAAAAATGAATATCATAAAATAATAATAAATGAATACCAGTGTTCATTATGAACCAGTATACCACCTAGTTTGTGTCAAATACATCCAAAGTATTTCAAACTCTCAAGTCACAAAATAAATGTGAAAGCTAATCAACAACTCGCTTATTTTATTGTGTGCCATGATGTAAAAATCGCTGATTTTCTCTATGGACTTTGGTACGGGAAGCGAGGCAAGTGAGCGGTAAACATATTTTAAAGATATAGTCTTAAGAAGGCATTTATTTTATTTAGTCAGCCTCATATTCTGCTCTAACCGTACAGGTGTCACTCACCGGCACTTCAGGGTGTAGAACTTGCCCACCAGTTTGACCAGTGGGTAGGAGGGAGGTTTGGGCACCAGGGCAGGGACTGTGCCTGTGCGGGGGGGCTTAGGGGGGCCGCTGTCCCTTTCCATTCCATCTGGACAAGACGGATGCTTCAAGGGTCGTCGCTCAAAACCTTAGCAGGAGGCAAAGTTTGGTGAAAAATGGCGCTTCACCAGAACTATCTAAACACAAGCTAGCAAATGGGTCACATGGATAACAGCGCAAGACCAGGGACGACTGAATCCATAAACCAGAAGTCAACAACAGGCGCCAACTGACAAGTGAGTGAACACATAATAAATACAGGCACATGTATAGGAAACACATAGATGCTGGATCGTCACATACCTCTTGGCAGGCGCACGTTCAGCTCACTGCGTGCCACCTGCGCTTGAAGCGGGAAGCCGCTCGCGAGACGGGAGGGACTGGGACTGCTGCGGGCCAACCGGACGGCCGCGGCCCGCAGGTCGGTGCCGGTCTCGATGCCGTCCACGACCTTGGACGACCCGTAGCTCGCGTCGCGGCTCGGCGGCTGCACCAGGCTCACGGCCAACGAGGAAGACCACTGCGAGGACGACGAGGAGGAGGAAGAGGTGGTCTTCTGCGAGAGGAGAGGCGAAATGTAAGATCAGAGATCTGCTTCACTGGCAGATTGGAGAACCCATCTATTTAGGCTGAATCCCAATTCCGCTCCTTCCCCCTACCCCTTTGTCGGAGTTCCCCTTGGCCCTCAATACAGAGTTGAGGGTGCTAGGGGTGAGAACACACCTCAATTACGTCATGACGTGATCCGGACTTGACGCTCGCGGACTGCTAGGGGTGGAATTGGGATTCAGCCTAAGTAGCGTATTCAGCAGTGTGTCTCAAAACTACCAGGACAGCATGCGTCTGTAAGGTCTACCTCACAATATTCTGCCATATATATATATTAAGCAAAGCCCTAGCCTGGTTTAACCTACTTAAAGGGATAGTTCGGAATTTTGAACATTAGACCTATTTTCCAACTCAGCCGGTGTGATGGAGACGTTTTCCAGAAATTTCATTCAGTTCTTCTAGTTGCAGAGTTCGCTGATGCTATGGCTAGCGCAAGTCAATGGTACAAGTTAGCATAGCATTAGAAACACTCATACCGACTCCACAGTGCACCCGAGGCAAATCGATTGTAACGGCAGACTATCGATGTACATATCTGTGTTGATAGAATAATATTTGAAACAAAACTAATGTCGCATCGCATGAATTTTTGAGGGACTACTTTCTCAGCACTATACTACTATATGCAGCGGAATCAGTTCGCCGCTGCCGGAAGTATGACGCGCTGCTGTTGCTGCTGAGACATAAATCCTTCAAATTGCAAGGTTGGTTTTATTTCAAACATTCTAAGAACTAAATGAAATTTCTTGAAAACGTCTCCAGACGTCTCCATCACACCGGCTGATTTGGAAAATAGGTCTTATGTCCAAAATTCCAAACTATCACTTTAATATGACAAAAGGTGGAACTTTTGTGGCTTAAAAGTGTCTGATAGTTTCATGTAACGTTGATAGAGAAATGGCACCAACCATTGCTTTGTGAAAATGTGAAAATCTGACAATAAAACCAAGTACATCCAAGTTATTTCCATCACTGATTAATCTGACAAATTAGAAGAAAGACCACACCTTTTTTCCTTGAGAAACTGGGCACACAGACGGTTTCTGTTAATCCAACAATCGATAAACAGTCTATAAATATGCTTTTACAATACGACAAGGGCATTTAAAAGGCGATCCATTCCGTATGTGTGTCACATCACATTCAGGGAAAAAGATATGAAGGTGGCGCAAATGCACCAGAAACTAATTCAGCAGGGAGAGGAGAGGGAAAAAAAAAAAGTACATTCTCTTCTATCAACGGCATGCCATAATTTATCTGAAGATGAAACATAAGCTGCCAGGCACCCCGGTTACTATGGCAACTATCAAGTCAATAGCCGAGTTGTTCTGGCATCTGTCCCCACAGTGATTTTCTTTTGCTGGGTGTAAAAGGCACAGGATCCACAGTGAGACTCAGAAAGCTGTTAGACAACACGTCTGAGGCTTTCCAACACACAAAATGTCTGTCTGTGGAGCCACCGGCTGAGGAACGTTAGATTTCAGAAGCATGACGTCTCTGTTCAAAGACACCGGGATGGGAAAAGTGAGCGTTGTCAGAAAATGTAGCACACAGTGGGTTTTTTTTTATCTTTCATTGCGATGCTGCTCGGCTTTTTCTACGTCATTTGCTTGAAAAGGGAAAAAAACCTCCTCCAAAATTTATACACGCAGTGTGTCTTTTTTTTGCTGGAATATCTGAGAACAAAGATAACTCCATGTGAGGCCCTGATTTATCTTTCTACACTGAACAAAAGACCTGCTCAACCCCCCCTGCTTTTTTAAACTGGTTACCCGAGTAAAATGAGGCTCCAGGCAACAGTGGGAACCCAAGACCTGGACGAATACATTAATGTCTTCTTAATCTGCTTAATTTTTTGGAATTTGTGCAACACACAGATGCACAGTCATCTTCTGAACCTTAGTTTTTACAACGTTACATCACTCAGTATTTAATAGTTCATTTTATTAGCGACTTAAAATCATGCATTCACCACTGAGTTTTTAAAAGGTACATACACTACAGTTCAAAAGGTCGGGGTCACTGAGAAATGTTCTTTTTTTTTCAATGAATATAACATTAAAGGTGCATTATGTAATAAATCTAAAGCAACTGGTCATAAAATCCTCCTAATATATGACACAGAGACTCAGGAAAAATGTTCATAAAACAAATAGAACTCACCAACAACAGTACAGACAAAATATTTGCATTAAAAAATATATATTTTGCAGACTGCAAATCATGTTTATGTTTTGAAATCATGTTTTGGCCTGTGGCGCCACCTACCGCCGTCTACCAATCATTGCAGTCAGCAGAGATGCTGCAAGATATGTCAGAAAACGAAACCAAAAAGACCTCCGTATGTTGAATTTGAATGTAGTAACCGTTTTTGGCATCTTACATATGGCACCTTTAAATGAATCAGATATACACTCTATACATTGTTAATGTGGAAAACGACTATTCTAGCTGCAAACGTCTGGTTTTTAAGGTGTATAGAGGCCCATTTCCAGTGTTCTAATGGTACATTGTGTTTGCTAATAGCGCTAGAAAGCTATTGGATGATTAGAAAGCCCTTGAAAATTTTTGTGCAATGATGTTAGCACAGCTGAAAACAGTTTTGTGTTTTGTTTCCCGTACATTTCTGACATCTCATCTTATGCAGGGTTTAAAAAAACACCAAAGCCAGACCAACCGCTGGCAATGGGAATGGTGTTAATTGGCTTTTTTTTTTTTTTTGAGCAGGTCCACCCAGGTAAACCCACTCATTTTGCTTCCCCCTCACCTTCTTCAGGGCAGAGCGGCTCCCCTGCATGTAGCTGCGGTGCATCTCCAACACCTTCTGTGGCCTGCTGCGTATCCAAGCGCTGAGCGTCTCGATGGGGGATCCGTTGACACACCACTCGGTCACGCCAAACTGCCTCAGGTGGGCTCGTGCGTGGCTGGCCAGAGCTTTTCTGTTCTCAAAGTAGAACCCGCACAGCTCACAGCTGGGATCTAAAAAAAAAAAAAACACAAAAAAATATTAAGCGTCGTGTATAACAGGGTTCTTCGAGCCTGGACCTGGGGAGATTCAAATGTTCAGCTCATCAACAAGCTCTGCAAAAGCCTGATCATTTGAATCAGGTGTGTTGGAGCAAGGAAACTTCTAAAGCATGCAGCCATGGAACATTGGTGAAATACAGACTCTGCAAATCAAAGACTCACCTCGGTGTGCGTGCTTGTCTGGGGAGGGTTTTCTTTTGTAGGTGAAATCACGAGGCAGAGGTGAGAAGGTCTTCAGCTGATGTGACGGCGAGTGGGACGCCTCCACAGACAGGGCCTCCTCCGACAGAGGCCTTTTCCCCAGCGACGTCATCCTGAAAAGCTTCCCCGCAGGCGAAGCGGAGGATTGGCCCAAAGACGCCAGGCTCTGCCTGTGAAGTCTCAACCCCGACTGCAGCAAACTGAGCGGCGATTTGCGGAATTTTGGCGACTGGTAGCTCGAACCCACCAAACCCTCCGAACCGCCGGCGGTCTCCCACCGGGGACTGTTGGCTCCCTGGATCGACTCCTTCTTCACGCCCTGGTCCGAGGAGGCGCTCACTCCTCTCTTGTGCATAACCTCCCGCAGGGTGTCGATCGGCGAGCCGTTGACGGTCCACTCTGTGATACCCATCTGGCGCAAGTGGGAGCGGGCGTGACTGGAAAGGCCTTTGCGGTTCTCGAAATATTCCCCGCAGAACTCGCAGCGGATGTCCCTCGTTGGCTCCACTTCATGGGCCAACGCTGAGGAAGGACCAGAGGAATATTGACAACATATTTAACCAACAGACACCAACTTTCTTAACTAGCCCTTTTCAGATATCAACTCCGGGTCATTGGGTTAGGGTTGGGGTTAGGGTTGGGGTTGGGGTTGGGCTTGAGGTTAACCCATTTTTTAATTCAGTGAATGACTAAAACCAGTTAATAAGTCCATTTCCCAAAGGGTCCAACTATTTCTTTCAGTTATAATAAATAACAATTTACCCAGGTTGAGGGGAAATGCACCGTCCGTGTCGCTCCACCTGCAGCCGAGAGGTTCAGCGGAGAAGCTCGCAGATCTCCCCACAGCTCCAGGCGTGGTGACCTCCAGCTGCACCGGCTCGGGCTTCAGCTTGAGGACGAGCCCGCCGGAGGGCGTCGGCGGAGCCGAGCTCGATTTCGACGTGGCGGGCGGCCGTGGACTGGAGGGCCGCGCGAAGGCAAAGGGCAGGCGACCGATCAGGGTGGAGGAAGGCGAGGAAGAGGTGGACAGAGGAGAGCGAGGAGGTCCCGGAGAGGACGGAGGAGGAGTTTTGAGAGGTTTGAGGGGAAGGGCGCATGGCAGGCCCCGTCTCGCGATGACCTCCCTCAGGGTGTCGATCGGGGAGCCGTTCACAGACCACTCGGTAATGCCCATCTGGCGGAGGTGAGAGCGGGCGTGACTCGAGAGCCCTTTGCGATTCTCAAAATACTCCCCACAGTACTCACAGCCTATTTCCTTTGGAGGTTCACCTAAGATTTTGATGTTGTGTAAAAAAGGAACACATGAGAACACATGGAACTCTTATCGCACTTTCCACCACATCTCCTCCTCCAAGCATTACAGTTCCATATGTAATGAAATATTAGCATTTGGCACTGTAAGCCATTACCATGCTGTCCTAACCTTCTGTTTGGGGAACTAGCACAATGTTCCAACACCCAAAGGATGGATCTGGACTCACTGCAGTCCATTGACTGCTTGAGAGACAAAGCTGTTAATTATCTGGAAGTGGTCCAGGTAATGGAACGGATAAAGAAAATGCACAAAAACATTGTTTTTCCCAATATTCTGTGCTGAAAAAATAATGTAAGGACACAGCAGTGACCCATTTTTTTTACAGCAAAACAACACAACATCACAGCATCTTATTTTTTACAATGAGCCAAGAGGGCATTCAAGCTGCATTCACAGCTCCCCGTGTTGGACGATGTTGTAATGATTACGACAGACTATCTGAGCACTTCTAGGCTGTATATTTGGAAACAAAACATTTACAGTTTGAGTTTTAATAGTGCTCCCTAACCCCCGGATTCCCACTGGACACACGTTACAAACACGGCACGTCAGTGGCACGGTTCTGCTTCGACCTCTGCCCAGAGGCAATCCCCACAGGGAGCGTTACAGCAGGGGCGCGGTGCCTTGGGAGCCAGCGGTATTCACGGAAGATCGTGAGATAATCTCGAACGCTAGTTCGCGAGATCCCGCGATAGACTGTGTGTATAAAGGAAACTACAACACGGCTTCTTTTCATTCTCCGACGTGGAAGAACTGTTGATCTGGTGTCATAAATACTTTTATGTTTCTCTACTTCAACAATCAGTCTCTTGTCGTACATTAGCGAGACGCTCTTATTAATTGACTATTGACCAGGCAGCACCGGTCACAACGTAATGTTGATGTGAAGTTGCGTTAGGCTATATGACATACGTATTGTGTTTTATTTTGAAAGGGGGGGCGGGAGTGTTTTACTTTGAGTCTGTGTCGGACTTCCCGTCTGGTGCGATCTGCTCCGTTGAAATTTACGCGATTCAGCAGCGGCAACAGCAAAAATAGAACTGCTACCTATCGATATCGCTGTGGCGCGGCGAGCCGCTTCTGGGACGCTGCTGTAACGCGTCCATGGTAAGTCTGAACGGACATGTGAACTTCAAATAAAAAGTGACAGCCCTAGGCTCAGATTGTACCATTCCAAACCATACCATAGTGAGTTGAAACTGCACTGTACCGCGTGACGGAAACGCAGCTTCTGTGTTTTATCACTTCATACAAAACAGGCATCACTTACTGTGCGGAAGAGCCATGAGCTCACCACTACTCAGGCGGAAGAGCTGCATGGAAGAAGACTTAAGACGCTTGGCAGGTGGGCCAAGTAAAGACGAGGCAGAGGTAGCTTTGGACGTGGAGCCTCTTCCGGCTGTGGTCACCTTATAGAGGAGGGATGAGGGCGAGGAGGAGGAGAGGTTCAACAGGGACTGTTTTGGGGAGGAGATGGCGGCGGCGACAGGGCTCCGCGGTTCTGCGTCGCCGTCAAGCTGCAACGCGTTGGCTTTGTGCTTGAAGTCGTCAGTGTCAATGAGCTGGTTCAGGAGGTCAATGGGTGAGCCCTTGGACTCTGAGTATTCCACGCCAAAGTGTCGCAGGTGTGCTCGCGCGTGGCTGGACAAGCCTTTCCTCGTCTCAAACCAGGCGCCGCACAGCTGACACACGATGTCCTTGTTGGGGTCCACATCTAGAGCTGCAGATGAAGATGAAACAAACAATGACATTGTGTTACTGAATTGGAAGTACGATCACTTCTACTACAAACTAAATTGAAATATCTGCAACGAGGGATGTTCCAATAACACTTTTTTGTGCCCGATACCGATGCCACAAAGTCGAGTATCTACCAATACCGATATTATTCTGATACAGTCATTTTTATTATTATTATTATTATTATTATTATTATTATTATTATTATTAATTACATTTCTAGAGTGCTTTTCTAGACACCCGAAGCGCTTTACAAATTGGCTATTATTAATTAACACATTCTCAGTGGTGGTGGTAAGCCACAGCTCTGCTCTGGAGCAGACTGACGGAAGCGTGGCTGCCAATGTGCGCCAAACGGCCCCTCCGACCACCACCATCATTCATACATACATTTATCGCATGTTTTTTCGAACTGTGGGAGGAAGCCGGAGAACGCGGAGAAAACCCACGCACACACGGGGAGAAGATGCAAACTCCTTGCAGAAAGGCTTTTGTTTCAACTGGGGTTTGAACCCCTGAACTCAGGCCTAAAGGCGAGAGTGCTAACCACTACACCAACCATGGGCCCAATTTTAGGCCATTATGACCGCTATGACGACACATTTGTCATTTCAAAGACATCATTCTCCAACTTTGTAACAAAAAGAAGAAATAAACAGCCCAAACATGACTTGGCTATAAATGCTTTTGCTCTTTCTGGATTGTATCGGATTTTACATTTTTATCCGTCCGATAACAGATACAGTGATTTTGACCAATATCGGACCAATAGCGATACCGATTCCCATCCCTATGTAAAACCAAAGCATCAGAATGAGGACAAAAGTTGGTTTAAATGACTTGAGCATGAGTATTTTAGTTGTCAGGATGAAAATGTATTGATGGAAGAGATCGTAGGAGAATGACCAGACTATATAATATATAACAATAACTCAATGAATCACATTTTTACAACCAAGGTATAAAGAATTCCATCTCTAAACACTTGAAGGAGCACAGTGGGAAATTTAGCAGGTACACAGAATACCATTTAGTCACCAGTGAGTGTTTTTGGAAAGGAATTTCTATTTTTTGCCAACATTTCCACTCCGCTCTCCAAAAATAGCAGAAGTACCAGAGACATATTTTAAGGTCAGCGTAAAAACAGAAGGAAGCGACACTCACTGAGATTGAGAGGAGCATCGTTCTCCTGCGGTGCCCAGAGGGGTTTGGACGTCGTCATGGTGGCAGAGCCAGAGAGGTTGGAGGTTACGCTTTTCATTCCCCCAGCCTTGTGCTCCAGGGAGCGCAACGGGGAAGACGCCGGCAGCAGAGAGGAAATGGGGGCCTTCCTGACGACTGAAGACGGGGAGCTTGAATGAAGCGGAGCCGGAGAGGCACCGGGAGAAGGTGTGGGTGTCGACGAGGAAGAGGGCGCCGCCGCTTTCGCCGCTTTGGCCAGGATGGAGAGAGCGATCGGTTTCTCGTCCAAGTCCATGTCTTCTAAATCCTCATCCTTGCGTGGAGCAGGAGCGTCGGGGCTCTTGGCCGCGAGCGGCTCCAGAGCGGAGGAGCTTATTTGGCCGTCGATGTTCCGCTCCTTGGCGATTTGGTAGAGGAGTTTGATGGGCGCTCCGCTGCTCTCCGAGACGCTGATGCCCAGCTGGCGCAGGTGCGAGCGGGCGTGGCTGGACAGTCCTCGTCTGGTCCCAAACTGGGCTCCGCACACCTCGCACTTCAAGTTGTGGACTTTAAAAGAGGAAAAAAAAAAAAAAAAGGTAAGATGAGAAACTTTAAACAGCATTTCCAACATTATTTATATTCCGTTTATGTAGAAACGACACAAACGGGCGTTATCGCAGGTTCTTTTAGAGGCCAAACATATCCCGGAGGACGCGTCACCTCACTTACCCTTCCTGTCTACATCTTCACCCAGTCTGCGGGAACACCGGCAGAGTTATCGCCGCTTTTATTAGCTCCTACATACATTTGTCTACCTCTCAGGATTTCCCCGGGGAAAACCCTTTCTGGTGGAGCTTTTTGCTTCGCCTCAAACGCTGACCTCCGGTCAGTTTTACAATTCCCCCCCCCCCCCGCCCCGCTGACAGCTGTGATAAGGTTCTGCTGTGGCAAATCCAATCCTTTTGTCAACACTCGGGGAGGAGCTCTGCGTTCCTGATATTTCTCCCCTCACCCTTGGCGTCTGCATCCTCCTCAGGAGAGAGGCCGTCTGTCTCGCCGCGCAGCGCCGGTTTTCGCCGGCTCGAGCTCAGGTCGTCTGGATGCTGCAGCTCCTGCTCGTCGTCCTCCTCCTCAGCTGCTTCCTCCTCATCCCCTGAAACCCAAACCACAATATCCATCACCTCACCGATCGGAAGCCACTTACTTTTCACTTGTTTATTTAAATAAATAAATAAATAAACTCTCACACTCAGAACGCACCTGCTCGGGCTTTTAACTAGAACTTAAGAGACGCAGCCGTGCCATGTTTTAGCCTCACTTCGCTGGGTTACCTGCTCATTTATTTTGCATTCAATTTAATTAAATTGCATGAATTTTTGCGCCCCCGATTATGGCCAGGCTCCCAGCTCCATCACGGCTGAGTTGAGGCTGGGCACAGCCTCAGAGCCGCCGCAGGATCTGCATACGGTGCCTGAATCCTGCTCCAGGATTGTAAAAAAAAGGTGACTGAGCTCCCTGTGGCTCTGCAAACTCACTGCCTGAGGAACTGAGGCTGCAGAATCAGTGTCATCTTTCACATCTTTCTCTCTCTTTTTTTAGCCTTTTATTCATCTGAGCACATGGTTTTTTACTGCAAGAACTAGTTAGTTCTTTTATTATTGTATGTGCAACTGGCAGTTTAAAAACAGCAGTGTGCAACTTAAATACAATCTATTATCAAATGGATTCACACGATAGAAAAGAAGCCGCATGACGCTGTTTAAAATGTCTCCGTGTTAGAGAATAACATCACAAATGACAAATATCATGACCCTTTTTTTCCCCCTTTACATTCATAGACCGTAACCAGCAAAGAAAGACAGAAAACTGATATATGCATCTCCTTATAAGGCACTTTATAATTTTTTTTTTTTTTTTTTAAAGAGTGACACAAATAAAGTTATCTTGTTTCCTATATTGTTATAATTAGCATTATTTTTGATCGGGGCTGTGGATGTAAATTGGTATTATTGCCATTATTGACGCACTAATCCTATTAAATGCATTTGAGTGTTAATTATGGCGGTCATAAATAACCTTTGGTAATAATGTGTCCAGACAGTGTCTCTGTCAGTCTTTTAAAAGCGTTAGAATATATTCATAGGAAATAAAAAAGGCAGACAAGAATACTGTAATAAAAACATATCGCATCAAAAACGCATAAAAAACACACTGAGAACCTGTCACCAAGGTAAAAAAACATAGAGGAGCCGCCGCTGCTGCGTCCCTGCAGTCAGACATTCCTGGGTACAAAAGTGCCATTTTCTGCGACAAATCGTTAAATCAAAAGAGACGCGGAGACAGACAATGGTTTTTGTCTGGTGGGCGGTTCTGCGCTTGTCACTTCATCTCCTGACTGTAAAGGAGCAGCGATGTGACACCTCACAGAGAGAGAGAGAGAGAGAGAGGAGCGCTGTTAGAACACCGTGGATTAGGAATAAGGAGACAATAGAACACGATCATGTGCGCTATTTATAAGACGGAGCAAAGTGGCAGGAGTTTTGACTTTGTGCTCGTGCAGGAGGAGGAGGAGGAGGAAAATAAAAAAAACGCTGAGAGGAGTAAAAGTGAGACTTCGATTTTTTTTGATTTTTTTTTAAAGGGATACTTGATCCGGATAAGTTGTAATAAGGTTACAGTGCGCAAAGTTGCCATGTTTTACTGCGCCAACAGTTTGGGTATAAAGAGACACAAACGTGTGCACTTGAAAGCACAACGTGTCCCACCCCCCCCCCCATCACAAATATCAAAGTAAAATGGCGAGGATTGGGCAACAGTGAGGGGGAAATGTAGAGATCCTGCAGCAGCGGAGAGTCTGGACGCTTCATCCCAATAACACGCCTCACATATCACACACACACAACACAATCACACAACAACGGAGACAAGAGGATGAAAATCACTGCAATTTACCCGCGCGGCACAGGACGTGAGACACGCGGAACGAGCCCCAGAAAACGTGCGCTGACGTGCGCGTCAGGGGCTACCTGCGACACCCGCTTCTCTCTACATTGCACACGATAATAAAGAGTTTCTCTTTTTCTTTTTTTGTTGTTGTTGTTCTGTTGTCTGGTTCACACAATGTGACAGGAGAAGATGCTGCGGCGGCGGAGACGCGCGGTCAAACGCCGCCGCCGCCGCCGCCGCCGCGAGACGCGAGGGGCAACCGGGGATTTAAAGAGCGAGAGAGAGACAGCGCGGTACTCACCGGTCCGCCGCCGCCGCAGTGCATCGGACTCCCGGCAGCTGAAACCAGACAGTTTCTCCGCTATTGTTTGGGTCTGCGGGGAGGTGGAAGCAGCCATTTTGCCCCCATATGCACCGCTACGCTAAGGCGTGACCAATCGAGTGGAGGCGGAGGTTTGGATAAATGCACTGAGTGCCACATCTACCGCCAGCATCAGTAACTCTCACTCACTCACACTCTCTACACACACACACACACACACACACACACACACACACACACACTTTTGCACAGCTTTTCTTTTCTTTTTTTTAAGGACAGTCTGAACACACTGGTATCTCTCACCACTGATGTCTTAATCCTAATTTTAACCTCACCACAATCCCCAAATTTTAGCCTTAAACTAGACCAGTTCCTCAGAAATGAGGTCCTGTCTCATTAGGGACCAGGTTTTTGGCCACGGAAATGGTCCTAAAGAGGTCACAAATTCAAGTATTCACACATAGATGTGTCATATCATACATGACCCTTTAACCCTTCAGTCTGACATTATATCTTAAGTAAATGCCAAAGTCTAAGCTCAAGCCCAATTTATACACCTGCGTGAAGTGCTCTACGTAGGTTACGCAGACCCCTCTACGTCGCCGGAGAGTCTCTCCTTCGTCTCCGGCTGCATTAAATACTTTTTAAGTGTCCGTCACTCTGTCAAGGGACAACAGAGACGACAAGGGCTGCCAAACTATTAATACGTCATATCTTCATACACAAACCACATGTTTAGACTCTAAAATGGCCAATTTCTCACACAAGATCACAATGATCTTAAAACTGCGTTTCGGGACACAGAAAAGGTGAGAAACAGCCACTGTCAATGTTATTGCACTGCAACAACAACAACAACAACAACAACAACAACAGTCTTTCTCTCTTGGACGCCATTGCTCACTGTAGCCAGAAGCACAACAACCTTGCGCAGCGACCCCTACTGATCGGTGCGGGAAATTGCAGTGTGTATCCAGCACCGCGACGGGGAACTACGAAGGGGTCTGAGGGGTCTCCATGGTTACGCAGTCGGATAACGCATTACGCAGACGGAAAAGTATACTGCCATTGGCAGCCCATGGCCAAGTGGAAATGGAACTTGTCTTGTAACTGGAGGGATGCCGGTTCGAGAAGGTACTCAATCCCCATTGCTATCCAACCCATCTAAGGTTTTCTAGTGGACGATGGGTTAAATGCAGGGAAGGAATTTCCCCCGTGGGACTGATAAAGGACTCATTTATTATCCTTGACCATTAAATCCAACCTCAACACAGACATATACACTCATATTCACGCATGTATGAAGAGCCACATGCGCTCCCATACGTCAACTCGTGCACTCATGACTCTGTAATCTGTCACCGTGACAAGTACGGCTTAAAGACTTTTCATTACTTAAGTGGCATCGCTCCAGGAATGGCTGTCGGTTTCAAACTCGTTTTTGCCTTCGAGTGACACGTCTCAACTGTGCTTGTGTGTGTGTGTGTGTGTGTGTGTGTGTGAGGCAGAAAGTGAAGACGGGACAAACTAAGACAGGCCGTTCTCACTCCAACAGAGTCATATACTGACACTCTGTCACATCGATCACTCCATCCACACTTCAACAGTCAGTCACCGACAAGTAAAATATACTCTACTACTTCTATATGAGTTCTTATTGGTCATGGAAATCCTTGCTGACGGTTATCCCTGTAACCCTAACTTATATCTTAAGGACGTACGTTTGGTTAGAAGACTGGTGGGGGACCTCCCACAGTCCAAAAACATGCGATATGGGGATTAGGTGAATTGGTCGCTCTAAATTGACCGTAGGTGTGTGAGTGAATGGTTGTTTGTCTCTGTTCGTGGCCCTGCGATGGACTGGCGAACTGTCCAGGGTGTACCCTGCCTATCGCCCAATGTCAGCCCCCGCGACCCTGTCGGTGGAGGATAAAGCGGTAGATAATGGATGGATGGATGGACGAAAGCAATGCATTGCTTCCTCATAGTAAAATTGTGCATGTGCTTCATACTCTTAGCCTCTAAAGGCTCGTCTCTGCACATAAACAATGAGAATAACGGCGTAGTAAGTCATGTTAGTTAATGCGTGTTAAGCGCAGTACATTACTAGTGTTTTAATTGTCAGTCGCAGCCCTGATTACAATCACTAATTAAAGTAACGCTGAGTAACAGCATCACTAAGATCAGAATTTGTATTTTCTGCCTTTTAGATCACGTTTATCTAGTTTAAGGTCACCAGGTAACGGCCCACAAACACACACAACAACAACAACAACAACAACACAGCAGGACGTGGTCTAAGTGGTACAAGACGGTTTAATTCAGAGAGCACGTACCTTCACACTTTTCTGCCTTCTTCCAGCGTTGAGGGGATGCTAAAGGCACGGCGTCAGAAATGGCAGCATTCAGCAAACGCTCAGTCCTCTCGAGCTTCACCTGAGTGATTCCCTCCTCCTCCTCTTCTTCCTCCTCCTCATCATCCTCATCATCCTCCAGCGGCGAGCTGAGGCTCCGAGGAGGCGCTGTGGGGATGACGAGGTCGGGCCTGCTGGAGAACAACTCCCTCAGGATGTGTATCGGCGAGATGGTCACGTCCCAGTTGGTGATGCCAAAGTCGCGCAGGTGGGCGCGGGCGTGGCTGGACAGGCCGGCGCGCGTGTCGAAGCCGGCGCTGCAGAACTCGCAGTGCATCACGCTGAAGGTGTCCGGGTCAAAGTTGGCAACTGCGGCAGAGGAGAGGTCAGTGAAATGTGAGGCGAGAACACGGATAACAAACACAACAAAGGGGGGAGGAGAGGCGAGGGGAACACGATACGTTACATACAATACTAATGCATTTGTCTTAGAGTTGTGCTTTGCACAGATATAAATAGAGTTGGTATAAATACACATGTTCACATGTGCCTCACACATACAGATGCAATCACACTCTACACTTCACTCTACCAACAAATACTAATAATATAGTGTATGATACATGCATGTGACGATGAGACTTATAATAGAATGAATCGGTCAAGGTGACAAGTTCAATTTGGTCAAGAGTGACATTTACCTCAACTACTAATGGAAAGAAGGTCTTCTTGCTCTCCAAACTCTTAGAAATAAGGGTTCCAAAAGGGTTCTTCTACAATGGCTGAGGTTCTACCTGGAACCATTTGCTTCTAAAAAAAAGAAACTTTCCCAAAGAAAGGGTTTTTCAAGGGTTCTTGGTAACACTAATGGTTCCAGTAAGAACCATTTTGATCCAGAGAACCCTTTAAAACCCCCTTTCCTGAATAAAGGGTTTTAAAAGGGTTCTTGGTGAAACCCTCCAAAAGGGTTCCAAGTAGAACCTTTATAAAAAAGATTCTACCTGGAGCCAAAAAGGGTTCTCCTTTGAGGACAAGATGAAGAACATTATATGGTTCTACTTAGCACTTTTATTTCTAAAAGCGCAGAGGATGAATCCCACATTTTGATGCGCCAACACCAGGTCCAAATAAAGTTGGGTTGGATTGGATATCTGCAACCATCAATCATATCCTTCTTACATGACCGGTGGCAGACGACTTTCTTTACCGCACGTGGCCTTTGTTTAGTAAGTTTATTTTTACTGTATATAACTTTTAGGATTAACAAGATTGTATCAGTCAGTATTTGGACCAGGGTATACCCCAACCGTTCGCCCTATGTCAGCTAAGATTAGTGCCAGAGTAAAGGTACAGTATCGCATTGGTTCATCCCCTAGTCACCAAACATGTTGAGATGTGTGGTATTTGAATGAAATATTGGATGGATTAATGCTAAAATTGGATCAAAGTGACATTCCACCTTCTGCCTCAGCTGCAATTTGGGTGAATTCCAATTCCTTGCTTAACTCTCAATCTTAACCCTCAATCTCAAAAATGTGCGCTCCCTCTAGTGCAAGTGCTGTCCCGATTCTCAGACAAATTAAGTTGAGGGGCAAGTTTAAGGGCTGTATCGTCCTCAATATTGAGATTTTCCGAGACCACCCTTGGGAGCAAGGGCTACCCAGAATGCATTGCATGTTTTGACAAAACAAAGATGGTGTCGAAAGCAGCGAAACGAGTACGCTACTAATTAAGTATTTTCTTTGTTAATAGAGATATAAAAATGATGAAAACCATTATATTATCTTAGTTTAGGCCAATATTATGGATTACTGACGTCATTGTTGCATAACATTTATTTTTATTTTACGATATTTTGTCAATAGTCGGCCGGTGCGGACAAGCGATGGTTTGCTATGGTTTACTTTTCAATAAGTCGTGGTGTGTGGTAACTGTCAGCTGAATATGTCTGTGGTTGTGGTATTTGTATGAGTATCATCTTATAACTAACTGACAACCTAATAACTTGACTGACAAACGGATCTTAATAAATAATCCTGACGTAAATGTGTTCTTCTTCTTCTTCTTTTTTGAAGTTGACAGACTGGACGCAGCTTTCGCGTTATTCTGCCCCCTACAGTCTGAAGACGTATCTGCATTTAAGGGGTATCCCATTATTAAGTGACAAAATAACCCTCAACACTTGGTTTTGAGGACCAGTTAAGATTAAGGGTTGAGCTTGAGGGTTAAGATAGGAATTGGAATTTGCCCTTTGTCTTCTGTGTTCACCAGCAAATGCTAACACAATAAACCCCAAGTGCAGTAATCAATATACGTGCAAAACCTGAGCACTGATCATGTTGACATTTACCTCAAAAAAACCATCGTGTCCATCATGAGTTATTGACCCGTTAAGCTCGACCGTAGGCTTCATAATATTTCTATAGAGTAAATCTTAAAGGTCCAGTGCATACACATTAGTGACATCTACTGGTGATTCTGCAGATTCTAACAAACAGAGGATATGTAAGAGAACAGCAGTGGCCTTGACATACCAGAGAGACTGTTTACACCTCGAAATGCATAACGCACACTTTGGCTGGTTTGTGCTGCGGTAGAAAAAAAGAAACGGTAAAGCAAGGTCATTGTCTTAAAGCTCTTATACGTACTTTGTGGTCGTGTATTCGTGTTCTGCTGAAACCTTTGTAATCGTTATACACTGGACCTTTAAGACACGAGGGCTTTGTCTGCTATAGTTGGAAGAATCTGCACTGAAAACATCGTCACAGCCTGAAACAGGTGCAATAAGCTGCTGACCTTTCTTCTTCTTCTTCTGATAGGAGAACTTCCTCTCGATGGCGTTGACCTCCTCGGGGGAAATGAAGTGACGCACGTTGTAGCTGACGCCCACTCGGTTCAGGTGGCCTCTCACGTGATTGGCGAGCCCGATGCCGTTGTGAAAGCGATCGGGGCAGTAGGGGCACTTCCTCTCCACGGTCCTGAGCGCCTTTTCCTGCTCGTCGCTGTCGTCGTCGTCGTCGTCGTCGTCGTCTCCGTCCAAGATGGCCTCGGACAGGAAGGCCCGCACTCGCTCCTCGTCAATGTCGTCGTCCTCATCGTCGTCGCTGTCAGTTTCAGCGGGCGTGGCGGTGACGCGGGTGCTCCTCCTCAAAATTAAAACCTTTCCACCTTTCTGCACTCCCTGCTTGACTTCATCCTTTACACTCTTGGATAATGTGGGACTCTGCACATCTACGACAAAAAAAATAATAATATAAAATAAAAAAATCAATGTTGAACAACCAGACATGTACTCAAACTGAATCAGTAGCACCTAGCATGCTGTGTTTCAGGTGAGAGCTCCTTCAGAACTCCACTGAGGACTGAATTTATCACTATTATGACTTTTTTTAATGTGAAAAAAGTCACTGATTTCAGCTTAAAGGTCCAGTCTGTAACTTTTAGGAGGGGTTTATGGACAGAACCTGAATGTACCACCAGTGTTGTAATGTAACGAAGTACAAATACTTTGTTACTGTACTTCACATATATGTACTTTACTTCGTTATTTACATTTCTGAGAACTTTTACTCCACTACATTTCCTAAATAGTATGTGTGTACTTTTACTCTGATAGGTTTCCCTTAAAGGTGCCATATGTAAGAATGTGGCCAAAAACGGTTACTACATTCAAATTCATGGCCAGTTGTCACATTACATTAGCCGCTCAGCTGTTAGCCGCTCAGCTGTTAGCCGCTCAGCTGTTAGCCGCTCAGCTGTTAGCCGCTCAGCTGTTAGCCGCTCAGCTGTTAGCCATTCAGGTGTTAGCCTCTCCGCTGTTAGCCGCAGATTTCGGCTCCGAGTGGACTTAAAACATACCAGCGGCTCCTTATTTACTTGTTACTTCTAATACTTCAGTACATTTTAAATGTCAGGTACTTCAAGTAATATTGTGAAAGGCGACTTTAACTTATACCAAAGTCATTTTCTGGTAAGATACTTTTACTCAAGAATCGCTTTCATGTACTTTATGCAAGACTGTGTACCACCCATACTTATGTACAATAGCCATAAAATAAACATGTACTTGGTTTCCATTGCCTTTTATATGTACTTCGTGCAAGGGCCTTACTCGATGATGTACGTATTCCACCATCTTTGTCGTGTCTCTACAGCAGCTCAAACACAACAAGCAAACCCAGCCAGAGAGAGTGTGTTTCACATTTGGAGGCAGAGGCTTACAGCACAAACAATGCAGAGGGACATCCTGTCTGGTATGCAAAGGCCACCATACTTGATACCTGATACGCTGGGGGTAGGAAAGCAGGGGGTGAGCGGAGGAGGCTGCCCTTTTTAAAATAAAAAAACACAATCCTCAGTCACAATTAGATGCCACTAAACTGCATTGCATTGCATTGTATGGATGAAATCAAATCAATGAATGAAGAAAATAATGTGATGAGTGAATGTCCTCCAACTGGAACGTAACTATGGGTCGTATGCTGGGATTACGACCCATGGGTACGTTTTTAAAACACACGCCCCCTAGCTGTAGTATTAATAACAGCCATCTGGTACCTTGGGTGTGTCGTTATCAAGTAGCTTCGATGAGGTTTCTGCTGGCGGTTTTGCTTAGTGGTTAAAGCATTGTATTTTTATTGTTTTTAGTGGCTCTGTGCATCTGTTTGTTTGTGTTTCCGCACTTGCACTTGCCAATATGACCAACAGAGGCCGCCAGAGGCTTGTTTGAGAGAATGGGGTGAAGTCTGCCATCTCTGATTGCCTTGTTTTTTTAATGTTATTTATGTTATTTACTTTTAGCCTCAACCTCACCAACACTAAACATACCTATGGGTTGCATTCAGGGCCAAAACGATCCATATTGGAAACAATCGTTAGCTGCGGCCCAATAATAATTAGTAAAAATCCAGAGGAAGTTTTAGCTGATGTACAAATAGTTGACATTACCTGTGACCTCTTGAATAAAGTCAACAAGCTGAAGTCTGCACACACTGTTTATGACATTTACACTGAGAATTTAGTTCATGCTTCCCCCTGACGACTGTCCCACATTGGCCCTTTTCTTGCATCATTGCAGCACATTGGAACAGATCACTGCCACTCCTGTTTCTGCTAAACCTTCTGCAGTCTCTCCTCCCAGCACACACACACACACACACACACACACATGCACGTTTATGTGCAAGTCCCCTCTTGACTTCCAAAATTACCCTTAACTGTAATTTCCTAATGGCATTTTTGGCACTGGAAATTTCAGTGTGGAAGTAGAGAGCCTGCTTCTCTTTTGTAGTTGCGTACGGGAAATCGGGTTCATGAAAAACACACCGCGGTGACTGAATGTTAGCAGAAGGGTTTATTAAACTCTGGAAAAGTCATTAGCTGACAGCTCTTGAACCGTCTTAGCTTTTAAGGATGAGGACGTCCAAAACTGTGACTTATCAACATTAAAGGCGCCATATGTAAGAATGTGGCCAAAAACGGTTACTACATTCAAATTCAAAATACCGACGTCTTTTAGGTTTCGTTTTCAGACTTAACTGGCAACCCGTGGTTGCTCGGCAGCTGAGACTCTACTGACTGCAATGATTGGTAGACGGCGGTAGGTGGCGCCACATGTGAAAACATGATTTCAAAACATAAACATGATTTGCAGTCTGCAAAATATTGTTTTTAGAGTTCAGTTTGTTATATGAACATTATTCCTGAGTCTCTGTGACATATTAGGAGGATTTTATGGCCAATTGCTTTAGATTTATCACATAATGCACCTTTAAAACTGATGATCTGTACATATCTTTACCAGCATTCTGCAGCTTTATATATATATATGTGCATTACAACTGTCTCAGAGTGTCGGCTGTGATTTTAGAGAAATCACACTAATATCCTGACATGCATTATTGATGTATGAGGGAACATTAAATTGCATAGAAACTCAGGTCCATGAGACATGTTAGAGAACCTCACCTGTGTTGGATCGAGCTCTCGCGTACCGTTTCACTCCTGCAGGTGAGCTGGCCTCTCGCTCTGTGCTCTCCCCGTACTCGTCCTGCTCTTCTTTGTCGTCCGTCTTCGTCAGCTCGGTCCAGGCCTTTCCTCTCCTGCTGAACCTCCTGTTCCCGGTGCACGTGAAGCCCGCCAGGCTCGCAGGCCGAGCCGCGGCCGATTGCTCAGACTCTGCGCCGTCCTCGGGCGCAGCGAGTCCTCGCTGGGTTTGGCCTTGAGCTGCACCGGGCAGGGATCCAGACTCGGGGAGGCGGTCAGCATTAAGGAGAGGTTTGGAACCTCGAGCGATGACATTATACTCTGAACCCTGGCCAGTTTCGTCAGCCGACGCCCCGCTGATGGAGAGCCGTCCCGGGTGAGTTCGTTTCTGGTGTTCCCTCAGCACCGTCTCGCTTGACGTATGGAAGGCACAGTGAGCGCAGGCCAGGGAAGTGGGTGTCAAACACGACGGCGAACCAGGATACGGTGAGTCAGCCTGAGCAGTGTTTTTCTTCCTGTTGTGTGTTTTGGAGTGATTGGCCAGCGCCTGCGAGGTCCTACCATTGAAGCTGCACTTAGCGCAGGCAAAGCGGCGGCGGTAGGAGACGGCGCGGCCGGGAGCCGAGGGTCGAGCCGAGTTTGAAGGAGTCGCGTCCGAGTCGACGGCTCCTCGCTCCGCTTTGGGCGTTGAAACATGCGCGGGGGATTGAGGTGGAGACGTGATCGTTTCTGGCTCTGACTCTTTGCCTGGATTCGAGACCAGGCTCGAGTCTTGCATCACAGCAGAGTCTGAGAGGCTGAAATCCGCCACCGCCGCCGCCTCGCCGTCCACTTTCTGAATCTCTCTCGTCATCCCGTTTCCGTTCAGCTTCTCGATCTCCCCCAGGATCTTCAGACGCGACTCCTCGTGTCTTTTGCGGTGCTCCGCCAGCGACGGGCGACTCGGCAGGTTCCATCCGCACTCGGCGCACCGAAAGCGACCGACTTTCCCGGCGACGCGCCGGCCTCCCCCCGAGCCGCTCTGACAGTGTTCGACCATGTGCTCCTGCAGGTGGATCTGTTTGTTGAAGTAAATGCTGCACTCCACGCAGGTGAATATGTCCCGTCCCGACTCGGCCTCGCCCTCCTCCTCCTTGTCCGCCGTCTCTCCGAACTCTATCAGCTCGTCCGCCGCGCCCTCTCCGAAGCCGACGTCGTCGAAATCGTACACGCCTCCGTCTTCGGCCGCCGGCGGCGCCGCCGTCTCGGAGGACCTCGTCTTCTGGAGAGTCGCTCCCGTCTGGTGGCCAGTGTCAGGTAATGTGCAATTCAAGGTGCCAGAGAAGGGCCTGAGCAGCACTCTCTTCTTTCTGCACCGCTGAATGAATGTGCAATGAGCCCAAGGAGCAGGAGGGGGACTCTCTGGGTCCGAGTCTCCAGGGAAGGTGTAAACATCTCTCTCTGACTCCTTAGTTTCCTTTCCCTTGGGCCTCTTCTCTCCCTCATTCCCCTCGCTATTGTCCACCTCCTCTTCCTCCGTCGGGCAGCCTCCCTTTGGTTTTATCTTGGACAGAAACAGCTCAGCTCCCTCGGATACGCTCCAGATTTTGCTCTCTGCCACTGCGAGAAGAAAACGGCACATTTATTAATTGGGGGGAGGTGGGGAGGAGGACATGCCAAAGATGTGACACTCGGCGTGCAGGCAGATTGTGTTTCTCTCTGTAAGGCACTCACATTCTGTTTGGCCGAGCTGAGCTGCATTCGACTCCTCTGCCTTTGCGCTCTCATTGTTGTCGTTGTCGTCGTCGCGCCCCTCCTCAGGGGGAGATGGATTCATTTTACTGTGCAACGGCTGCAGTTTTTCAGATTCTGGGTCATCTTCGTTATCAGGTCTAGACAGCATTGAGAGGGAGAAAACACATTTAATTCATTTAATTTAATAAGTAAAGGCTGAGCATCTTTGCCAGTCATACACGACCGATCAAAAGTTTGGGCTCACTTAGAAATGTCCTTATTTTGGAAGGAAAAGCACTTTTTTTTCAATGAATATAACATTAAATAAATCAGAAAACACTCTATACATTGTTAATGTGGTAAACAACTATTCTATCTGCAAACGTCTTGTTTTTAATGGAAGGGGCCAATTTCCAGTGTTCTAATGGTACATTGTGTTTGCTAATGGTGTTAGAAGGCTATTGGATGATTAGAAAACCCTTGAAAACCCTTGTGCAGTCATGTTAGCACAGCTGAAAACTTTATTTCTAATCTTGTCAATGTCTTGACTATATTTTCTATTCATTTTGCAACTCTTTTGATGAATAAAAGTGTGACTTTTAATGGAAAACAAACAAAAAATTGTATAGATGACCCCAAACTTTTGAACAGTAGTGTAAGATCTTTGACTTATTAGACGTTTTTAAAATGATCTGTGTCATATTTTGTGGACACATCTTCCCGTTTTATCTCCTTCTGTCTCGTTTGTCGATTGCATTCACCTGTGTTGTGTAAGTCACACCTGCTCCTTGTTGTCTCAGATCACTTCATATTCTGAACACCTTGCCTATTTTTGGATCTTCCATGTGTGTTTTTAGACTCTACCCCTTGTGCCTTTTCTTGTTTACAGATTATCTTGCTTGTGACTAGTCTTTTGTTTTTCGGAGCCTGCTTTATGTGATTGAATTTGGATTTTTTTCGTCCTGCAGTCGTCCTAACCCTAGATACATCCATATGGCAGCGTTTTTCACATAAAAATTAATCTGCGTCCATACTACCACGTCTGAAATCACACTGGAAATGCATGTGATGGTAGTTTCAGAAAGTTTTTGTTGTTGATAGATCCTACAACTAGTCTGAAGCTAATCCAGGAACCACCAGATGCTAACAAGTTGAAAGGTGGGTGTGTAGCCACCCCATGGAGCAGAGGTAGACACACATCAATCAATCAATCAATCAATTACCCCACTAGTGCATGTACACAGGGACAAGGATGCATGGAAAATGAACAGACGACTAACTCTTCCTCCTTCAGCTCCACCTCACCTGAGTTCTGCGGAGGGAGATCCTGGGCTGTGAGCAGCCAGACCGTGAGGGTTAGAAAAGTGCTGTAGCTCCTCCTCTGACACACGAAACAGCGCACAAAAAAACACACAACCACAGAAACGTCACTTTTGACAGCTCGACAGTTAAAACAAATAAAACAGGTTACACACAGAGAGAGAGAGGTGAGAGACTTCTGACTGCAAACAGACATTTAAAACAAAATTAGGAGAACAATGATAGTTACACTGGAGCGATCATATTCTGTAGAGCACGTGTCAAACTCAAGGCCCGGGGTCCAGATGTGGCCCGTCAAGTCATTTTATGTGGCCCGCGAGTGATTAATCGGTCTTAAAAATCTGTGTTAAAATAGGTCTATGCTGCTTTAAGGCGTGCGTTGACCATAAACTACATTTCCCACAATGCATGGCGATTGCGTTACCCGCAAAGTGACGGCATCACCATCGCGTACCGGGTTACATCTATAATGCATCATATTTGTAACGTGAATGAGTAATAAATGCAGAAGGTTATTTAGCAATATGTTACCTTTATTTTACATTATATCTGGTTACATTTAATTACATTTATTCTCTATGACGGTCACATCTGGCCCTTTGAGGGTAACAATTATGCCAATGTGGCCCTCAGTGAAAATGAGTTCGACACCCCTGCTGTAGAGGTGGATATTAAAGCATGTGTTACCATCTAGTGTTTCTTTCTCCGAGTCAGAGTCCCAGCTGAGGGAGGAAGGAAAGGCTGAGGACCTGAATCTCCTCTGTGCGTCCTTCCCCAGGTCTGCGCCGGGCTGAGCGCCCTCACTCTGAATGGAGGCCTCGTCCCCGGCGTGGCCCCACAGGCTTTTGGCAGATACATCCGTCACATCGGGAGGACATGAGGACTATGACGAGAGAGCGGGAGAGAGAGACGTTTCATAATTTTACCACCAAGAGCAGAGGCATGACCGTGCGTTCGTTGATCTTACCTGTAAGGTGCAGCTGAGGAAGCCTTGTGCCGCGTCGACGGGTGGGGGCCCATAACTGGACCCTGGGGTTAGTGGTCCCTCTGGCTCCATGTGTCCCCCAGAGAACAGTGTATGGAGTCCCACTGGTGAGCAGCCTGGCTACATCGTGCAGCCTCCTCTTTTTCTGGGAAACGGTCACACAAAAACATGGAAGAACATTTAAAGGTGCCATATGTAAGAACGTGCCCAAAAACGGTTACTACATTCAAATTCAAAATACAAATTCAATATGACGTAACTGGCAACCCGTGGTTGCTCGGCAGCTAAGACTCTACTGACTGCAATGATTGGTAGACGGCGGTAGGTGGCGCCACATGCCAAAACATGATTTCAAAACATATAAATCATTTGCAGTCTGCAAAAGATTTTTTTTTTATGCAAATATTTTGTCTGTACTGTTGTTGGTGAGTTCAGTTTGTTATATGAACATTATTCCTGAGTCTCTGTGACATATTAGGAGGATTTTACTGCCAGTTGCTTTAGATTTACTATATAATGCCCCTTTAAACAAGTCAGGGTCTGATAGTGTTGCTTGACAAGAGCCACATGAAGGATGACAAGAATCACGGAAAGTTATGCACTTATTACAGAGTGATTCAGACACACTATTTGTCTCTGTAGATGTTATTTTAAGGGCTGTGTGGACTCAGAAATCCAATCGTCAGTTTCCATTTCACTTCAGATTTGGGTCACTTTAGCATGTCGTCCTACTTTGGATACAAATCCAATATGTGTCTATGTAAAAGTGTGAATTAATCGCTTTTTGCCAATGCATAAAAACAAATAAAAACCACAAATGAGAGTTCACAATTCAACAGACAACTCACATGACAGTCAGAACCAAGACAGCTTGAAGTAAATCCGATCTACATCGTTTCAGAACACTGAGGCCGGTAATGTAAACATAGCCTTTGTAAATGTAATTCCTGGTCCGTACTTTAACAGATCTTCAGTTCAGAGACTTTTATTTGTGTGTCCCCAAAACAACCTGAAGGACCAGAGTTGTTCTGTGGAACACACTTCCCTCCCTCTGTCTTTGCATTGTTTAAATTGTTTGGATTCTTTTAAACAAAGGTAGCTAAATACTCTTTTATGCAAGAAGGCTTTTAGTTAGACGAGATCTATTGTATTTTTATATTAATATTTATATTTATATATATATATATATATATATATATATATTGTATTTATTTTACTGTAAAACTTTACTTTTACTTGACTTACTTTCACTAATCAGTGCCAACAACGAGGTTATATTTTCATGTGAGCAGTTTAATTAACATTTCTGAGGATGTAGGTTATTGTCCAAGGGAAGAAATTATAATAGATTCCTACATTATTGACCACACTGGTTGGTGCTTTTGTATATTTTCTGTATATTATTATTTCTATTTAATCTGTGTCACCCGAATAGTTGAGCCCTTACATTCAAACTGGAACACCCGTCTCGTAATTAGTGATGTACTTCTGCGTGATGTGATTTCTGAGCGTGGCTTTTCAAAATGATGTTGATTGAGAGTTTGGTGGTTTATTAAGTTTATTTGGGCCACAGGACACTTAAATTTCATTTAATTTAATTTAGTTTAAATTGAGCCCTGGGGGGATGTTACATTTTGGGAATAGCTATGGTATTAGATGATGATGATGATGATGATGATGATGATGACCTGGATACAGTTAAAGGTTTGTGCGTGAGCGGCATCGCTCGACAAAAGCAAACAACAATATTTTGATGACCTTTTCTGGGGTCAGAGGTTAAACGCCCAAGGATTAGTGGCAATTAGTGCTTTCCCTGGTTTGTTTATGTGTTTGTTTGTTTGTTTGTTTGTTGATGGCATGTCAGGACTCCGAAGATGCAGACACACAAAAAGTGTGACATCTGCAGAGTCGTCTCTGCCCTCTCATCTGCAGTTCTCATCTGACCTATTTTTCGCAGGAAAGAATGAAACGGTGCAACCCAAATGCTTCCATGAATAAGTGGCCTTTATATTCAGGCCCATATCCTCCTCTCCTCCTCCTCTGCTGCTGCTATTGCCCCTCCACGAAAAAAAACACATAATAAGAGCAAGGTATAATGTTCCGAGTACGTGAAGGTGTCCCGCAGCTTTGGAGGACGCAGCCTGGTGTCGGTGCAGTCGCTGTCAGGTGAGCGTTAACAACAATGCATCCATGCACAACGCCCTTTAAACTCAAAAAAACGCCAATGAAGTGCATTTTTTTCCTCCCTCCCTCTCTCTCTCTCCCCCCACAGTGCAAATACTCACTGAAGTCGGCCCTGTTTGCGGATCGCATGCAGCGGAGAGAAGAAGAAGAAGAAGGGGAAAAAAAGAGGGGTCTCTCTCTCTCTCTTTAAGCTCAGTTCGTCATGTTTCCAGGACGCAGCGGAGGCTTCACGCCTCGACGCGGTGTTCCCGTGAATGTGTTCCCCCCCCCCCCAAACACACACACACACTCCGCGTGTTCCCGCGTGGCCGTGGACGAACTTGTGTGCGTGTCTTTTCAGTCGCTGCTCGCCGTTTTCGCTCGGATCCCATGGAGATGCCAGACAGCTGAGGACTCCATGTTATTTGGCTCGCGGTCACGCCACGGCTGTGTGCGTGCGTAACGTCGACGGGGGAGGAGAGTTCCGAGGCGCGCACGCAGCGGGGCCAATAAGTTTATTAACTTTAACTTTTTAACCGCTCATTGATTTCTTTTACATGTTGAAAATGACACTATTCTTGTTCTAATTGAAAAAAAAAAAAACATAATATGGAATAATACATTTTTGAAGCAAAACAAAAAGTATCTCGGAATGACTTGAAATTTACCATCATAATAGTCGACATCGCCCTGAACAAGGATCCGTTGAAAATATTTGCAAACCTCTTAAGGAATCATTTTAATGATTTTTTTAAATTTAGGAAATTATCCATTTGCCCTGATGCACTTTGACTGTGAGCTGACTTTCTTACAAAAAAAACCAAAAAGTTTCTTGGAATGACTTGAAATTTACCATCAAAGTAGTCAGCATCACCATGAACAAGGATCTGTTGGAAATATTTGCAAACCTCTTAAGGAATAATTTTAAGGATTTTTTGAAATTAAGGAAATGATCCATTTGCCCTGATGCACTTTGACAGTGAGCTGAATTTCTTTTTTTTTAAAAAAGGTTGCACAGTGTTTGTATTATGTTCGCCTTTGATTTCTTTTACATGTTAAAATTACACTATTCTTGTTCTAATTGAAAAAAAATAAATATATATATATAATAGAAACATAAACACTGACCAGTGTTTGTTCACAGTTCATATCGATATAATATCCAGGGCCGGCCCAGGCCTCCATGGGGCCCTAAGCAAAATTTGATTTTGGTGCCCTCTGTTACTGCCAATAATAATGATTATTGATCATTCACATGCCTACTTATTCTACTCTGTCACGAATACACTTGTAAAACTAAATTAGAGAACTTTTTGAGAAAAATCTTTCAATTAATATTTTGCAAAATTTAGCAACTCCCCCTACTGGCAACACAGAGAATCAATACATAAAACCAAACGGTTTATAGATAAAATATTAACATATTAAGGTCTGAAAATCTAAAAAGGTGCACAATTTATAAATAAAATATAAAGTTAAATAAGCACATCTAACAACTATGTAAAAACTGTGAAAAAGCTTTATTAAAAATGGGGAGAAAAATTCTAAATAAGCTACAGCAATTCAAACTTTTTTTGTTGAGTGAATTGCTCTTGGGGGCCCTTTATTGGTCACGGGGCCCTAAACAGCGGCTTAGTTCGCTTATGCCTTGGGCCGGCCCTGATAATATCTAATATAAATTGTTATTTGTCATTAGTTTTCACATAAGTTTCTAATTATAACACATTTAATCACAATATTAAATGACATGCATAGCAAATATGGTATTGTACATCAATATTTACCTATGTGTGTGTGGTGTGGACTCTTTTATATTGACTTTAATTTCAAAACATCCCATAAATGCTTCTTTATTGCTCGTTATTAATTATTACATGGTCAACTGCTTCCCTCTACTGGTCATAGAGGCCACAGAGGTGTTTGTGTGTGTGTGTGTGTGTGTGTGCGTGTGTGTGTTAAGTATCAAAATATATATTTTTAAATATTTCTCTAATGGTTAATACACCACTAGATAGAAGCTCTTTTATTTTTAATGCTAAAATATATTCCATGCATTTTCAATTTTACTGTTTTACAGGGGAAAAAAAAACAGGAAAAATAGTAAAGCACATTATTATTTCTTGATTAAGATGTTAAAAGATAGTTATTTACAGAAACATTAGTTTTAGTGGTTTGAACGTTATGCCGGATTAATTTCTGCCTCAAATTTGCATATATGAAACAGTTGAATTCAGGTTGTTATCTGGCATACAAATAACAATAACATGCGTTTTTGGAAAATTCTAATTTAGAGCTTTTATTGTGAAAATATTTGAACTTTTTCCAATAGATTCTGTTGCTAGATTTGACCCAGAAGAATTCAACTGAATGTTTGGTTTGAAAAATACAAATAAAAACACTGCTGTTGTCATGGAGACAGCCTGGTTTGAGGAGTAAATACATGTAATAATAAAAATAACTACAACATCCACATTATTGTTATATTGAGGCAGCAGATATGGATTTTTGTTTGTGCCTGAAGACGTTTTAAGGCACTTTGTCTGATGAAGATATGATGTTTTGGCCCAAATATCCAATTACTTACAAAAAAAATTGGCCCTCGACTTCATTTACTTGCTGATCCCTGCTGTAGACGATGTAAGGACATTTTCACGGGCTTATCAAAAAACTCAATCAGACGTCTTATTCATCATCCAGCATATAAACAATCGCACAAACACAGAGAGCTGGCCCTGAAGTCTCATCCTTGGCTTCCACTTCACCACAGAATTACATTTAAAATGCTGCTTTTGGTCAAACAAAGCAGCGAAGGTCTTGTCACTGTGTCTAAAACGAGGCTTTGGTCCTTTTCTTTGAAACGAATTGCTGCTGCTTTTAAGATCCATTACTAAACTAAATGTGCTACTTAAATAAAATTGCCATTGCCCTTTAGACCTGTTACTGAACTGAGTGAGGAGGACGTGGAAACTTTGCACACGTGGATTTGTCCAGTTTATTCCTGGCAGATCCTAGCATGCTCGTTCAGCTCCGATGGGAAAATTATGTGAATTTTCAGATTGGTGCACAGATGTTTTACTTAATACTTTGTCTGGGTCACTCTGGGACACTCAGATAGTCTTTTTATAGCTATTGGTGGAAAGCTCCAGGTCACTGTACCTGCTGAGAGGTGAATAAGGAATAATATTAATACATTTTTGAAACAAAACAAAAAGTATCTCGGAATGACTTGAAATTTACCATCATAATAGTCGTCATCGTCCTGAACAAGGATCTGTTGAAAATATTTGCAAACCTCTTAAGGAAATATTTTAATGAATTTTTGAAATTCAGGAAATGATCCATTTTGCCCTGATGCACTTTGACAGTGAGCTGACTTTCTTCAAAAAAACAAAAAGTATCTCGGAATGACTTGAAATTTACCATCATAATAGTTGGTATCGCCCTGAACAAGGATCTGTTGAAAATATTTGCATATGTCTTAAGGAATATTTTTAATGAATTTTTGAAATTCAGGAAATGATCCATTTGCCCTGATGCACTTTGACAGTGAACTGACTTTCTTCTCAAAAACGAAAAGTATCTCGGAATTACTTGAAATTTACCATCATAATAGTCGGCATCGCCCTGAACAAGGAACAGTTAAAAATATTTGCAAACATCTTAAGGAATAATTTTAATGAATTTTTAAATTCAGGAAATGATCCATTTGCCCTGATGCACTTTGACAGTGAGCTGACTTTCTTCTCAAAAACAATGAGTATCTCGGAAAGACTTGAAATTTACCATCATAATAGTCGGCATCGCCCTGAACAAGGAACAGTTTAAAATATTTGCAAATGTCCTAAGGAACAATTTTAATTTTTTAAATTAAGGAAAGGATCCGTTGAAAATATTAATTTATATTTTATTTTATTTACTATTTTCATCATAACCATGGTACACAAAATAGGATAAAAATGGAAATAATTTCAATAAAAAGACCTCAAACTGTTTTTATATACACAGAGAGTCTGTGTTCAAATGGAAATGACAGATTCTTGACAATAATGTATAGCAAATATTTATTGTGTGATTTTTTTTTGTTTATCCAAGTGTCTTCCTCTTGTCCTCGACCTCCTAAAAGAAAAAGGAAATTAGCATTAACATTATTTATATAAGCAACAGCATTTCTGTTTCGGTGTGTGTTCCTGATATTACTCTGTATCAGGGACACACGTTTGTGTGTGTTTGTTTAGTTCAGCGGTTCCTATAACTGGAGGTCAGGTTTGTTCAAAGGGTCAGAAAACATCTACGGCGCTCATGAGTTCATTAAAGGAAACATCCGTGGATTGTTTTCTGCTGAACGACTGCATTTTTTAGCAGAAGAATTCACTTTTTCGTGGGCGCTTCTTTGAGTATTCAGTCGTACTTTCTTCTCAAAAACAAAAAGTATCTCGGAATGACTTGAAATTTAGCATCATGATAGTCGGCATTGCCCTGAACAAGGATCCGTTGAAAATATTTGCAAACCTCTTAAGGAATAATTTAAATGAATTTTTGAAATTCCCGAAATTATCCATTTGTCCGGATGCACTTTGATAGTGAGCTGACTTTCTTCAAAAAAACAAAAAGTATCTCGGAATGACTTGAAATTTACCATCATAATAGTCAGCATCGTCCTGAACAAGGATGCGTCGAAAATATTTCCAAACCTCTTAAGGAAATATTTTAATGAATTTTTGAAATTCACGAAATGATCCATTTGCAATGATGCACTTTGAGTAAGTCAGCTCAAAAAGTATCTCGGAATTACTTGAAATTTACCCTCATAATAGTGGGCATCGTCCTTCTTTGAGTATTCAGTCGTACTTCAACCTGTGTGTAGCCGTCTCGCTTAACTAGCGCCATGTTGCTCGTTGCCATCTATCTTGTTGTTTTTCTGCCCTGTTTCTATGCTGCCTCTTGGCCATGGTTGTCATTGTGAATGAGAATTTGGTTCTCAATTGAGAAGTGTAGAATGTCCACATACCCCAAAGTGCTGCCATGTTTTAATCTCGTGATAGAAAGCATCTCCAGGACAGGAGGTGTTCACCACCTGTCTGTGGCCCTGCAGGACGAAGCTGGGCACCAGTCGCCCACCGCCGACGGCACAAGATGCCAGTTGTTCCCTCACCAGCGCCATGGAATGCCGCGAAGGCAAACTCGTCATGTAGTCTCCGATGAAGGAAACACCGTAACCGATTGAGTTGTGTCCAAGGGTGTGAGCTCCTCGCCAGTGCCAGCCCCTGCCCTCGTAGATGTGTCCATCAGAGCCTGCGACGTAGCTTCAAGAACACGAACTTTGGTAAGTTGGAGGCAGGATTTCGCACATTTATGTTTGAGTTGAGGGGGGAAAAAAAGAGCTTTTACCTGTATCCGATGTCGTCCCAGCCTCGGTCCTCCTGGTGGAAGCGCTGCATGGAGAGCATGTCAGCAGAGCACTGCTGGAAGGTGAGACACGGTTTACCCGGTGTGGAAGTGTGGTGGATGTACATGAAGGACAGAGGCAGGCTCAGGTTGGTGGGTGTTCCTCTGTAAGGTGCCGCGCCCCACATGCACCGAGGAATGATGGGTGGGCAGTCTGAAACAGATGTTTAACCACAGCTGGTTAAACTCTTTGAAATAAGGGTTCCAAAAGTGTTCTTCTACAAGGGCTGAGGTTCTACCTGGAACCATTTGCTTCTGAAAAACCCTTTCCAAAAGAAACGGTTTTTCAAGGGTTCTTAGGAACACTAATGGTTCCAGTAAGAACCATTTTGATCCAGAGAACCCTTTTAAACCCCTTTCCTGAATAAAAGGTTTGTAGTGGAGTGTAGTTTGCTCATGAGGTTTAAAGGCGCAGTGTGGTATGACATTACTGACATCTGATGGAGAGACTATTAGCTTCAAGCCTTGCCGAACTGCATTGTGGGTCAGATGCTAGCACGTCAGAGAGCTTTACCAAACGTTGTTCTTCACTGGCTGTCTTGTGTGTTCGAGCTGCTGTTACAACACTGCGGCACAAAATGGTGGCCTCTGCAAAATAAGACCCTTGATTAAAGTACGTATAGGAGGCTTTTTTTCTAGACCTGGTGGCCACTGAGTATCTCATTTGGCCAGTAGGGGGCGGCTCAAGTGAAAAAAATTCATAATTTTTGAGTAAAATACATCTGAATAACAATATTCATGATGATATTTCACATCATTTTAAAATGAAAGTGGTTGTTTTGATATGGAGCGATAATTAGTTCACAATATAAACGTATTTATAATTTTAAAAAAATACAGAAATAACTAAATGTGATTGACTGAACCTTTAAAGTGTCTCTCAGTGTCTCCTGCTCACCTATGAACATGTGGACAAACACCTTCATCCCCTCCTTCACCACAGCCATCAGCTGCTTCTTCTCCGTCGCCTCCATCTTCGGCTGCGTGCTCAGCCTCCGCCGCAGCTCGTCCGCTTTCACCACATGTCTGCTGAGCACCGGAGGGAGGACCAGCTCTCTGAAGTTGTCCCTGCGGCGGCGGCCGATGAGACGCGGGGCGGCGTCCAGTCCTCGGTTGTCCAGCCGGTGGCAGTAGTACTCTGTCAGCAGGCTGCTGAGCCTGAGAGAACTTCTTCTGCTTTTCACTTCCATCCCTAGAATCACACCGTCCATGCCTCCGTTGACGTGAGCAGCCGTGAGCAGAGTGGGGCTGTCGGAGAGAGTGAAGACTTGAGGAGAGGTTAAACTGTCCCAGCAGCCGTCAGGTCCCACACGCCGGGTCAGATTAGAGCTGTGTCTGAGAGCCAGGCTGAGGTCCTTGGCCAGAGTGAGCTGGTGCAGGCCTCGAACTCGCTCGCTGAACCTGGGGATGAACCCGGCCTCGATGCCCAGGAGGAGAGGCCCGAGGGCGACGGTGGTGCCCTCGGAGGTCAGCACCACGCCTTCCTCTGTGCCGTCGTCCCTCACCTTGTGCTGCACAGCCTTTCTGACGTAATCCAAGAGCCCGGCGTCCATTTCAGAAGAACCACTGGAATCCACCTGACCCAGGAAGTGCTGAACGAAAGGATCCTGTAGACCAGCAGCCCAGCGCAGCCTCTTCAACACAGCCACGGGCTTTGCTCCGGGGTTCTCGTCTTCTACCTGCTTCACTGCCCTGATGAAGTCATTCATGTGCAGGGAAAATGAAGCTGGAGAGATAAAAAACACACACACACGTCAATGGTTCTGTCATTCATAAGAAAATCTCCTCATTTGTGACACACAATTTCAAAGTGAAGTCACCTGCAGAATAGATGTTAACATAAGGACCAAAAGGGTTCTTCGACAAAGGCTGAGGTTCTACCTGAAACCATTTGCTTCTGAAAAATCCTTTCTTCAGGAAACACTAATGGTTCCAGTAAGAACCATTTTGATCCAGAGAACCCTTTAAAACCCCTTTCCTAAATAAAGGGTTTTAAAAGAGTTCTTGGTGGAACCCTTCAAAAAGGTACCAGGTAGAACCTTTACAAAAAGAGGTAATACCTGGAGCCAAAAAGGGTTCTCCTATGAGGACAAGCCGAAGATCCTTGTATGGTTCTACTTTTATTTCTAAGAGTGGGGGGAAAGACCTCAGAAAGACTGGAATTAAAGTTTTTGTTTTTCTTGACTGAATATAGTATATATATATGTATACATATACATATATATATTTTTTTTTTTCATGGCAACATGGTAACTGAAGCTTATAATTATTATTTTAAGTTAAAGGTGCCATATGTAAGAATGTGGCCAAAAACAGTTACTACATTCAAATAATAAAAAAAGAGGTATTTTCGGTTTCATTTTCCGTAACTGGCAACCCGTGGTTGCTCGGCAGCTGAGACTCTACTGACTGCAATGGTTAGTAGACTGCGGTAGGTGGCGCCACATGCCAAAACATGATTTCAAAACATAAACATGATTTGCAGTCTGCAAAATATTTTTTTGAATGCAAATATTGTGTCTGTACTGTTGTTGTTGGTGAGTTCAGTTTGTTATATGAACATTATTCCTGAGTCTCTGTGACATATTAGGAGGATTTTATGACCAGTTGCTTTAGATTTATTACATAATGCTCCTTTAATTTCTTATAGAATAGAATAGAATAGATCTGCCATCAGCTGCAAGTTCAAAAGCCAAAATGTAGTTAATAAATGAATAAATAAATGAAGTAGTTAGAGCAGTTGCTCCTGTTAAATCCAAGTAACTAACTTTTTGCAGATAGAAAAACCGCTGAAGATGAAACGCTGCTGATCGTCAGTGTCCTTGTGTTTCTTGTGGCAAGAGTCAAATAAAGAACTGAGAAACTATATATGACAGCTTCCACATTTGAAAAATGTTCCCACATAGCGTTATAGTGTAAGGTCGTGGAAATGACAACCTTTCATTACTTCATAGAATCCGAATAATACATCTAATGTAATACTTTTAGATTAAATTACAATTAAAAAAAGACAAGAAACAGAGTCTGCTGATCCAGGCCCAGATTCGTATGTGATTTCTCTCATTGTTGATGTTGTTATTCTGCGTCTGCTGCGTCAAACCAACCTCTGTCAAACACTGTTATCTGACCTTGACCACCTGACTGTGTGTATACACTGGCAGTGCAGGGGGACGCATTAATCCACCCGTCAAACTCTTAAATTAAGCTTATTTAATAGTTCACTACGCAGTATTAGATGCATAGAGGTTTTATTATTATTAGACACTGTTCATGCTCAAATAGTATATGCTCAAATATGTACATATAGTGTATTTTAGACACAATAAAACAATAAACATTCTTACCGTCTGTGTGGTCGGTGCAGGCCCAGATTATAACAAGGACCAGGGAGAGTTTGACGTTATCCATCCTGAGTCTCTGTCACACTCAGCTCCAAATGCCTGTTACCTTGTTTCCTCTCTGTCATTTATACACGTGCACGGTTACAGTGGGTGGGTGGTTGCGTAACAGCTGTATGCATATACTGCAGATTCTGCATCCGCCTTTATTAATCCCCCTTTGGCGTGGCCAGCAGCAGTGTGGGAAAGTGGCACCTGCAGAACTTTTACAGCTGTGTACATGGACACGCACCTCAGACGGCGTCAGAGTGACCGACCTGGACATTTTAGAGGAATTCACACATTCTGCAAGAAATCTCAGTCATCGGTAAATGTGGCCGCGACTTCCTTGGGAATGCATGCCAGCCACATTATTGTGCTAATCCTCGGCACTCCTCGCTGAGGCAATAAGTGTTCTCCTGTCCAGAGTGTGCAAAAGTGAGGAAGTCCCAGAAACCACGACTCACTGGGTTGCAGTGACAGGAACATACATACTGTACACTGTGTTTGATGTGTAAGTTTTGTGTGAAGTTTAAATGTGTTGGAAGATCTGTAGCACTTGTGTGCGTGTGTGTGTGTGTGTCCACAAGAACAGGAAGTGGACAGAGTATTCTGGATGAGTTGGAAAACACGTTGCAGAAGCTCTGAGCCAAAGTCAGCGTTACAACACTTTTATGAGTGCAATCTAGACATATAAAGACATTTATGAGAAGGAAACAAGAGTGAGAGACTAAAATAAAATATTTACATATCCTTTTGGACTGGATATAGATTGGAACTATATTTAAAAACATTTTTTTTTTTTACATTAGATGTCACCAAGAGTGTAACAATAAAAACACAATGTTTTTTAATCCGTGTTAGGTTTCACTGCTCATCCTGCAAGTCATATACATTCAAATGTTGTTGTTTTTTACTTACATGATGCTCATTGGTTCACTAGTTTGATTCAAAAATAAGTAACTAATATAAACAACTGAGTTTTCTGAGATACAATTAGATAAATAATAATAATAATAATAATAATAATAATAATAATAATAAAGACCCAGTATGATTTTTAATAACAAATATTTAAATAGTTGAGTCATTATACGCACTTTAACAAACAGGAAAGCTTTATAAAGCAGTACATGTACTATGTTTTATAGTGTAATTGCTGCTCAGGTCCAGCAGGTGGCGGTAAACGGTTAAAACTCTGGTTCCTAGTCATTGACCCTTATGGAAGAAAGAAGAAGAGAAACAAGGAAACTGGACGTTAGCCGATTTACTGTCAACCAAGGTTTGGTCTATACTTATACTTTCTACTGGAAATGAGATAAGGAAATGAATTATAACAAGTCGCTGTCTGTAGTTTGTCATTTTAGAAATGTATATCGCGTCCGCGCTGCTGAAAGAGCTCGCGTTATGACAGTATACACCAGCTAGCATGTGTGGCTAGGTACGGTAGCTAACAGAGTAAAGCTAGCAGGCAGTGTTTACAGCTGTGTGTTCGCTTTTAAAAGTCTGACAGCACAATTTCAGCCAAAGCCGTGGTGTTTGTCAAAGTTACCTGCATGTGCACGTTGTGTTTGTACGACTGAGTTACACAACAACAACTCCGTGGTTTTTAGTGTAGAGAGAGAAGCTGTCAGTGGTGCCATTTGCACAGCAGCCATTTTGACAGGTCAGAGTAGGAAAATAACACAAGAGTTAATAAATGAATTATTAATGTTTAGCTTCCTCAGTTTCAGGGTTTTCACGCTGGTTCAATGTCGCACTGTCCTGAGTGATTTAATGTGATCAGTAACACTTGCTCAAACAATGACACATGCTAATGCTATATGAAAACCTAGTTTGTGCCAAATTAAAGACGATATGCATACATTAAGTGATTTAAAAGAAAAGGTTAATCTCGTACATGGTCAAACAGTTGATGAGGTACCATAACTGCTGTTTACAGTAATATTATTTGACAATTTTGCACAAAAGGATGTGTGGTTTGGTTAAAATGTGTTCAGTATGAAATAGCTTTTTAAGTTAATGAGGCAAACCGTTTAGCCATTATGTTTAGCTATCTCCACCTGCAATCCATTACTTTAAGCTAACTAAGAAAGATCATTATTTTGAAATGGCTGTTTCACTTGTTTGTTTTTAATAGAAATATTACTACTTTACTCAAACCCTGTATGAGAGTAGATACTCAACTCGACAGCTGTCATTTCTCAACAGAAAATGGACACACGGTTCACTCGAGGGAAATCCAGCATCTTAGAGCGACCGCTCACACGACCTAAGACTGAGGTCAGCGTGAGCGCCTTTGCCCTCCTTTTCTCCGAGATGGTCCAGTACTGTCAGAGCCGCGTCTACTCCGTGTCCGAGCTGCAGACGCGTCTGGCAGACATGGGCCAGAGCGTAGGAGCCAGCATGCTGGACGTGCTGGTGCTGAGGGAGAAGAACGGAAAGAGGGAGACCAAAGTCCTGAACATGCTGCTCTTCATCAAGGTAAACCTCCCGTAAAGATAAGTGTTTTCCGAGCACTTTAACTTTGTTCTTTATGCTTTATTTGTTTTTTCTCTTTTCTTTACGTCAGGTCAACGTGTGGAAGTCTTTGTTTGGGAAGGAGGCTGACAAGCTGGAGCAGGCCAACGACGATGACAAAACTTACTACATCATAGAGAAGGAGCCACTAATCAACGCCTACATATCTGTACCCAAAGAGAACAGCAGCTTGAACTGCGCTGCGTTTACCGCTGGCGTCGTGGAAGCCATCCTCACGCACAGCGGCTTCCCTGCCAAGGTCACTGCCCACTGGCACAAAGGCACCACGCTCATGATTAAATTTAACGAGTCGGTCATCGCCAGGGACAAGGCATTGGATGGCAGATAAATAAAAAAGACTTTAGAGACTGCCTTTTTTTATGAATCTGTACAGGATGAGGATGAATCATCCAGTTCCAGGCTTGTGTTAATATATATGAAGTAACTGTGACTGAATGTCTTTGTGGAAACTAATGCAAGAATGGATGTGCTGAGCCACAGAAAAGAAAAGATGCAGCTGGTTTGTTCAAAATTTCAGGATTTATGGGTATGTTGTACATTAACAGTTGTAAATTACTTTTAAATATCATGGTGTTTCGTTGCTTGCAGTGATGCATTGTTGTAGAGCAATTCCTACTGCAATGGTGCAACCAACACAAAATTGTCATGTTTTTATCAGACTCTGTCGGCAGGAAGAATCCCACATGACACCTTCTGGTCCACATGAGAGCCTGCAGCATAGAATATTAGATTTATGTTCTGTCTATTATGTCGTCTAGATCGAGATACACACTCACTTTAATGTGACCAGGAAAATAGTAATGGCTCAGTTAAACTGTAATTATCTCCATTAAAAACAGTTAGATACAGCGTAATTGATTGTTTTCTCAATGGTCACCAATGATTTGTAAAATATACTGTATTTCACAGTTAGTTATAGACGAAGGTTTGTTTTCTGTTATCCATCCCAGTTCAACTCCAGCTACATTTTTCCCAGTTACAGTCAGGACTGCGGCTACTTGACAACACTGAGGTCATTTGTGTTATGTTAATTGTTATTGTCCAAACTCTATGTAGCTCTGTCACATGGTAAGAAAAGCTTCTTAAAGCGCCTCTAAAGTTCATCTACTCAAACACCCCTCGTAGTTTAAGGACAACCCTTAAAAAACGCTAACCCTAACCCAGGTATTTGGGTCTGTTTAAGGGGTTTTGGACCTCAATATATCAGGATACAGCCCTGCTCATGTGTTCTTGTGCTTATTATCAATACCACTGTTGATCTTGAATAAAACTGTTGAAAAAAAAAAAGGATTTTGATGTCAACTGTATTAATACAGACAAAATGCACGGATGAGTTTACATTTAAAAGCATGTAATAGTTTAAGAATGAATAGAAACAATTCTGCTATTTGGAAAATGATATGTCATGTGATCATCCCCCAGCTTCCAACTTTCAGGTGGTGGATTGACACAGTCGGATTAAGGTTTCACAATTTCATTGTGCATGAATCACTGCAAGCGTCTGTGTTGTCGCTATTTGTATTTCACATGAACATAGATTAAGAGGAACAGATGACACATTGGTTACAAAGGGAATGCAATTAATGATCATGAACACAAATACAGCTGCAAGAACTGACTTTAATTTCAGAATTCATGCTGTTTATTTTATATAAATCATAGTATTTTATTAACTTTTCTGTCACAGGGGCTATATTAAAAAAAAAGAAAGAAAGGAAAAAAAAGAATGTAGAACTTTATTTTGTAATTTCTAAACCCAGACAAGCTCCGCCCCCTGCGTTTGTTGTGTTTGGTTACCCAGCAGCAGCAGCGCGGAGCCAGTCAGCGGTCACGTGGTGGCGTCACGTGACCCGGAAGCAGCAGCAGCGATGTGTTGTTGTTTTGCTAAGGTGTCGTCCATACATTGCGACACCGAGCTTCTTCTTCTTCTTTTTTCTCTTTAGCTGAGATGATTTTAATCCAGACACTGCTCCTCACTCCTCTGTGATATTCCAAACATCTTTTTATTATTATCCACCGCCAACAACAACAACAACAACATGGCGTCTTCAAGTTACACCTGCATCCAGGACAGCGCCACAGGTATGTCACCTCTGCTGATGATGATGAATGCGTGAGTGTGTGTTACTCCAATTTTCGCGTGATTAAAAACTGACGTGACGTCATAACATCTCATTTGTGTCACTGTGATGGTGTGTGGTGGTTTCATTTAAACAATGACCGCCGAAGAACCAGATCTTAAAGGTGCACAACGACAATTTTACACCGTTAATGATGCTCTTAAGTGGTAAAAACACGAGGAAGTGTCAGTTATATGTGTCCTCCAAAGCTATTTAAAAATATATTGTTTCTAAAAGAGTGTCCTATGGGTCCCTATACTGTTCCTACATGACAGTGTCCTAAAGGGTGTCTTTAGAGGACATTATATTCACTGCTGTTTAGGAAAATGCGATAGAAAGTGATAATATTCTGGTTGTAAAGGATGTCCCTTCCCTCTATATGTATACACAGGTGTGTGAGAACGTTTAATAATCACCCACATGTTCTTATAACCAGACCTGATGTCCAATATAAACAGCCATAACTTATGCTAAGACACAAACGAGGTGCAGGCATCTGCGAGGATGGTCCATTGTGGTAGAGACTCTCCTTCCATCTAAAATCAACACATTTCCTTGTATTTCCCAGAGAAGGACCAGCTGCTCTCCTCCATGACCAATTACGGCTCCCAGGACCTTCTTGGGAGCGGGAGTCCTCGTCCCAGTGTCCTCGTGGGCTCTGGGCTCCACCGGCAGCAGGATGAAGAGGAGGAGGAGGCTCTGAGGAGGAAACTCAAGTACTTCTTCATGAGCCCTTGTGACAAGTATCACGCGAAAGGGCGAAAGCCTTTCAAACTGGGCCTGCAGCTGCTCAAGATCATCATCGTGACCGTGCAGGTTGGGTTACCATTGATCATCAAATCCATATTTTGACTCAGCCCTAGTCAAAAAGTATAGTGTTCTATACCGTCCTATGTTTGCGTGGCTGTTGACGTCCGTGTCTCTGCTCAGCTGGTGCTGTTCGGACTCAGCAACCAGATGGTGGTGACGTTTAAAGAGGAGAACACGGCGGCGTTCAAACACCTGTTCCTGAAGGGTTACCAGGACAGCACTCCTCAGGCGGTCCACACGCAGAGGGAGCTCTACGACCACATACACTTCGCCATAGAGCAGGTAGATGCCAAGTTTTTTTGTACACTACCGTCCAAAAGTTGGGGTCACTTACAAATGTCCTTATTTTTGAAGGAAAAGCACTTTTCTTTTTTTTTTGAATTAATCAGAAATACACTCTATACATTGTTGATGTGGTAAACGACTATTCTAGCTGCAAACGGCTGGTTTTTAATGGAATATGTACATAGGTGTATAGAGGCCCATTTCCAATGTTCCAATGGTACATTGTGTTTGCTAATCACGTTAGAAGGCTATTAGATGATTAGAAAAGCCTTGAAAACCCTTGTGAAATGATGTTAGCACAGCTGAAAACTGTTTGGCTGATTCTTTGACGAAAGGGCAAAATTATTGTTTTGAATAAAAATCATTATTTCTTATCTTGTCAATGTCTTGACTATATTTTCTATTCATTTTGCAACTCTTTTGATGAATAAATGTGTGACTTTTAATGGAAAACACAAAAAAATGGTATAGGTGACCCCAAACATTTTGAACAGTAGTGTAATGTGTATAATAATCCTAACACTTCTTGCAGCGTTAAAGCTGCAGTGCGTAACTTTTTGCAGATATTGTTTATGTTACTATTCTGCCTCCGTTTGGTTGTCGTGAGCAGAAACCATTGATTGGCAGGTGCAAAAAAGTGTTTATCCTGTAGAATGACTGTTTTTTTTTGAGCAATTAGGAAAGTTGTGGCAATTATTTTGTAGCTGTTTTTGCTTTACTGACATATTGTTACTGTCACACTGGCAAAAACGACATAGAGACTTGTTATTCCAGAGTCGTGCTGAGCTGATAGGCTTCATCATCATCGTGTCAACTGATTTGACCACGTTTTAACCTGTTCATATTTGAAAGTTGCACACTACAGCTTTAAAACCTACTCGGTTATTCTGGTTCTTTCTCTTTCTTTCTCTTTTTTCCGTCCAGTACATGGCTCTGCCTGAGCTCACGCTGGGACAGTACGCCTACGTGTTGGACGTCGGCTTCAACCGGAGCGCTCTCTCCCTCTGCCAGAGATACTTTCAGAGAGCCACCATTGACCCCGTCAATGACACCTTTGACATCGACCCCCGCGTTGTCACTTGTAAGATTCGCACCTTATTCTACGTGTCCGTGAACTCTGCTTATGCTACGTCACTAGCGAGTAACGACACAGCCCTGTTTTCATGCAATTTTCATGCATATTTACTTTGCCCTTAAGGAGGTGACTGTGAGTCACCGTGTCCCTGCAACCTTGCTCTACTTTTAGAGGCTTGGAATAGTTGCTATCATAGAAGACAGAGCATCAAAAGCTTTATTTCTACCTTTAGGCACACACACACACGCACGCACGCACACACACACACAGAGAGAGAGAGAGAGAGAGAAAGTGGTGATTTAAATGGTCTACTGATTTGGCAGAAGTGAAGCAAAACCAAGCAAAAAAACTGCAAGTAGCTGATTTATATACTTATGAGGAAGTGTATAAGTGTGGTTAAGGCTTCACGTGATATGGAATAAGATGATTTATTATGTGTTTCATAATATTACTTCCCCATGTGATAATTTTTAGTTCCTCTCATGCTATTTTCTGATTGTATTTGCCTTTTTTCTTCTTCTAGATTGTGTCGGAGTGAATCCACTGAGTTCCGGAAACGGTGACTACAAGAATTTCACTCTCCAGTTTTACAAGTGAGATATTGTTCTTTTTTTTTTAAAACATCAGATGAAAAACTAAATATATTTTCCTGTTTTACTGTGTTAATGTATCTCAATCAAATCTTTTTTGTTTTTTTTTCCAGGCTGATCAATATAACTATTGACTTCCAGCTGAAGGCCATTAACATTCAAACCATTATAAACAATGAAATCCCTGACTGCTACACCTTTGCCATCACGGTAACTTCTTTCTCTCCCATTTGTTGTGCTTCACTAACCAGAATAGATACACTACCATTCAAAGGTTTGGGGTCACCTATATAATTCTTTGGTGTTTTCCATTAAAAGTCACACGTTTATTCATCAAAAGACTTGCAAAATGAACAAAAAATAATAATTTTTATTCAAAATAATAATTTTGCCCTTTCGTCAAAGAACCAACAAAACTGTTTTCAGCTGTGCTAACATCATTGCACAAGGGTTTTCAAGGGTTTTCTTATCATCCAATAGCCTTCTAACACCGTTAGCAAACACAATGTACCATTAGAACACTGGAAATGGGCCTCTATACACCTATGTACATATTCCATTAAAAACCAGACGTTTGCAGCTAGTCGTTTACCACATTAACAATGTATAGAGTATATTTATGATTCGTATTATATTTATTGAAAAAAAAGTGATTTTCCTTCAAAAATAAGGACATTTCTAAGTGACCCCAAACTTTTGAACGGTAGTGTAAAATAAATCAGAAATGCAATCGAGTTGGACCTTTTAAACTAATGTAGTATATAACTATACCCAGAGATTTTACTGGTTTGTCCGTGTGCTATCAGATCTTCATGGACAACAGGGCTCACAGCGGCAAAGTTAAGATCAGTCTACAGAACCAGGCCTCCATAACGGAGTGTAAAGACCCCAACGTGTCTGGACACGGTGAGTAGCTCGCGGCGGCGGGGGCACATGATGGACACATGGTTTATGTAAACGCTCATTCTCCTGTCTCTCCACGTCAACTCTAATAATCCGTAATTTGATTCCTGCCTCGTTTTCTCCGCCTCTCTTCACTCTGGCAGCTGAGAATTATGCCCGGGAGTTCTTTGACGTGCTGGTGGCCGTCGTCTGTCTGCTGTCTCTGCTGCTGTGTGGCCGCTCCGTCCTCAGAGGCATCGTCCTGCAATATGTAAGATGACAGCCCAAGCTTTTTATGCAATATGAAACTTAAGGGGAGGGGTTTATTAGTAGAAATTGAATGTAGCGCACAAGGAGACATATTATACCCTATTTCTCCAAGTGAACCTCGTTCCCTGGTGTCTTAATGAACATGTCTGTGACATGCTTACTAACCCTGCTAACCCAGTTAGCATTTGGAAAAGCCATCATTTGCCGACTCTAGCCGGCACATTGCCGTCATATATAAACTGTAAATCCTCTGAGGCTGGAAGTTTGTGTAGAACTCTGTGCTGCACTATGCAGCCAAGAATAGAACACTTCGCCGACTTCCGCTCTTCCGGATACTATTGCCCTTGCCTGCACTCTCTTTGCCTACACGTAGGGCCTCCAGAGTCCCAAATATAAGTATAAAAATCATTCAAAAGTTTGATTTTGCACAATATGTCCCCTTTAAAATAGGAATTGTTTGGTTTTTGTGGCCTTAAATTCAATGTAAAAATAAGAGACGCTGTCTTGTGCTGCCATGTTTCTGAAGCGGCTCCAGGGGACAAACCAGCCAGAGCGTGCATTACATTTCATGTTTTAAAATTTTAAGCTTACTATGCAAACATGTGGAGGTCACTGTAAATCCCTCACACACTTGGGGAAACAAAGGAATCCTCTGTTTATTGCAGTCTCACCATTTCATGTCACTAATTCTTACACACTGGACCTTTTAAAAGGCAAACTTCTCTTCTCTTGATGAGACGCATTAAATCGGGTCAACCGCAGAATGTTTAGTGGGTTAGGAAATGAAAGGTGCCCTGTGGAGTTCTCCCTCTGAACACAGTGTCTGTTTATGTTTAAGCATTTGTGTCTATGCTCCAGTTCAAACGTGTTAAAAATGTTCTCCGCCTTGTAAAACATTTTATTTTCAAAGCCAAGACCGTTTGATTTTTTTTTTTTTTTACTTTGAAAGCATGTGATTTGCTTCATTCTCGGCTTATTACTGCGGAGCCCGTTTGTCTCTGTGCGGAAACGAAGATAATGAGCGTAAAACATTGTTCCACAGCTCCACTAATGGTCAGAAAATCTCCACAAGAACAACTGTTGTAAAAATGGGAAGCTAGAAATACAGTAATGTAGCACTAAGATTACATGCAACCTTTTTTTAAGAAGGTATTTATGCCACTGTGTTTGGTAGCTTTGTGCGCAACCAAGGTCTGATGAATAGGTCAGCGTCAACGCAAATTTGCGTGTGCAATCCAGTTTTCACACGTTTTTGCACGCGCAAAGCTTATGTAAGTCAGGCCCATGGTGAGGTTTTTCCAACTTTGCAAAGCTGCAGCACTTTTAGTTGCTGGAGGCCATGCTTTTTCCCACTGGTCTCATTCATTCATTCGTCATCTTGTACTACTTTATTCTCCACTTGAGGGTCATGGAGGGCTGTTGTCAATCTCTGCTGATGGGTCAAAGACTCTACAGGTCTCCAGTCCATCACAGGGCCACAAACAAACATCTACCCTCACACCTATGGTCACTGTAGAGCGTCCCTATTGTCCCAATCCCCCAAATCTGCATCTGTCTTTGGACTGTGGAAGGAAACCGGAGAAAATCACACGGGCAGAACATGCAAAACTCGGGTGGGTCTTCTTCAAAGGCAAGAGTTTCAAACCACTACACCAACCGCGTGGCCCTGGTCTCATTCATCAACATTAAAAATGGCTGAATACCAAGTGTGGTCAACTACTAAATGAATGAACGGGATCAGGGCCACATGGTTGGTGTAACACTGTTCATGGTTGGAACAAGGGGCCTTTCTGCAGTTTGCATGTTCTTCCCTTGTGTCTACCTCCAGGTTCTCTGGGTTCTCCAGGTTCCTCCCACAGTCCAAAAACATGCATAGGTTAAATTGGACACTCTTAATTGACCATAGGTGTGAGATTGGATGGTTGTTTGTCTCTGATTGACCCTGTGATGGATGCACTGGCGACCTGTCCACGGTGTGACCTCGCCTTTGGCTGTACGTGAGCTGGGATTGTCACCAGCAGCCCCGCGGCCCTCATATGTGGACGGTAACATGTAGATTAGAGCTGCGACTAACGATTATTTTTGTTTGCGTTGATTATTTTCTCCATTGATCGATGAATCGATTGGTCCATAAAATTTCAGAAAACGTTAAAAACGTCGATCAGCGTTTGTCAGAACTGGATGTGATGATCTTGTCGAATGTCAAACCAAAACTTGTTAAATAACAAACTTGAACATTGTGAAAAACACATTTCACAGGAATATGGCTTCTCACCTGTGAATCCTTTCATGAATTATCGAATCCTTTTTTTGCTTAAAACCCTTTCCACGTGTACGTCGCCCAGATTGGCGTTACGGGGGCCCCACCCTGGAGGCCCGGGAGTGGGGCTCGCAGGCGAGCGCCTGGTTGCCTGCGGGACACGGCCGGGTTCAGCCCGAAAGAGCGACGTGGGCGCCTCTTCAAGTGGGCCCACCACCTACATGAAGGGCCATAAGGGGCAATGTGATTTGGGTGGCAGTCGCGGGCGGGGGCCCCGACGGCCCAATCGCGGGACAACAACCCTAGCCAAACGAGTCAGTTTTAATGATTTCTTTGTTATGTGGAGCAAAGAAACAAAGAAAATATTCACATTTAAGAAGCTAAAACAATCAGAAATCTTGTTTTAATCAAGAAAAAAAGCTTTCTATCTTTCACTGGATTAAAATAACACAAATGATCACTGAGCAGAGATTAGCATCATGAATACAATTCATCGCTCTTCTTATTATAGGACTGGAGTGTAAAGACTTCATTGTCGTGTTATTAATAGCTTCGTTATTGTCTCCGTTCCCAGGAGTACGTGCAATATTTCAGCGACAGACTCGGCCGCAGCGTCGGCTGGGGAGAGCGGATGGAGTTCATCAACGGCTGGTACATTCTGCTCATCGTCAGCGACTTCTTCACCATCGTGGGAAGCTTCATCAAGATCGGGATAGAATCCAAGGTAACGTGTAGGTGTTATTTACTGAAACTGCCTTTTCACGACGCTGCCACAGAAATAGATTTAGCATCTCACCAGCAGCTCATTCAGTTCTTTGTAATAAAAAATAAAAAAAAAACACTGTGTCTGTGTTGTGATGCAGAATTTGTCATCGTACGATGTATGCGCCATCCTGCTGGGAACCTCCACTCTGCTGGTGTGGGTGGGAGTCATCCGCTACCTCAGCTTCTTTCAGAAATACAATGTATGTGAGACACACACACACATATACACACACACACTGGCACTGTGTCTGCCTTGCGGCTTTCTTTGAATTGTAAATGGATTTTTTGGGGGGTTTTCCCCTCCCTCCCTCTCGCTCTGCTCTAACCACAGATCCTGATTGTGACTCTGAGAGCTGCTTTTCCCAACGTTATCCGCTTCTGCTGCTGTGCAGCTGCCATTTATCTGGGCTATTGCTTCTGTGGATGGATCGTTCTGGGGCCTTATCATGCTAAGGTAGTGAACACACGCACACACACACACACACACACACACACACACACTCAGCAGTGTCTCTGACCAGAAATGATGTGGCATGAGTCATTCAGATCAGGCCACAGCGTACAGTACACGTCATAATTATCATAAAATATCTTACGGGAAGACGTGTGCACTATCGTTCAAAAGTTTGGGGTCACTTAGAAATGTCCTTATGTCTCGTTTGGCCAGTAGGGGGCCGCTGAAGTGGAAAAAAAAGAGTCTAACTTATTGAGAAAAAGACATCTGAATAACAATATTCATGATGATATTTCACATCATTTTAAAATGAAAGTGGTTGTTTTGATATGGATCAATATTTAGTTCACAATATAAAGGGATTTATGATGGAAAATGTATGTATTCATGAAAAAAACATACAGAAATAACTCCACATGAAATGGATTGATGTATGTATACACTACCGTTCAAAGGTTTGGTTCACTTAGAATTGTCTTTATTTTTGAAGGACAAATACTTTTTTTTTCAATGAATATCACATTAAAGGTGCATTATGTAATAAATCTAAAGCAACTGGCCATAAAATCCTCCTAATATGTCACAGAGACTCAGGAATAATGTTCATATAACAAACTGAACTCACCAACAACAACAGTACAGACAAAATATTTGCATTAAAAAAATATTTTGCAGACTGCAAATCATGTTTTGGCATGTGGCGCCACCTACCGCCGTCTACCAATCATTGCAGTCAGTAGAGTCTCAGCTGCCGAGCAACCACGGGTTGCCAGTTACGTCAGAAAACGAAACCAAAAAGACCTCGGTATTTTGAATTTGAATGTAGTAACCGTTTTTGGCCACATTCTTACATATGGCGCCTTTAAATGAATCAGAAATACACTCTATACATTGTTAATGTGGTAAACGACTATTCTAGCTGCATCCATAGAGGCCCATTTCCAGTGTTCTAATGGTACATTGTGTTTGCTAATGGCGTTAGAAGGCTATTGGATGATTAGAAAACCCTTGAAAACCCTTGTGCATTAATGTTAGCACAGCTGAAAACAGTTTTGCTGGTTCTTTGACGAAAGGGCAAAATTATTATTTTGAATAAAAATCATTATTTCTAATCTTATCAATGTCGACTATATTTTCGATTCATTTTGCAACTTCAACCCCAAGCTTTTGAACGGTAGTGTATAATTATTACTGGACAGGAAAAACTGACCTTTATTTCACATCTAAATCATCTTCAAAGAGGTCAAATAAACAGTTCTCTGTGTACCCGTGTGTCTAGTTCCGCTCCCTGTCCATGGTTTCCGAGTGTCTGTTCTCGCTGATCAACGGCGACGACATGTTTGTGACGTTCGAGGAGATGGAGCGCAGCGGCACGCTGGTGTGGATCTTCAGCCAGGTCTACCTCTACACCTTCATCTCCCTCTTCATCTACATGGTGCTGTCGCTGTTCATCGCGCTCATCACCGGAGCCTACGACACCATCATGGTATGGTACACAGTGTGTGTGTGTGTGTGTGTGTGTGTGTGTGTGTGTGTGTGTGCTTTGGTGTCATTGTTCCGTGTGACTTTTTTTGTTGTCGTTGTAATTCGAGCAGGATGTTGCTCGGTCAGTAAACCAATCTGGTTCATGTGTCAATTATTAAAGCAGCAGTAGTCGTGGTAAACGGAGCCTCTGTGACTCTGTGAGAAGTTTGTAACCTAATGATCGATGAGTCAACCTGACAGAATGAGGCCCAGCAAGTTCAAGAGTCATTCTAAACTCAGAATGGACTTGAAAATCAGTTCTCTGCATTACATGTTTGGTACAGAAATATCGTCTTTTACACCTAAACGAGTGGGTGAAGCTGTTCTTCCTGTTTCGCCAGTATAGGGTTTTGTCTTTTTGGATTCCAGTGAGTCATGTTCGACATCACGTACGCACCATAAACAAAAGAAAGCACCAGGAGGCCTATACTGACAATGTCATGATGGTTCTACTTTTATATAATGTTATATAATGTTCTTTTATATCAGTCTATCTTTAAAAATCAGCAGCAACTGAACCATTTCAGATTGGACACTCTAAATCAGAGCTTTTCAAACTGCACCATCTGCACTGTCAGAAGACTACTACTAATACTAAATATTACCATGGAATTACATTTTCAAGCATTTCTGGTGTCTTAATTTACAGTAATTTTAGATTTATTGATTTATTTGCATCACAAATATGTTAAGATTGTGAGGTATGTGTCCTTCCATATCAAAACGAGCGCTTTTACTTTGAAATTCTGCAAAATATCATCATGAAAGTCTCTAATTGTGATATCATGATGGAATATTGTGTAGGAAAAAAAGTGGTTATAGTGATGCTTTAACATGGTTGCTAAGAAGCTGCTAAGAAAGAGGATGACTGACTTCTTCCTGTTTAGCCAGTATAGGATTTTGTCTTTTTTCCATTTTTTTCCCCCTCTAGTGAGTCAAGTTTCGACGTCACGTACGCACCATAAACAGAAGAAAGTCACGATGGTTCTACTTTTATTTAATGTTCTATTATATCAGTCTATCTTTCAAAATTAGCAGCAACTGAACAATTTCAGATTGGACACTCTGTTACTATTAAAACACGACCCCGCAACCTTCCTTTAAACACAGCATTTGTGGCTACGGTGATAGAATATAGACAGAATTTAATACTAAATATCATAGAGTGTCTTAATTTACAGTCATTTTAGATTTATTGATTTATTTTGCATCACAAATATGTCATGATTGTGAGGTATGCGTACTTCCATATTAAAATGAGCACTTTTACTTTGAAATTCTGCAAAAAATATCATCAGGAAAATCTCTGTTGTGTAGGAAAATGGGTTTATAGTGATGCCTTAACATGGATTTAATTTAAACAGATTATTAATCCTACTGATTTTGGTTGATTAGCTTCACTAAGCCTCACTTGTACTAGCATTTTGTGCAAATTAGCACTCATTTGTGCGATTAGTATGCACTGCACAGACAGTTTATGATGTGATGCTATCATGAAGAAAATGTTCAGCCTTTTGTTTGTTTGTTTGTTTGTTTGTTTTTGCCCCACAGGCACAGACACAGGAGCAGGTGCGCATCACTGACCTGCACGCCTTCATCGCCGAGTGCACGGACACTCCCAGCTCTGGAAAGTTCCGCGGGCCTGAGGGGTCGTCGTGCTCTTTCCTCTGCTGCTGTGAGTGGTGAGGAGGAGGAAGAGGAGGAGGAGGAGGAGGAGGAGGAGGAGGAGGAGGAGGAGGGAGCACAAAGGGAGTAAGTAGTGTCTTTGTGGATGGGAGAGAAAGAGATGCCATATTTCCAGTCCAGTGGCAGCTCATTGCAGCTTCACTCTTTTCCCCCAGAAAGCCAACAGAGACGATGATTGAGAGTGAGCGAGAGCGACTGACCTTGGAACACAGTGTCCTCTCTGTGCCCGTCTTTGAATGTGTGCATTTAGATGTTGCTACGGAACAGTAGAAACGCACTGTACAGTCACACACACAAGCGCAATTACCTGTGTTTGTAGTGTATGAATAATTTATTCTCTCTCTCTCTCTGAATTTTTTTTTTTGAAGTGCCAGGAAACACATTTATCGCCTCAGACTGGAAGCAGCGTCCACCGAGTAAAATGGACGCTCATTTAAAATGCTCCACTATGTACAGGGTTTTTATTGTTTTATTGTCCAAGTGGCTGCTTATTTAGTGATTATCTATATATATTTATGTATGTATATACATGTATATATGTATGTGTGTGTGTGTTGTCTGGATCTTCTGGACAGACGGGGAATGTTAAAAAGCAGATTGATTATTAACTGGTGAATGTATGCGTTAGCTGCTGCCACATTTTCAGTCAAGTCGGTCCATTCCCATTTTCATTCTCTGCTCATGTTCACCTGTGACGAGGCCCCGCAGTCGCTCATCAATAATGTATGAGCTGTTTCTGCTGCACAGAGTCTGGGTTCTCTCTCTCTCTCTCTAATGCACTGCAAGGTTGAGGCTTTTAAAGTGACTCAAAAAAAACTCTATACAAAAATCAGGATTCAAACAATGTCACGTGATACGGAAGCGCATTGCATTCACTTGAAAAAAAGATTGGTTTGTTTTAGTATTTATTTCTGTTTTCCTGTGGGAATTTGAAACAATTAACACATTCATTCCTTTATTGTGAGTTCGATTTATACTAACATGGACGGCTTGTTTAGTTTAGTGTTTAGTTTAATCAAAGTTTTGATTAAACCCTTTAATCTGGGTTCAAGACACTGGGAGATCAGTCCTGTCCTTAAGTCACATAGATGTATTAGCATTAGTTTGTCGACTTTACGCAGGTACCTTTGCACTTTGCACCATAAGGTCTATGGGAGTCACCATAAGGTCTATGGGAGTCACCATAAGGTCTATGGGAGTCGATGGGAGTCATCATAAGGTCAATGGGTGTCACCATAAGGTCTATGGGCGTCACCATAAGGTCTATTGGCGTCACCATAAGGTCTATGGGCGTCACCATAAGGTCTATGGGAGTCACCATAAGGTCTATTGGCGTCACCATAAGGTCTATGGGCGTCACCATAAGGTCTATGGGAGTCACCATAAGGTCTATCGGAGTCACCATAAGGTCTATGGGAGTCACCATAAGGTCTATGGGAGTCACCATAAGGTCTATGGGCGTCACCATGAGGTCTATGGGAGTCACCATAAGGTCTATCGGAGTCACCATAATGTCTATGGGCGTCACCATAAGGTCTATGGGCGTCACCATACGGTCTATGGGAGTAACTTGCAGTTTGGAGGTTCTCGTGAGAGTTCTTGATAATTCAGGAAAAAAAATACTCGGAAAAACTGAAAAGAATTAGCACGAAAAACAGAAAAAAATTACTCAAAAACAGAAAGAAAATAGCATGAAAATCCAAAAAAAAATTTACTCCGGAAAACAGGGGGGGAAAAATTGTCAGAAAAACAGAAAAGAAAAGAGCGTGGAAAAAATAAAAAATAAATGTAAAATTAATAATAAAAAAAAATGTAAATGCGCTTCCGTAACGTGACACTTGATGTTAAATGTTTTGTCGTAAACTTCATCTCATTGAGTTCCACTCTGCTGCCTTTCACAAAGGCAAAGAGCGCTAACTCATCCAAACTGTGCTGACACATGGTAAAATCTTAATATTATGCCTTTTTTATCATAAATTATCATATTTCAATACAGGGAACATGCCTCAACAATCAAAATGTAAATTATTCTCGTCTCCGTCTTACTTGACTGTGGTTCCACTGCACTGATCTCAGCGGCGTTCATTGCATCTCGTGTTGCTGTTTTATTTTTCCGTTGTGTTTTAATGATTAGCTTCTGCCTTATTTATATTTTATAACAAGCTCAATTACATATTATAGTCAAGATAAGATGAGAAGTGGATAATTAGCTTTAATTCCGCCTCACCACCAGCTAAGAAGCCACTGAAATGTTCAGAGTTCACTCTATTTTCTTCATGCTGTTTTCTTTTTTTTTTAAAAACTGGACATTTCTAATGTTAAATGATGTTTCATGTCAGAAAGCACATCTTTATTATTGAAAAGAAATATCACTGTTATTATATTATTATATAGAATGGTGTTGAAATGCATGATGTTGTTCCAGCATGCTGTGTTGGGGTCAAACGAAGGGCGCTGACACAGAGACGTTCACTGCACAAAAATCTCATCAGGATATAAAAGGGAACAAAGAGGATTTGAGATGCTACACGTGTGTTTGTTTGCGTTTGTTTACTTACGTTGACGGATATTGTTTACAGGTCACGTCTGTGTCCGTTTTTTCTGACTCGTTTGCACTTGATGAAGACTTATGTAGAGCTTCCTTTGATTTAAACGTGTCACCTGGGAGCTGTACGGCCAAATGGAATGAACCACTGTGTGTGATTCATCTGTTAATGTTCCACTGGGAAGGTACTCGGATGCATTATTGTGATCGACTCGCAGCTACGTATATTATTGTTGCACTCTTTATTCTGCCTTATTTATTTATTTTTGATCTCATTTTGACAGGGTTTTGCTAAATTAGTGTTTAGTATGAAGTGTTGAGTTCATGTTTAGTCGAACGTTGTACAGCTTTTTACCCTCATTTGTATTGGATGTTTTCAGTGACGATGCTGCTTTCTGAATGAAAGTGCAAAATAAACTGGAAACTAAAGTGAAGTGGTTTGGATTAACCATTGTGGTTTTTTTTTTCTCAATCCACAGCTGGGATTTATTCACAATACAGTGTTACTGGAGAGCTCAGTGACCCAAATTCTTATTTATAGTGGTCTGTTTAAGAATTAGTGTCACAAAATACCCCCACAAAATGTAGAAAGTAGATTAGTCCAATAGTGTAAACTTGTTTGTCTCTATATTAGATTTAAAGAGGACATATTATACTCTATTTCTCCAAGTTAAACTAGTTCAGACTCACTAAATAATCAAATCTCCGCAACAGTAACTAAGTACAATACTTGAGTCAACACGTCTTTAAGTAAAATACAAAATCCTGAAAAAAAGTATTCAATACAGTAACTTGAGTAAATGTATTTAGTTACTTTCCACCGCTGGGTGTTTCTTTCCACTCCTGTATGCTGTGGTGCTTTGACGCCACTAGAGGGAGCGAGCAGGGTCTGTCTGCAGCCACCATGCAGCTCAACCAGTCACAGAAAAAAAAAAAAAAAATCAATGCAATCCATATAGGCGATGAAGAAACAAGATGAAGCTTAAAACGCAGGCACTTTGAGGAGCGGCGGCAGAGCGACGCATTAAGAACGAGCGCAGTTTGCTTCCTCCATTAAAGATAAATAATGCTGCACATGCACAGAGTATAATTAAAGTGCTTCACCTTCAAAAAAAATGAGCCATTATCACAAACTGTCTCACCTCTCAACACAAGGTTAGCAGCAACAGAGTTGCAGCCAAAGACTTGCAAGGCACATAATACTGCACACACCCAGTCCTCTTAGTGCGGTGGAGTGGTACAGTTAGTCCAATATGCTTAGTGCTGCCATGCATTATTTACTCCAGGAGGCTTCCATGGCTAAGACAAAGCACTTAGAATCAGAGTGACAGGAGCTGGTCAGCCTGCCCTGGACTTCATCAGGTTTCAAGGTAGAGCTGAATAAAAAATAAAGACTCGAAGTCGACCTTTTGGCCACTACCCAGTTAAATGCATTGACATGGCAAACCCCGCCTTCATTAAATGATTAAAAAAACAACAACAGGAATATGAATCCTGAGTTTACAGGTTGACATGTTGTTGCATTTGCATTGGAATTCATGCACATACACGATCTATAATAAAGTGTGCATTAGTGAGGTTTTCTCGTGTGTTCTCTGTCTGTGCGTCCCCTTTCATCAGAGGCGCAGCTTGTGAACAGGCAGGGCAGGCAACTGCTTGGGGCCCCCGAGCCGATAGGGGGCCCCCCCGACACTCAGAGCACTGAGGGCTGTTTTTACTGAAATGTGCAGTGACCAGCCGCCTCCCCGTCCCCCTTAAACAACAATGGGCGATTTGCAATGACATCTCAGTAGGAAACCTCCCTAAAGGGGCCCCACCTCACTTTAACCTGTGTGAAGTTATCGTTCTGCAAGTTGGAAAATGAAGAGGATTATTTACAGTGTAATGCATATCTTTTTTTACTCAGTTTATATATGTTATTTTCAATTATTTACAGTATTTTATGATTCTATATATTTATATTGTTTTATAATGTGGGTTCTTTGCAGTGTAATGTATATTTTTTGACTAAGTTTATATTGTTTTTTAAAAGCTATTTACAGTATTTTATTGTTCTTTACATTTATATTTTCACATACTTTTTAATTACAAGGTTTTTCCATGTTATTTCAAGAAAAAAAAATATTTTGAACTCATACATTTTTCGTTGGTGTCAGATTATTTATAACATAATGGTGATGAACACTGGTTGGAAGGAAGGGCACCCAGGGAATTTTTGCTTAGGGCCCCTACAGACTCTAGAATCGCCTCTGCCTTTCATGTGTTGCTGTCAGCGAGTGCAGAAGAAGGAAGCATTCTGCATGTTAATGATATGCTGTGCTGGCATGTTGTTGTGCTCTTCAGGGAGTGAGCTCTGTGCAGAAGAAGAGAGCAGCCACACCGGCGAGTGCGTGAACCTGTGTGTGTGTGTGGTGTTTACACACAAACACAAACACAAACACACATGGCCATATAGAGTCGCAGAGACATAATTATGTTCACATTAGCGACGTGAAGTGTTTTACGTTTGCACAATAACACGTCTCGTGCATTGTGGAGCCACTTGAGGGAGTTGATGATTTATGAATATCTGGAGAAAAAAGATGGCAGCTGTGCGTGATGCGGTGGGTGTGTGCTCTGGGTATCGTGCCCCCTCCCTTCTTGTGTGTTTTTGTTGTGTTGTTGTAAGGTCGACTGGTTAGTATGATAAGCATAATCTGACTGTACAGAAATCTTATACTAATACTATACTTTAAAGGTGCCATATGTAAGATTGTGGCCAAAAACGGTTACTACATTCAAATTCAAAATACAGAGGTCTTATAGGTTTCGTTTTCTGACGTAACTGGCAACCCGTGGTTGCTCGGCAGCTGAGACTCTACTGACTGCAGTGATTGGTAGACGGTGGTAGGTGGCGCCACATGCCAAAACGTGATTTCAAAACATAAATATGATTTGCAGTCTGCAAAATATTTTTTTTAATTCAAATATTTTGTCTGTGCTGTTGTTGTTGGTGAGTTCAGTTTGTTATATGAACATTATTCCTGAGTCTCTGTGACATATTAGGAGGATTTTATGGCCAGTTGCTTTAGATTTATTACATAATGCACCTTTAAGTATAAGGTTGTTGTGTGAGGTCGTTGAAGACCGTCTGACCGGAGGCCCCAGGGTTTTTCGGAGAGTTTGACTGAGTGCCAGCTCTTTTTGTTGCTGTGGCTGCCCCAGCTGGACTGTTGGTCAGGGGGGGGGGGGGGGGGGGACAATGAGATAAATAACACGGGAACTGTGACACAGGGTACACACACACAGCCCTGCCTCTTCCTGCCTCTTCCTGCCTCCGCTGCCGCACACATAACTGCCTATGTGTGTGTGTGTGTGTGTGGAAAAAAAACCCACCTTCCGCTCTTTGTTGAGCCTGGTGGACCGTGCCAATACGTCCATCAGCATCAAGCCAGCAGGCACCTCAAGGAATCCCACCCTCTTCCTGCTGTCTCCATCCCATGTTTGCTTTCACACCTGCGTGATCACATCCACTATGAAAATACATTATAGCTGCAGTACAGTACAGAGCATCTGTTTTTATTACATTCATATCTATACTTTATATATACCTTTATATTATTATTATTATTATTATTTCTATTCTGCTAATTATTATAATAACGACTAATTATGGGTGTGATGACCTTGAATCATGATTCAATAGTAAGAAACACTTAGTTTACATTTATCGCCATCTTTTTTCATCAATGAATGTGTTTTTAGCTTAAAATAAATTTCATTTTAATTTACTCTTCTTAAATGTGAATATTTGCATGATCACGTGCACTTTGAAAATACACATACAGCTGCAGTACTGTATAGGGCATCTGTTTTTATTACATTCATATCTATATTTATACATTTAGATCTTGTTATTATCATTTCCATTCTGCTAATTATTATAATAACGACTAATGGGTGTGATGACCTTGAATCATGATTCAAAAGTAAGAAGAAAACAAGGGCTGCTACTACTTTTCTACTATGTGTTTTAGTTTAAAATAAATTATTTAATCTTCTCAAATTAAATCTACAACAGCAAAGATTTAAGATTATTCACCCATTTCTGACATGTTATGGGCCAAACAGCCAATCAATTCATCAGGAAAATAATCATAAAGAAAATACTTCTATCCCTAGAATAAAAAAAAATTCACTCCTTTGAGCTGTAAAGCAGACTGAAGTCAGTCCACTCAAACAAAACTTCCTTTGGGAATCTGAAAAACATAGATAGACACCAAGCAATGAGGGTCTTTTTCCAGCCAGGTGCATTGCCAGAGTAGAAGCAATGTCTGGCCAAATCCCCCCACACCACCACCACCACCACCTTCAGCGTTTGGAAAAGGGTGCACCGTCGTCTCCAGAACGGAGCAGCACACACAAAAGCCTGGCTCATGTAGACACTGGGATTGGTGGCTGCTGTGAGCAGCAGCAGCAGACAGACAGACAGACATACAGTCAGACAGACATACAGTCAGACAGTCAGACAGTCAGACATACAGTCAGACAGCATGCCCTCTCACACTCTCTCGCTCTCTGATGAAAAGCCCCGCTCTGGTGAGGAACGTGGCACACAGAAACAAAAGCATTTAAGCCATGAAACAACGCCCCTCAGTGACTGACTCATTGTGACTGCAGAGAAAACACAAGACTTAAGACTGTCACACTGTATCTGCTGCTGATGAGATGAGCTCAGCTGGTTTCTTCCCATTTTCATCCCGAGCATCAGCTCTAAACATCTACGATTGCTGTATTAAGACAAAGGACGTAATTTGGGTGTCTCCTGGAAATATCTTGTATAAAAATATATGTAAAAGTGTGTAAAATAATCATGTCGCAACAGGTCTGATGTGCGTTTGAAGTCGCCACAATGAGGGAGCGACAGACAATGAAGGCAACTTGATGCATGTGAAGCGGCTGTAATGCACCGTTTAAGAGAGAGTGATGTGTGTGTGTGTGTGGGTGTGTGTGTGTGTGTGTGTGTGTGTGTGTGTGTGTGTGTGTGTGTGTGTGTGTGTGTGTGTGTGTGTGTGTGTGTGTGTGTGTGTGTGTGTGTGTGTGTGTGTGTGTGTGCAGTCATGCATGGAGGGAAAAAAAAGAAGAAGAAGAAAAGGGCTTGAAGAGGGTAGAGAAAGGGGGTGCAGGGGCCTGCGAGGGAGGGCAACAGACAACCGGGAGAAACTCAGGCAAGACAGTAGGGTGACTTGCAAGGGGGTGACATCATCCCCCATTTGAATAATCCCCCAGCCTGTGAGGCAATTGGCTGCAGCGGGAGAAAGCAGGGTCCCCCTGCTATTCGCTATTCACCCCTTTCAATTTCAGTGTGGCGCGCTTCGGTGACGAATGTTGCCTTCATGGTCTTGCAGAAAGCTCCTGGAAGAAGAAGAAGAAGAAGAAGAAGAAGAAGAAGAAGCAAAGGGTAAGTCATTTTTATTTGTTCAGATTTAAGCTTTCAGCTGCATTTATTGTAGTATTATTATCACTATTTTATTGTTATTCATAAAGGTAAATGGACCTCTGTAATCATACTTACCGGATTAACAATATATATGTTGTTGTCAGTGATGTTTCTATTGAATTTTTTTAATAATACATTATGTCTGTAATGGTTGAACCTAATAAATGTATTTAATTTAAAGCTGCCATATGTAAGAATGAGGCCCAAAACGGTTATTCAAAATACCGAGGACTTTTAGATTTCGTTTTCTGACGTAACTGGCAACCCGTGGTTGCTCTGCAGCTGAGACTCTACTGACTGCAATGATTGGTAGACGGCGGCAGGTGGCGCCACATGCCAGAAACATGATTTCAAAACATAAACATGATTTGCAGTCTGCAAAATATTTTTTTTTATGCAAATATTTTGTCTGTACTGTTGTTGTTGGTGAGTTCAGTTTGTTATATGAACATTATTCCTGAGTCTCTGTGACATATTAGGAGGATTTTATGGCCAGTTGATTTAGATTTATTACATAATGCACCTTTAACTGTTGTATTTCACTTAGGTGTGTAAATACTACTGGGCATAGCTGGAACTAACCTGTAATGGATCCACAGTGAACCGATGACCCCTATTAACATTCGGCGCATTACTTCAGTGTGTGTAGCATGTTAATTATACTCATGTTGAACCTCTAGACACCAAGGAATGATAATGTGCAATAACAGTGCAGGGCCACCATGACTTTATTTGTTTTTAGCAACGCTATAATGAACCAAACAAGTCAGGATTATTTCTCAATCACTTTAGTGAAACACATCCAAATACAGGAAACTGTATACAGTAACATCTCTGCTCTCTATGGTACACTGACCACAGTTTGAGAACCTTACCATCAGTGGTACATTAGCTTCCTCTAGTGGTACTTGGAGGAAAATAATACAGAAATACTGTTATATTTCCCAAAATGTTATGCTATGTTTTTATTTCTTTATCAAATAATTGCATAATCCGCTGCTGGTGAATCATTAGAAGACATGACGGATAATTGGAGCCACAGACCCTTGAACTTGCAATTCGGCTTAGCTGACGCTGCTATGCTAAGCTGTAACCATGGATGTATAATATGAACAGGGTTAAGGTTAGGCTAACCCTAACACACCACGGCGCGCGCACAGCATACTAGCTAGTGGTGCTCGATAAATTCTCACCGGGCAGCACAGGTGGCCTACGCTAGTTCCGTGTTGTAGTTATGTTATCGCATCCTCAAAAATAGAAATATTTCAAAGCGAAACTGAAGTTTATGCATGTTTTAAATAAAAGTAACGTTAATAGATTTTTAAGACCTTTCAAAATTGTATTTAAGACCTTTGATGAGATTTTTGGAGAATTTAAGACATTTTAAGGCCTTAAATTCAGATTATTGGATTTAAGATTTTTTAAGACCCCGCGGATACCCTGATCTCACACTGAAAATATAGCATCTTATGAAAATAATAATGAAAAAAAATCTAATTCTGGGCCGGATTCGACTCTCTGGTGGGCCAGTTTTGGCCCGCGGGCCGTACGTTGTAAAGGGGTGTAGCTAATAACGTGTTTTATTTTATTTTATTTAAACAAAACACGTTATTAGCTTCTTTCTCTTCTTCCGATTTTCTTCACGGGCACCTGAAGGCAGCAGCCCCTCTCCTCCGCCTGTCCATCCATCCGTTCACCGGTCTACGCTGTGTGTGTGTGTGAGTGTGTGTGTGTGTGAGTGTGGTCTGAAGCGTCATTCTCCTCTTTTCTTCCTCTCAGCGTGTGAACGCGCATCACTTGAGAGAAACGGCGCCGGAGACCCACAAGTTTCTTGTCCTTGTCTGTCGGCTCAGTTCGGCTCGGCTCGGCTCGTTCCACTCCGCTGTCTTTTCTTCTTCTTCTTCTCCATTTTTATCCCCACACTCTCCTCCTTCTTCTTCTTCTTCTTCTTCTTTTTTTGTGTGCCGTATCTTTTGTGGCTCGAGGATCCGCTCGGGGTGTTCACGCTAACACTGGGCGTAGCTGGGAGAGAGAATTTTGCTAGCTCTGCCGCTGCACTGACTGACTGACTGGTAAGGACGAGATTGTTTTAGCGGTAGCTAGCATGCTAACGCCACATTAGGTGTCGCGTCTCTAATTGTCATGAATTAAAACTGACTTTGTGCTTCTTTTTGCTGCCTGCTATTGCAAATGTGAGAGCCTCGCGTGTCCTACACGTCATTTACTTGTAGCTGCTAATTTTCCACACACCTAACTTCGCGTAGGAATTATCGCTATATGTCATTATGAATGACTATTTTTTAGCTAAATATGCCACATAAACAGATTTGGTGTTATTTAATACACGTAATGGCTGAACCGTGCTCGCTTTTCACTTCGTCTGGAAAGCGTCTGATGGGGCGGTGGCAGACAGCGTGAGGGAGCTGGAAGAAGTGCTCAGCAGGTCTTTTGGTGTTAATCTAAAGCATATTATATGTTTAAATGAACGCCGTTTAAAAAAAAAAATGTTTACAGGTCACTTTGCCCCTTTTTGAGTGTGAATATTGAGTCTGCTTTGGCTCTTTTTGTGAACTTTTTGTTCCGATCTCGCCTCCCTCTCCATCCTCCATCGCGGGTGCCCATTGTTCTGCGCCGGGGCCCAGTGTTGTGTGAGACATGTTGCAGTCGCCTATAGTAAATGAGCCGATGCTCATACTCACTTTACCCTTTAAACAAGCAGAGTTTACAGTTGAAAGCATTTGTAGAAGCAACAATTCCATCTGATGCTTTTGGAGGTTTAACCCAAAAGAATGTTTTTGGGCCAATTCCAATTCCTATCTTAACCCTCAAACTCAACCCTTAATCTGAACTGGCCCTCAAAACCAAGTGTTGAGGGTTATTTTGTCACCTTAGAAATGAGACACCCCTTAAATGCAGATACGTCTTCAGACTGTAGGGGGCAGAATAACGCGAAAGCTGCGTCCAGTCTGTCAACTCCCAAAAAAGAAGAAGAAGAAGATCGCATTTACGTCAGGATTATTTATTACGATCCGTTTGTCAGTCAAGTTATTAGGTTGTCAGTTAGTTATAAGATGATACTCATACAAATACCACAACCACGGACATATTCAGCTGACAGTTACCACACACCACGGCTTATTGAAAAGTAAACCATAGCAAACCATCGCTTGTCCGCACCGGCCGGCTGTTGACAAAGATCGTAAAATAAAAATAAATGTTGCGCAACAATGACGTCAGTTATCCATAATATGGGCCTAAACTAAGATAATACAATGGTTTTCATCATTTTTATATCTCTATTAACAAAGAAAATACTTAATTTGTAGCGTACTCGTTTCGCTGCTTTCGGCGCCATCTTTGTTATGGCAAAACGCGCAATGCATTCTGGGTAGCCCTTGCTCCCGAGGGTGGTCTCGGAAAATCTCAATATTGAGGGCGTTACAGCCCTTAAACTTGCCCCTCAACTTAATTTTTCTGAGAATCGGGACAACACTTGCACTAGCGGGAGCGCACATTTCTGAGATTGAGGGTTAAGCAAGGAATTGGAATTCGCCCTTTTACAGAGACTTCATCTGGCATGTAATCAGTGGTGATTAATGCCACCCCCCCCCCCCTCAAAAGTGATCAGCTATTGTGGAGTGTGAGTTGAGGCTGGAGGGGGTGCTGCTGTAGCTGAGCCTTTTTTGGTGAGTGAATACAACAAGACAGATTACACTGCTCTCTGCACAACAATAGGGAAGAGAAAAAAAAAAAAAGAAGCGCTGCCAGCTCCCAAAGCCTGTCCAAGAGAGAGCATTTTATAAACGGCAAACATGCAGATATATATATAAAAAAAAAATCTTTATCCTTAACCCACAGCTTCATCCGCTTCCTCCGAGGTGCCACAGACGGCGACATAGATTGTCTCGCGCTTTGTGGCCGCAGTGGGCACGGGTCAGGGCCAATGATGTGGGGTGATCGACCATGGGGTATTGATGTCAGCCTGAGTAAATGGCATCCCAGGGCGACTAATATGAGCACTTTTTTTTTGTGCCGCACAGGGCTTGGAGCCACTTCAGGACCTCTTTAGTCAGAGGTGGGCTAAGCCCCCCCCCCCCCTCCAGCTAGTCCACAGTCCACACCCCCAGTGCGTGGATGAGAGAAAGGCTGACTCACAGTGTTGGTGGATGAGGCAGGGAAATGGAGGACAGACGGGCAGCGTAATGCAATAACGACAAATCAAATTTAGCTGCCATTATAAGAAGCATTCTGTTCTTATGAAGTTATTTTAAAGATTAGGCGGGTGAGGATTATGACCACAAGGATTCTGTGTATGTGTGGAGGATTATTCTTACTATACTGATAAATGTGTAAAAGCCTCAGTTGCGACGTGTGGACTGCACTTTCTTCTGCTTTGTGTTTTTTTTTTAATCATGATTCCTCACTCGCTCTATTGTTATGAGTAGACTACAGTTAATTGGAGGAGCTAGAATAAAGGAGGCGAGTGTCTACGCTGTGAGACAGTGAGAAGAATGAGAGCAGACTGCCACTGTCTGAAACAATCCCTCTCACACAGAGATGCTGGAATCGTGATTCATTTTAAAGCGGGTTAATGATCACTCATTTAGTAGCTTTAATTCATGATAATCAGACTGATAATAAGTGTCATAAATTAGATTTTTAAGTCTTAAGCTCTTAATCATTTCTAATATTGTAGTCAAAGAAATTTAAATTCTATTTTTCTTTAAATTTAAAGAACATTTTTGTCAGATTTGTTAGATAAGTGAGGGTGTTATTTTCACCCCCAAAGTCATAAAATTATAGGTACACAATGACGGTCCTTGGTTTCAGTTCTAGATATTCTAGGTTTTTTGTGTAACTACCTGCATATAATAACTGTCAAAATTTAGATGTACATTTTAATAGAGCTGGAACAATTAAGCGATTATTAATCGATTACTTAAGTTAATCGTCAACTATTTTGATAATCGATTAATCGGTTTGAAGCTTTTTTTTCATGATTAAAACGAGATCTCTGATAGTTTTAGCTTCTTAAATGTGAATATTTTCTTTGTTTCTTTGCTCCACGTAACAAAGAAATTGTTAAAACTAAAATCGACAGATTAATCGATTACGGAAATAATCGTTGGTTGCAGCTCTACCCAACATTGTGAGAACATACGTGAAGGTTATCACCAGATAATGAATTCCAAATAGAATGTCTTTCATGAGCTTGTCTTTTAGGGGCAATTTAAATTTTAATGACCTGTTTTACCCCCCAGCTGGCTCCTTGACCCCTGCCTCAGTCTTGAGAGAGGGAGATGATTGTTGCATTAATAGATCTCTGTATTAGTTTGTGCTTAGCCTAAGGACTGGTGTTGGGGTGTGTGTGTGTGTGTGTGTGACTCAGAATGAAACCCCCTCCCCAGCTTTCAGTTGTGACAAGGGCAAGCCTGTGCTTTTGGTCATCCACTGGCTTCTTTTCAGCCTGAACCTCGTGACCCTTGCTCTTTAAAAAGCCCTGGCAACGGCGGCACAATAATGTCTTGTTTTGAGATTATCAAAACAGCAACAGAAACTGTGTGTTTGGCATGCGTTTCCGCCGCTGTTTTCTGGGTGATTGAGGTTTGCAGGAAACCACCAGGGGCACCACGGTCAATTTGCACAGCGAAGATAAAGCAGAGATAAACTTCCCCCCGTCGCCTGTGCTCGCAGTCACAGTAGCGGCCGGCGGTGTCACAGTTGTCGGGGCATGCAGTTGGCAACTGGCGGCGCGTGGCTTTTGAGGCTGCATTTTGCCAGCAGCTGCAGTAATTTTCTGTGTTTGGACGCTCTGAATTCCTCTGGTGGGAGGATGGATAATGGATGTGGTTCACAGCCCTGTTGCTAGGCTTCAAGACCAAAATTTTTATGGCACAGCGTGGTTGTTTGGTGTGATGCAGCCTTGGAGATGGTAAAATGCGGCCAAAATGACGTTTTCTGTCAGAAATCCACCATCTTGTATTTATGCTGGCGTTGCTGTACGTCTACTGGTTTGGCCTGGTGTCTGATGAGGTCATAATTATTCTGGAGGATGCCCAGCGTGCCCTCACCATCGCCCAGTGTGGAATGACAGGCATTTGTGCCAGACACTGTTGCTGACACAATGATAGACTACTTATATTATACGCAGCTGTAGAGGCCAATTTGTTAGCCTGTCATTTCAATTTCTCTTGGCGATATTGAAACCGAGTCTGGCGTTCTCCGTGCACGTGTTTGTATGCTGTAAGGATACGCCATTATCTCTGTGTGAAATGTTAAATGTACTTGGTCAGATCGGCATTTTAAGAGCGGCCGTTTCCTCCAAAAAGCTGTAAGTTAGTAGGTGTTAGCGTGGTCAGCCGCTCAACCTGTCCGTCTTCCTTTGAGAGATTGGATTCCATCTGGAACGTGCCTCGTTGCACTTCAAACGCGATGACATAATCCTCTTACGGACACGGCCCGTCCCGCTCCTACTTTGTGTTCATGTGTCCGTGTCTCTCGTGCAGTATCTCAAGAGAGCACCAGAGCCTCTCGGGCGTGTTGCTGCCACTCCACGTCCAGATGCCTCGGTTCTGCCCTCTTCCTCCGTCTCTGTATCTGCTCTATCTGGTGTCAGTGATCCAAGCCACCAGCTGGTCCTGGGCTGGCCTGATCTCATTTACCCCCAGAGAGGAGCTTGTTTGTGGGCAGACGGCCCATTATGGAGATGATCCAGCAGCTCTTCAAGTTACAAATTAGCCTTAGATTCTCTGTTGGGTCCTCTACAGTATGTCGCCTCTTGTCTTGTTGTTTCTTACTCTTACCCCCCACCCCTCCATTTTTTTATCGTCCTCTCCTATAACCTTGTCACTGCCATCTCTCTCTTATCTCCCAGGGGAGCTCGGACTAACAGCATCAGAGGAACCTGCCTAATGCACTTCCTCTGTCTCTCTCTTTCCTGCCCATCTGTGTAGATGCTCCCCACTTTCTTCTGTCCAATCAATATCCACGCAGTTTAGCTCTGCACTTCCCTGCTGGTCGTTACCCTGTAGGCAGTGGCGCTCAGCCAGGCTGTAGTAGAGTCCTCACTGGTGGGGCCTTTTTGTTTTGGGGCTGATGGGCCCTCCAGCCTTGCCCTCCCCACAGTATTGTCTAGTTTCTGGGACATACTGAGGCGTCTGTTTCTGCTGCTTTGCTCTTGGGCTTCTCTATGCTCCTCTTGCTCTCTGTCCCTGTAGCTGTGTACTGTTTGAGGACAGTCAAGTCCAACTGTAGGAGATTAGCATCTCTTTGTCCAGAGTTAACAAGATCTGCCATGTGTTTATCAGCTGTCCCCAGGGGGCCGAGTTTCTCAGAGAGTGGACACACCATGGGAGGGCCGAGTCTGTATGTATGCATTGTGTGCATCAACTGGTGATGGTGGCGTGAATGCACACTACGTACAGCCTTATGAACTATGATTGGCTTTGTAATTCTTCATCACCAGTGCTGGACCTTATAACCCTCTTGATGATTTGTTTGTTTTTGCACTACTTCAGTATGTGGAGCTTAATTAACAAAGATTTGTTTTGTCTCTTTATAGGCTTATAATCCCTTAATTTCAATTAAGTATTCACCTGAGAACATTGTGTGAGAACCTCCAAAGAGTCCTGCGGATTAGTGCCAACCTTTCCTGATCACATGTTTGCGTGATCCAGGTGTCTGTCACACAATCTGCTGTCTCTCTCTCTCTCTCACACACACACACACACACACACACACACACACACACACACACACACACACACACACACACACACACACACACACACACACACACACTAGCAGCCAAGTAAACAACAGACACAGAGCAAGACTTGTTCCTTCCTCTCAGCGGGGCCTTTGTCCTGCCTCAGTTTGTCTTGTTGAGCATCGCAGCAGCCCACTGACCCACTGGACATCACTGTGAAGGAATGACAGTACTACAAAGTTTTAAGGATTTCAGTGTGGGAGTTGACTTGGTGTATGTTGTTGAGGTCCCTCTGTCTGGATAAGTAATGGAATTGGAAGACATCTTATCTTCATCTGAGGTTACATTTGTAAGTTTTCATTCAGCTGTTTTGTGTGTCTTCTAGTCTAGTTCTATTGCATGCTAAAATATCAGTGTCTAACACCACAGTTTCTCATTATCCAGCTTGAGTAACCCACCTTCTTTCACTCTTGGTTTACTGACACACTCACTTGCCCCTGCTTGCTGACCTCTCCCACTCTTTGTGGTGAACACCATGGAGAGCAGAGGGCTTTGTTTTGAGTTTATTTGTGTACAGGACAGCGGCAGCTTTCTGACCTCACAGGTCAGTGGTGTGTTTGGGCAGTGTGAAAGCTAAAGCTGTGATTAGCATCAAGTCAATTGAGGCGGTGATGTTAGTGGTAACCCCCATGGAGAATTCTTCTCCAGATTTGTGTGCCTTCCACATTACCCGGTTGGTTTTTGAGTGCTGAAAACAATCGAGAGACATTTGAAAATGCTGGCGTCTCAGTTTTAGTCTTGACGGGCAGGAACTAAGACCTATGGGAATGATGAGAGTGTTACATTCACTTCCTGATTGGTTTTGACTGTTGGCCATGGATGGAAAAAAAAAAAAAAGCATAATAGCTGCAGAGGATAGATGCCCATGATACCTGGAGGGTCATCTGGTAAACAACACATATCGTTATTGTCTGAAAACTCTATACACTCTATAAACTATACATCAACAGTATAGGATAGTAGTAGTATAGTGCAAGCCCACCATTTCATGTTTTAATCAACATTTTTCTGATTACTGGTGCTTAGGAGCTTCCTCCGGAGATCAGCCATGATGATGTGTGCTGAAGCTGAGGAGGAGTTGTTGGTGACATACGGAGCAAACCTTTTAGTGGCTTTGGGGAGAGAGAGTCTGTGGTTGTGGACATGGTGGGCAGAAGTGACGCATCATCTTTGAAATGGTTTGCTGTGATCCTGTGAGTGCTGTTACATAAGTCCTTTACAGTCATGACAGAAGAGTCCCTTCCTTTACAGACAGGATGGATGTCTTCTTCTTTAATCGTTGTATATGTTGCTATAATTGATGGCAACTGTTTGTGTAGCGCTGGTGTTTTGCCAGGAAGTGGCTTAGCGTAAATGAAACATGGTGCGACGGGGAGTGGTAGCTTTACATATTTGCTTTTGATTCACTTATCTAAGCAACAAAGATGGATCTCTCTCTCCTTGTCAGTTCCTGTTGCACTTCTCCTCTTGAATTTACATCTATGCCCCTCTTCCAGCCATTTACCTCACCGCCAGAATATCCCTCCATTATCTATACAGTTCATCCTTTGAGTGTTTTTTGCGATATAAGTAGGAGGAAAATCTTAGCTGACACGAGGTAAGTGATAGGGTACAGGGTGCGTCTGTGGGAGGATGTCAGAGAAAACCCATGCATGGCAGAATCCTTGCAGAAATTCTCTGGTTGGTGTGAGCTACCACACATGATGTGATGTTTTAATAGCGAACTAACCGATTCGCTTATTGATCTCAGCTTAAACGTCCATAGTCCCATGTGTGTCGATTTTAAATTGGAGCAAACGTAAGTGGGTGTTGGACTGTTGTTTAAATGAGACATTTAATGAGACGTTGGTCATCGATCATTATCTGTGGTCGGCCTACATTCAGTTGATCAAAAGGATACTTATGTGTCTGTGTAGCTGGAGATAATGGTGGAGACTGGACTGAGAAGACATGCTGTTGTGATCTGGGATGAATAGACAATGTACGGCCCTGTGCCAGAGTGGGGCATCTTGTGTCTGACATTGCACCCATTGCAGGGAGCCCAAGAAATAGGCACCCTGAGTTAAATCACGTTGGTTTGTAAGAGCCTTATCCAAATGTAGGTGGTACTGTAACCTTTTTGCACTATACGCAAATTGTTTTGTACCTGAATGTTGATGGCTTTGTTACTTACCTTTTTAGCACAAAACTAGCAGCTATTTCAATAAATAAGTGCAAAATAATGTATAACATTTTGTATCTATTTGTATCCGTTTACTGTACATGCAACATGCAGCTGACCGGCCCACTGGCCGTGGTCACGGTCACAAGTAAAATCAGCCAACTTAACCCATGAGCATGAACGCAGTAAATAATAATAGCATGATTAAATAATTGAAGTACCTCCGCAGAGTTGTGCTCCTTCCAACGATGAGCTAGGAACTCCGTGTATTTTCTAAATGTATGACAGACTATCGTAAAATCAATTTCCTCACAAAAAAGCATTAAAACGATATTTGAGTGTGTTATGGTTTAATTCATTGTGCCCTAATCGGTAAAAGTAAATGAACAGCTGAAGCTGCTTGAATTTGTCTGCCATTTGGCATTTGTTTTTCTCCGCCTATGAGGAGTGCTTTGCAAATTCAACATTGGCTGTGTCCCATGAAGGATGACGGTTTATTAGCAGTGTCAAAGAGCAAACACTGCTGCAAAGTATCCAGTGTTAGCTGCTTGCGGAGATGAAAGCATGTCAATTACAGGGTCAGAGGCCGATGAACGCTCATTAAAAGTGCCTCCAAAACCAGCTCTGGCAAACTAAGGTTCTCACACCTCAGCATCTCTGCGGCCCTGCTTTGAAGCTTCTATTCTTATTATTTATGACAGGAGTAATTATATCGAGCTTGCATGAGTAAATGCCACCATTAGCTATAGGGTGATATCGGCCACAAAAGCTCACTTTCTTTTTGCATCTTTTCTGCCATCTCCCCTCCCCGACCCCCACCATGGCTTCCTTCCCCCCACAATCCCTCTCTTTGACTACTATTTAGAGTAGGCCCCGGGGATAGAAGAAGGCTCACAGAATGCATGTGTGAGTGAGTGTGTGTGTGTATACGCAGTTGTGTACTGTGAAAGCAGAGTCCAGATTCTACCACAGCAATTTGAACATGGTCTGTAACGGTTGGCTGACTAAAGAGGGCCAGCCCCCACACACACACACACACACACTTTGATTCCAGCTTGTGTGTTGAGAAGGCGAAGAGTCTTTTGTTTCAAGCTGACAGCGGTTGTGATTAGACGTGAACATGCACCACAGCCCACAAGCAGATTCCGCATTAACATTTAGCTTAATTACCGGCTTTGCATCTGCTTTAATTTTCATCTGCATAGAAGATCTCAGCAGCTACCCCTTTACACTCTATTCATGAGCTGTTTTTTAAATGCAGCCTCTGTTATTTTTAACCGGAATGGTTAATGCATGTGTGCTGGTACACACACACACACACACAGTAGTAGGTCAAAGTAGCAGTGTTTAAACACTGTGTGTTGATGACCCGATTTATTTAAGAACAGCATCTTTGTGTCTAGACGGTCAGAAAAGCTTAGATCCCTCTGTGGAGCTGGATGCCTTCCAGATATTGATAGTATTGGCACCGTGGAGAGAGCCTGGGATACACATAAAACAGTTGAGCTCACACACGTTTTTGTTTATGTCCCATTGTGGGTATTACGAAGGGATAATGACCAGAAGGATGATCTCACCGAACGGAGCTAGCTTGTCCATCATTAGCCCTCCTACTTTGAAGCCTATTAACTGTAATAATAATGACATCAACAACAGGAGGAACTGGAAAGTGCTCCGAGAGAGCTTACCTCTATTAGTACTTGCTTCTACCAACAACCAACCCTTTTTTTACACCAGCATAGCGACTTAAAAATGATTTCATAGTGAGTTGTGCAGCGGTATTATTGCAGTTAAGCCAAACATTAAACATTAGCCAATAGACAAACATTGCCTCGCTATCACTGTGCTGGAAACACAAGCCCGGATGAAGGTTTACTGTTCCACGGTGAGCTGAACTACTCTTAGTAGAAATGTAGCTCTGGGCTTCAAAGTGTAGTCTGAAGGTTTAGGATTCAATTTACTCAACTAGATTTAGGTCATTGTTTGGGTTTAGGCATTAAGTTGCGATGTTGAGATAAGATAGAACATATGTCAGTGAGTGTCCCCCACAAAGATCTACACAAAAGTGTGTGTATGTGTTCCAAAGTCCAGTCCACTGCCTCTGGTTTTTGTGTGGGTTTCTTTTGTTCTCAGTGACTGTGTAGCTCATCATTGAGGCTTGCAGGGAATTTGGAGTGGGACGTTGCTTGGAAGCTGCAACCACATGACTCGGACACTTTGGCCACCAAGCACATTTTTGCAAAGTTAACGACATTCAAAAAGTTTACAGTGAAAATCCGCTAAAAACAACAAAACAGTAGAGAGTAGAGACTCGCACTTTGCTACCACGCAGCTCTGATTAATCAGCTATTGTTTTTAGCCCGTTGAATCAGGCATGTGTGTGTGTTTTTTGTTTAGACCACACTAGCTCGGGGCAGCTGATAGACACCGTCCAGCTGTTTGGTTGGATGTAATTATTATGACCGGAAATTATTTTCAGATTGAAGCAATTTTATGCTCTAAACATTTTCACACAGTGCATGGTGCCGAAAATCACACATGTTTTGAAATGAACTTAATGTAGCTGACAAAGCCATCTGTTCGGGGAAAATTTGTGCACAAACTCACAGACCATTATGTCTCAGGTCATTGAATTCATTTTGTCCCACATGGGTTTAAAAATGCCTGTTTGTGTGTTACAGCCTGGTTTGTAGCCTTGGCAAAACCGTAGTTGGTGTTGGAGTGGATTTCCCGGAGCCAATATGTGTTCTTTTTCCATTGTTTCTTTCGAGGAAAGTGTTGAGACTGTTGGGGTGTAGTGTGAATTTTACCTTGGAAACGAGCTAAAAGCTTCTGTCAGTGATGTCGTCTTTAGGCTATCCTCCTCTCAGTTGCTCTAGTTAACATTCCCCTCTCTGCTCCTCCCTACGTTACGCCATGAACACGTTTGGCAAGAGGAGATCTGTAGTCGCTGACAAACGAGCCGAGAGGACCACCTCTCTGTGGAGAGTTCTAGCTAGTGATTGGACAAAGTGGTGTGGGATACCTAATAATTGAACACTTATCCTTTTAAGTATTTAAATAAATGACCGCAGCTTCAATGCCACACTTGATTCATTCTGATTTATTCATGTCAGTTTGGTTTGTGCAATTTAATGCTACTAAAACTATCATCCAGACTATCATTCACGCTCTGGAAATTAACTTACTTATTTACGGTTTGATCCTGTCCTAACGGCCCCGTCAGTCCCTTTAACTATCCTCAATCTAATTATGTTAATGAAAACCTGTAATTAGTATTAGTGGGCTGAAGACTCAGTTGGGCGATCCAGTTGGGTTACCACCTGTAGTAATTAGCAATGGAATCTAATACAATATAAAGCTGCTGCAACACACCCAAGGTGCTGTGCCTTAAACCAAGGAATTATGTCTGTCTTACGCATGAAGATCTCACATTGCTCTTTATAATTTAGGTTACAACCCACAGAAGCCCAATAGTTTAGAGCAGGGCTATTCAACTAAGATTTCCGGAGGGCCAGCTTTTCGGAAGGCTGTTCAGCCAGTGGGCCGGTCAGCTGCATGTTGCATGTACAGTAAACGGATACAAATAGATACAAAATGTTATACATTATTTTGCACTTATTTATTGAAATAGCTGCTAGTTTTGTGCTAAAAAGGTAAGTAACAAAGCCATCAACATTCAGGTACAAAACAATTTGCGTATAGTGCAAAAAGGTTACAGTACCACCTACATTTGGATAAGGCTCTTACAAAATTAGAGGTAACAATATAAACAACATTAAGGTGCAATGGCCACAATAGGCTATTTTTGCAGAAATATAAGCAACAGTACCAATAATATTCAGGTACAGTTGGCTCATAGTGCAAACAATATTATGCAAAATATTCTGGTACATACATAGGCTGCCTACAATTACAGCTGTACTAGTATTTGCCAAAAAGGGACACAAAGTGTCACAAAGTGCAAGAATAGGCGAAGCTATGGTTTGTTTGGCTTTTTAATAATACATTCATTATGTATGGGTTAATGGGCCGGTCCAAATTGCCTGAAGAGCCTGATCTGGCCCCCAGGCCTTAAGTTGAACAGCCTTGGTTTAGAGAGTACGTTGGATCATTTTCTGTCTGCTGCAGTGAAAAAGCCGACACGCAGCTTGGTTCACCTTCAGTTTCTGTGGAGACGAAATGAAAAAGTGGGCTCCTGTCCTTGTGTGTGTGTGTGTGTGTGTGTGTAGCCTGTTTATGCTCACCACTGACTGATGGTCCAAGTGATGCGGGGCCGGCTAAATGAGCAATAGAGCCAGAGCGAGAAGTGCAATCTCACAGCTGTCTGGAGACTTGCAGGAGAGAGAAATGTTCCTCTGGCAGTGGGTGTGCAATCTGGATTTATCACTCTGACCAACATGTGTGTGGGTGTTTGTGTATCTGCACACCCACACACACACGCAATAATGTAGGGCACTGTGAAGAACAGCAGTCAGATGCTTTAAACTACTGTGGGCAGAGAGTCTGAAAGATAGAGGAGGGGATGATGATTAGGCAGCTTTAATTCCTGCCTCACTGTGTGGTTGTCTCCTGCGTTAAAATGGGTTCTTAGTCAAGTACTTTTAGTAGAGATCTTGAAGTATGAAATCAGTGGAGTTTGATGCATGACCGGATATCTGGGATCTGTTAGTCAGGCAAATTAAAATTGTCCTAATCTCAATCACAGCCTAAAATCAGCAGTAATAATACACACAGACATTCAGGTTGACTACTCATTCATATATTCTATTTATGTGTTCCCCCTCTGCAGTTGTTGATTTTACGCTGCTGTTTCTTCTTTTATGTGTGTAACTGATATGTCTGGTGATGCGTATTAGTCAAGAGTCAAATTTTCCATTGCAATGTTCTCACAGTCTTAATGCGCGCTGTTGTTTTGTGCAAAAGTAGTACGTTCCATTCAGAGATGATGACTTTTCACATACATAAAGTGCACTATTTACATTTTGTTCACTGTTTCATACCAAACAAAACACTTGGCTTTCATTCTGCCTTTACTGGCTTTACTTGAACCGCTACAGAAGTTGCAGGAACACAGAAATGTCGTCGTTCAAGTTCTGCAACATGATCATAGGTTGCTGTCATCTTTCCTGCCACCGTTTCAGACTATAACAAAAATGCTGTCTTCTGCCGTGTATGAGCTGACCTCCTGGTCAATGATTTAGGGAAACTGCTTGGTCTGGTCCCGAAATAGCGCTGACTTTGCTGTTTTCTTCTGGGGAGTGTGATGAGGAAGTCTCTCTGGGGTTCTGTCGATGGCCCAGCTCCTCCTGCTTCACTGCACTGCCAGTAACTGCAAAACATTATAAATAATGTGTAATTTATGCTCAAGAGAGTGTGTGTGATGAGGTCCTTGGAGGCAAGAGGCTACATCCAAAAAGGCAGGGATTTGAACTTTGGGTCAAGGACTGTAACTCTCTGGATTCTCACATGTCAGGGTCTATGGAACAGGTATTTTACTTTGCTTCTTTGATGGCTTCGTCCTCATGTTCAGGTGCCATGAATTTGAGGATCATTTTCTTGAGAGGCAGGATCATTGAGATCAGTTTAAATAGCTGAACCACTTCCTTTGCCAGTTTCATTTCACTCTTTGTTAATATGACAATGTCTGTGACAGAACACTGACTTGTCCATCACTGCAGAGTAGATTGCAGGCTGCTGCTTCACCTTCAACATTCAAGCGTGCACGCCATGTACTAGCACGTTGAGATGTCCTAGACTCTCAAGACATCTCAAGGAATTACCTTGTTAACAAAGTACGTCCAGGAGGGCACAGTATGTAATGTGGCTCAAGCTTTTCAATAGGTGGTAAAATTCCACGTCAATCACTCCGTCGCTGCCATGGTCGATGATGCTCAATCCAAAATGGTCCCACGCACAGCGGATTTAAAAGAAGACAGTGGACCTTCAAACGTTTTATTTTCACCTCCACTCGCCATTCTCTGCTAAAATCAACTCTGCAATGTTTGCCTTCCGCTTCATTTCCCTAGAGTTTAGATTCTCTATATGCCGGGCCGGGTTGCGCTCTTGATCAAGCATTTGTGTTTTTTCTCCCTCGTCGTGTTTGCGCGGTATGTTATAGCACGTCGTATTGTGTGAAGGTGTAAAAACCTGCGGCCGTGAACGCATCATTTAAAAACCAGGAAGTGTTTTGTCATTAGCAAAATGCGTTCATCGAAGCGGAGCTCAGCGGCTCTGTTATTGTTGTAAATTAGACTGTGGTAGCAGGTACATCAAGCTCCTGCTGTGGGGAGGACCTGGACGTACATGTACGTGTAAGAAAGTTAGTTCCAAGTATATTAAACTGTTCATTTAGGACAAGATTACCCACATTTAGCGTCCGTTCTAAAACAAAAATATCAATTCTCTGTCCCAAACTTATTCTCCCACTTCCCCCCACACTTGTCACCAGTCCCTCTCCTAACAGCTATGACTCGCTGCAACATAATTAAACCAACTGTCCACATTTTGGAACCTCACTGGCATTTAAATGCCTCTTGTGAACGGGTGCGGCATCAGTCGCTCCTTTTTGCATCTCCACGTTGCCTCCCTGTCAGCCTCCTCGGCTGGTTTAGGTCTGCAGCCTGTTGCACTGGCTGTGTGTGTGTGTCTGGGTTTATGTCTTGTTTGGGATACATAGATCCCACATTTTTTTGTTGTTGCTGTCTCTTATTCCCCCTCTGGCTCAGCTCAGCTGCTCTGGCCATCTGTGCAAAAGCAAACAGAGAACAGAGGGATGGAAGGAGAGTGGGAGCTGTGGGGGAAGAACCAAATCAAGGAGGGAAGAGTGGCCGAGAGAAAGGGAGGATCAGGGGGATAATCAAAGAGGTCCTTTTGACGTGAAATTTAGTCCAGAGAATGAGTAAAGGATGACCAAAGAGGCAAATAAAGACGGTGATGCGTGTTAGAATTGTTTCCAGGAAGCTAGCAGCACAAAGATGACGCCTGTCCTAATCTAGGAATAGGACGGTGAGTGTGTGGATACAAGTTTAGGTCAGTGGAAACTGGGATGACTTAGCGACGTCTGGATTTTACAGTCCGACCGGCAATCTTCAGCCAGCAGTGAGCTCATTTTTTACGTCTTGTTATTTTCCTCGTCTCCTTTCTCCCCCTCTGTCCCTCAGTGTCCCACCTTCTCGTTCTGTTCCCATGCTCCATAGGCCAAACCTCTTCCTCTGGGCCAGCCTCTGTGTTTGCCTCAGAGTTTGTCTCACCAGAGCCTCCTGCACGGCCAACTCCTTGCTCTGTTTGTAAACTTTGACAGCACAGTTTCCTGCTGCTACTCCCCCTCTTCCTGACTACAACTTGGAAAACAAATCTCTTTCCTCCTCCCTCCTTTTTTTTATTTCAAAGGTCCTGAATGGGGACATTAGACAGTCGTCTGGTGTAGGCAGTGGATTGCAGGATGTTGTATCACAGTCGGTTGCCCTTTAGCAGGCCTCGTATGCTTCACGTCCCAATTTCGTGTGTCTCTGACATCTTTGTTTATGACTAATGAGTCAAACCGTCTTCAGGCTTGTTGTTCATGACTTGACCCATATGTCGGTTCCTCACCTTACTTTTCTTTTTAAAAAAAATATAATAATTGAAAGTGTTAACATTACCGCTGAGAAACTTAAAACTAGTGGAGGGTAACACTAGATTAAAACTAGTCTTCCACGCTAGTCACTTTGGTGCCATGGGAACCATTTGCAACTGCATTGAAATTAATGAAGCCTGTGTGTACAATGTGTTGTTCCAGCAGTAGTCATGTTTTCCGTCATGAGCTTTTCCTTTTTGAGGCCCCTGAGACATCCCACACACATTCAACTGATCATAAAATGTGTTGATCTGTTTGTTTATCCTGAAGGCCCCGAGTGTGACTTATGAAAGTGATCCATTTTTATAGCCACTTATGTTTGTGTGCACGTCTCCTCTCAGCTGCTTATTTAAATATATATTTCAGTGTGTGTGTGTGTGAAATGCTGGTGCTGTGGAAAGACAGAAACCGTTAGTTTATCTGATTTCCAACAGCATTCCTGAGGCCGTCTTTCAATAGCAGAGAGACGATAGCAAACAGCTTGTCGTGTCTGGTCTTGCTGTCGTCTAACAGTGTTGTACCGTCTGTTTTCCTTTCTCTCAGCAGACCTCGTCTCCAGAAAGCCTGTAGACCTGTGGCCATCCTGTGAGATTCACGTCAATCAGCCCTGCCCTGCAGAGGACCACTACCACTCAAGGGGAGATGAAGCCGGATGGGGTTGTCACGGCAGCACTGGATCCAATGGAAGCATTGGAGTCAAATCCAGGAAACGAGGCAGCGCCGGCTGTTGGACAGGAGCCCAACCAGGCAGCTAGTCCAGTGGGAGAGGAGATGCCACTGCAGCCTGTTGGCGATGCAGGACAGGTGAAGCCCAAACCAGAACAAGCCAAGGAAACCCCACCTGCTAAGACAAGCAAGACCTCAGGAGACTCCAAAGCCAAGACTACAAACAAGGCCGCACCCAAGACAAAATCAACCACCACCAGCCAAACAAAAACCACGGCTGGCTCACGGCCCAACACAACCCAGAGCCGCCTCTCCAATGGCGTGTCTAAGCCCCAGACCAATGGATTGGCTAAGAAATCCACACCTTCTCTAGACAAAAAGACCACCCCGACATTAGCACCCTCCAAAAAACCAACAGGTACGTCCTCGGCGCTGGCCCCCAAGAGCAAAGTGGGTGAGAAGAAACCCGCGGGGGCTTCCTCTGCCACCAATGGTGGGAAGTCGACAACTGGACCAACAGCAGCCAAGAAAACGCCATCGACAACTGCCAATGGCGTCAAAACGAGCACCGCTGCACCTGCGGCTAAGAAGCCCCCAGGTTGGTGAAGATGTCATCATACACAAGTATATTTTACATTGTTTTGCTGTTGTTGACAAACGCATTCATAGTAAGTCTAGCATGATCTGTTGTCACAGCCTTCAGTCTTCTGAAGAGTATTTATCAACGTGTCATGTGATTACATGCTAATAGATTCAGCACATTATATTAGACATGCCAGAGTGACTGCAGCTGATCTAGAAACTTATTTGCCCTCGATCTAATATGACGCACTGAGTGAACGATGTATGTGCTTGACCTTAATCGGTGATTGGCGATGTGTGATTAACTCTAAATAATACTGTATACGTTATGTGAAACTGATGTTGTCTCATCTTATTCTTATTATTTTTTACTTCCAGGTCTCAAATCTGCAACTCCCACCAAGCCGAGCTCGACTGCCTCACCTAAGCCCCCTGTTTCCAAGACAACCAGGTAGGTGTAATGTTGATATAATGCATGCTACAGCTATCTATAACAGCAGCGGATCTGATGAATAGAGTGATAGGAATTGTAGAATGATGATACATCTCTTCAGTGAGAAGCAGATGGGTCAAAGGGTCTCACTTGGCGTCAGGTTCAAAGAGCTCCCTGTTTGAGAAAAAAAAAAACTCCCTGAAGGAGTGAGGGACAAATAATCCCCCCACATAGAAAGGCCAACAACACGCTTATGTTCGAACAAGCCTGAGAGAAAAGCCTTGTGGTGCTTTCACCAGAGCAACGATCATAAAGAATTATTAATAAACAAACATGGATGGAGTGGGGGTTTTACAGAGGGGAGGAGGCACAGTTAGGAGAATTAACTGAGAACAAGAATATTCTCTTTATTTCTCGTGTGTCTGTGTGAACATGTGTTCCTCACCTGGGTCACGCTGTGTGCAGCGTGCGTGGTGTTGTGGTCCTGAGGAGTCTTACTGCTCAGGACCAGGGTTTGGATGTTGAATGAAGCCTTTGTCGGATGCAGTGAGCGTCCTGATCAGATGGAGCCTCCAGGAAATCGGTGTTCTTTGAAAACAGTCTTATCATGCTGCTGTGTTTTCGTTTTAGATGTTTATGCAATAACCTTTCTTCTTTAGGGTTTTGCCACCACGATGGTATGAAATGATATGCTATGTCACCACGTTGGCATGTCTCGATGTAGATATGATAAGAAGGATGTCTAGGAGCCATTTTTTTAAAAAAGTGCACACAGTCACTAAAAGATGCTTTAGGTCTAGGTTTACTTCCTGTTTTGCTTAAAGTATAACATACTCACAAATTTGACGAGGCTTTGTGAAAGCTAATTGTCTTATTAATGGATGAGCTTTCATAAGTGGCCCTTTTTAAAAGCAGCACTTATTGCACATGTCGATGTATTAGTGAGAAGGCTCTGCTGCTACCAGTTTGACTGGTGTTAGCATTCAACTTTAAGATGCTTTAAGGTTTTATCTACACTCTTAGAAATAAGCGTTCCAAAAGTGTTCTTCTACAAGGGTTGAGGTTCTACCTGGAACCATTTGCTTCTGAAAAACATTTCAGGAAGAAAGGGTTTTTCAAGGGTTCTTGGTAACACTAATGGTTCCAGTAAGAATCATTTTGATCCAGAGAACCCTTTACAACCCCTTTCCTGAATAAAGGATTGTAAAAGGGTTCTTGGTGGAGCCCTCCAAAAGGGTTCTCCTGTGAGGACAAGTTGAAGAACCTTATATAGTTCTACTTAGCACTTTTATTTCTAAGAGTGCACCATGTTTCCATTACATGGTTGGATCACCTCTTATCAGAGCTCTGATAACCCCAATCCAAATGTTGTAGATATGTCTTTTTGGAGGTTATCCTATTCCATACATGACAGATAGACTAGCATAAAAGGTGCTCGCTCCATCCTGTCCTGAAAGCAAGGTGCTCCCTGCGCCCTAACCCCATTCTTTCACGCTCCACGTGCCATGTGTAGCAGTTGGACTGCGGAGATTATACTCAGATTACAGTTTTATACAATGATTGATGTGCCAACACCTAATTAAAGGGCATTACGCGAGGGCATGCAGGTAATCCGCGCTGCCGCACAGAACACCAATTGTGCGCGCTTAATACGTTTTATCGGAAATCACTGACAGCTGTCACAACTTTGTCAAGTTCAACCGGTTCTCTGTGAAACAGGAATACCTGACGTTTTGTAAGTGTTTCATATTGTAACTCCATAACAGAGCGATTGTTGATACTGTTTAACATCCCTCAGCACTTCCCAAGGTCAGCTGTTTTAACATTTGAAAATGTGTATAAACCTAACTCACAGTTGCAGTGTTTTTCATGTATTATACATAACAGCAGCTCTCTACTTTGTCTTTTTTACACTTCGTAATAATAACTTAATATATCTCTCATTTAGGATTTTATTCTGTTGCTTGTTAAAAAGCTGCAGCACAAATTTGCTGTGCTCACTCACTCATGCTATCACTCATAGAGTATTTACTGCCCACATAGACAATTAGACCGCCTACTTGTGCAAGTGGCTCACAATGTGTTTTTGTATTTCATGCAAGAATTTCGATTGCTAAATTAATCATTAACTATTTTAATAATTGACTCATTGATTTGAATCTTTTTTCATGATTAAAACAAGATTTCTGATTGTTTTAGCTTCCTAAATGTGGATATTTTCTTAGTTTCTTTGCTTCACATAACAAATAAATCATTAAAACTGAATCATTTTGATTTGTGGACAAAACGAGACATTCGAGAACATCGTCGTTTCCAGGTTTGACAAACACTGATCAACGTTTTTTAACATTTACTGAAATTTTATGGACCAAACGATTAATCGAGAAAATAATCGACATATAAATTGATTACGAAAATAATCGTTAGTTGCAGCTCTACTGTCTACCTTTTACCTATGGACACATTTCCCTGTTTCTGCCATAGTTTGAATGAATTTCTGTGGGAAACATTGAAGCGGATGGAAATAAATGTTGTGGCTTGGAGGCCAAGTACATTATAGACTATAAGTAGGTTACATGGTCAAATTTATTTTATAATGAGCTGCAATCAAACCGTAACTGATCATCGTAATCTCTCTGAAATCAGACTTTTATTGTGTTTTTAAGGGCTTCATTTGCGATATTCTTGTTTCGGCGTGTGAGTCAGTTAAGTGTGTTCTACTCGGGGGTTTGTGAAGCGCAGGGAAGCATTTTACTGCAGTAGACCTATATACAAATCCCCATGTGAGAGGTATAACCATTACTGATGATAGGCTCATCTGACAGCAGCACCGTGTACGCTTGAAGGCAGACTATGTTAAGTGTGTGTGTGTGTGTGTGTGTGTGTGTGTGTGTGTGTGTGTGTGTGCGCGTGTGTGCGTGTGTGCGTGTGTGTGTGTGTGTGTGTGTGTGTGTGTGTGTGTGTGTGTGTGTGTGTGTGTGCGCGCACATCAGCATTAGTGTATGTGATGTGCTTTGACAGGGCCATAAATTTCGACTTTAATTAGATTTTGCCCTTTTCCTACCTCGTTCAGATCTTTGTTCAGGCCACAACAGACGTCCCCCGCTTCTCCTGTTGCTGCGAGACACACACACACACACACACACACACACAGCTGGTCTATCAATATACTTAGTGTCACTATATGGCTCAATTGATTTAATTCCATCTGCAGCAGGTTCAACTCATCAGAGCAATACGAGTGCAGAGGAAATGCAAGTTCACTAAGTGACATCCGTTCAATTTAAAGCCACTCGCGGGTATTTTGTTCTTCTGTTCAGCCAGAGGTTTTAGCAAATTAAATTAGATTTTTTCTTCTCTTTTTTTTTAACATATCGTTGCCAGTGGCTATTACAGCCCATTCTTTGTCCAGCTGCACAGCCAGGCTCTTTTAAAATAAAACCTCTGACAGGTCACATAAAAGCTCACATAACGATAGAACAGAAGTTCCAATTCAGACTATGGCCAAAATACTGAGGATTTACCTGGTAACTATATAGTAAATTATAGTGTATTATTGGGTTATATGTTGTATAAACTGGTTGCTACTAGCCATTTACCCAGTAAATATATGGTAACAAAAATGTGTTACTCAGTATTACCCTGAATACCTATTATTGCCGCTGTAGATTTGCTGTATTTACACACTTATCACCAGTATTTATTACCATTAACGCTTTTTAATTTACTGGGTAAATACCCAGTATTTTGGCCATGGTTTCATTGTTCTTACCTACAGGTTAATACCTCGTAACACATTTTTGTTACCATATATTTACTGGGTAAATAGCTAGTAATTAGGGGAACGGGAGCTACCTGGTTATTACCAGATTATAACCTAATAACACACGATCATTTACTATGTATTACTATTACATTGGTAATTAGCTCGTAACACTTAGGTGTTACCATGAATACCTGGTAATTAGGGGACTGTGAAAGAAAGGGTTACCGAAATCTTAGGCTTACACATACTGAAATAAAAAGTCAGGGTGCAGAAGCAGAGTTGGTGGTCGTGCCATTGCATATGCACCACAAGTTGCAATTATGTCGGTAAACAACAAGAATAAAGAGCTTATACGTGGTGTAAGTGCATGCAATATACATGAACATGCCTACATGTGCTCCCTTTAGGTTAATTCTATTAAGTATTAATGTGGTTTTTCCTCAGCGTTTGCGTCTTGTGTTTGTGCCGCAGAACTTCTTTATGTATTCTTCATGAAGCCGTGCTGTGCATGTTTGCACCTGTTGTTTCAAAAACGATTGCCCACAGCATGCAGCTCGTTGTGACGGAAAGCATGTGAGCCCGACGAGTGAGCGCGCACATGGAGAACATCTCAATTATTGTCTATGAACGACGCAGTAGTGAAACGGCTAATGTGTCGGGGTGTACACATGAATTTTTAAAAGCGTTATTTTTGGACAGCTGTGCAGAGATGATTTTTGATTTTGTTTTTGTTTGGGGGACAAGCTGAAAAAATAATAGGTTTTTGAATCAGGGGTTCAACGGTGTGTGTTTGTCTCGCACTGTCATGGTACATACACTACTGTTCAAAAGTTTGAGGTCACCTATACAATTTTTTTTGTGTTTTCCATTAAAACTTACACTTTTATTCATCAAAAGAGTTGCAAAATGAATAGAACTAGGGTTTTCAAGATTAGCAAACACAATGTACCATTAGAACACTGGAAATGGGCCTGTATACACCTATGTACATATTCCATTAAAAACCAGACATTTGCAGCTAGAATAGTCGTTTTATAGAGTGTATTTCTGATTCATTTAATTTCATATTAATGGGAAAAAAATAGCTTTTCCTTAAAAAATAAGGACGTTTCTAAGTGAGCCCAAACTTTTGAACGGTAGTGTATGTCGCAGACGGGTGCATGCAGTGACTCTGTGTGTAAATAAGCTAACAATTAAGCTTAAATGTATTATTATCACGTCACTTAAACTGAAAGTATAGTCATTGTTACTGGAAATGACACCAGAAAAAAAGAATACCATCTGTATTGTAACCTAAAATATGATGTAAATGCTCCACTAAACACAGGGAACATGCTGTAAAAATTAAAGTCATGTGACCTGAACATGATTGACGGCTCGCAGTTGGAGCGTTATGTTTTTTTTTTTAAATGGCTGATTATAGGTGGTAAACACATCGTCAGTGTTTTATTAACAGCCAAGTCGTTAAAAAGAGGTAAAGACTACGTTGGTAGATGCAGCCATGCCTACTTTAATGTAGATAATTAGCCACTGGTATGCAGCATCTCATCGGGACTGCGCATCAATCTGTGCTTATGCTGTACGCTGAATACTGTAGGTTCTGCACATGCTGTGTGCGGATGCCTGTATACTATAGCAAGAGCAGCATGCAGTTAGAATGCAGAGCGTGTGTTCATTTTACCGGTATAATGCACAGTGCGATGTGGAGGTAGGGATGAAAAGGGGGAAGGGATTGCAGGCGCACGTGCCAGAGCGCGGGGACACGTGGTGCACGTGCACACGCTGCCAAGCGGCCCTGCTGCCTGTGAACGCAGCGGAGTGATGTTTTAAAAAGAAGAGAAAAAAAAAAGAAACGCAACACTGTGGATGTAGCGTATGGAAGCTACATGGATGAATTAGTCATGTGCCCCCACTGAACTCTTATAACTGCTGCCAAATATACATACTGTGCGTGTCAGAGGGCGTGTCATCTGTAGGGAAATATTGGTCTTTTATAGATGAGAGAACAGAGCAAGGATATTCTGTCCTTATTACACAAATTCAGATCCAGTGAAGACGTGACGAGCTCGCTGACCGCCGCGGACGATCAGGTGGCGTTGTGTTTCTCATGCCATCCACCGAAGCCTCTCATGTTCCCACATTAGTCATGCTGTTGTCTTCATTGATGGTCCCTCGGGGATGATAAATTTTTACTGCAGTGGGTTGAATGCAACGCTCTTCACGAGCTAACAAATTACTGCTCATGTAATGGTCCAGCACTGATGTAAGTGTGTGTGTGTGTGTGTGTGTGTTGTCTGGGCCCTTGCCCCAGATACTGATCAGTTGCCCAGCGCGAGGAAGGCGACATGTTGCGCAGCCTGTAAATCTTCTCTTCTGTGATGGGTGTGGTCAATGACTCTGTGATGCAGAGTTTTTTCTGCTGCCAGGATTTTTATACGGGTGAAGCCAAAGAGCCAATTACCAAATGGATTTAGTAGAAACGAGTAGGCGGAAAGGGGAAGGACAGAAGAAGGCGGGGTGTGCATTTCAGAGTGTGTGACAAAGGTTTGTGTTTGTGAGGGTGTGTTTATGGGTGTGTTCGCCCATGTGACAGATGGGGAGGAACAATGATGTCAAAAGTAGTGTTTTCTCTTCAGCACACATGAACTGCTCTATTTTTTCAACATTAAAATGAATTCTATTATATATTTATTGTGAATAAATCCTCCTGTTTTTGAGTTTTTACCTCTTTTGGATGAACAAAAAGAATCCTCTCAACTCGTCTAAATATTTGAGTGCGTCTACATCTCCTCTTTGATTAATGAGAATGCAATAAATTAGTTAAAAAAGTGTGTCTTCAATATTTTGTACAGGCTCCAGAAAAGGCTTTGTTGATAGGAACAGCGTGACTTATGTCTTGCATTTTTGATATAGCACATTTCATTTGTGATGATTCTGAGAAGCTGAGAAGTTCTGATCGTTCTACCGTAAAATAAATTAGTGATGGGCGGGGAAAAAGACGTGCGTGACGTCATGTTTGCGTGACTCCGGATTGTTAAAATGAGTCTCTAAAGTAACGCTAAACTTTAAAAAACAGAGGCACACATACGCAGTGCACAGGTACGCTGGTTATTCGTAACGCTGCTTTTTTCGTTTAATAAACAGACGAGTACGCTTAAGGAGCTAATGCAGCTAACGGAGCTAACTGGTAAACGGTGCCTGGACTCCGGCACGTAAACATGACGTCACGCGTCAGTCGTCCTGAAAACGTGCCATGCGTTAACGTGTGTTAACCTAGTGCCCACCACTAAAATAAATATACATATTTCCAGATTGCAACCCAGATTGAAATCCTGCCTGAAATTAAATGTCTTTAATTAAGATGATGCCATCTTAAGAAGAGGGAGGTCGTATTTGCTGCAGGCAGCATGTCTGCCTCCATGCTCGCTTAGCCCCCTGCTTACTCATTAACCCCCTGTTATAGTCCATCTTGTGATTTGAATCATAGCCACTTGTATCTTCACAAATCAGCACCAGGAGGCAACCATGTTGTCACACGCACTAATCCTCATTCTCAGCTGGGAAGTTTTCAGGAAATGTGCAGCAGCTCCAAAAAAAAAAAGGTTAACTCGATTGATGGTTGAGTGCATAGCTGTGTACGTCACGGCGCCTGTAGCAAGTAACTGTCAGAGCAATGTGATGTTTCAGCTCCACTGCATTTCAGGGCATTGCGTTCACCGCTTGCTTTAATCCTAATTTATAGTGTTTGTAATTTATAAGGCAAGGCCTGCGGTGAACAGTTTTATCCCCGCTTTGATACGAGCTGCTCATCAAGTTCAACGCAAAGTGGCTTCATTTAAAGACTCCAACACCCATTACAGTGTGCTCTGTCATCAGCTGACAATGAGATTAATTCCAGAATGAATCGAGGCTTGAAACAATTCAGGCGTATTTGCATCACTGCATTGTTTCTTTTTTTATATATATACATCAAGTGTTTTCAAACCACCTCTCATCTAAAATCCATAGTAATCTCTCATTTCACTGTAGCCCTGCTCTCTTAAATACTGCAGTAATTACTCAACTGTGCAGACTGCCTTCTTCCCTGAGATAATGTGTAATCGGATGAGTATTATCTGCTTCCCCTTTTCCTATCGTTCTTCCCTCTTGTATGTTCCATTTCATTGCTCCCTGAAGCACTCCTGTCTTCCTGAATTACCGATATTCCTTTTATCAGACTGAATATTTGGAATACTCTCCCTCCCTCTCTCTCTATCTCTAAATACCCTATCTCCTCACCATCCTGTTGACACTCACTGTATCTCTTAATTCTTCTTATCGTCCTTTCCCTGTAATTCTTCTCATATCTTTGTCTCTCTATATATGCATGTATATATATTTATATATGTGTATATATGTGTATATATATACATATATGTATATATATGTGTATATATATATATATACACATATACATATACATATATATATATATATATATATATATATATATACACACATATACATGTATAAAATTGTATTTATATCATGATATATTAAATCAAATCTTAACAAATCACTCACTGTTTCCCAGCTCAGAAGATAAAGCTTTGCCTGAGTTGCACGCTATTGAGAATAAATTACTTTGGTGCAAGTTTACAGTTAATCACTGCTTGCTAATAATCATTTTTGTCGGTCTTCATGATAATGTTTTATTACCGCGTTGGCATGTTTATGTTTTCCACATCAGCACTTTCTCATTTTCCAGGCAACCAAATAAAAGGCAACGCGTCTCGCATGAGTCAGTGGTTTTGCATAACCTGCAGGGTTTTATTTAGCAAAACTATTCAGACATGATCCTACAATCTCCATATCAGTAACACACCTTTCACTGCCCTAAAGCCAATTATAAATTATGTGGATTAACTCTTAAGGCTGGTCTGACCTCCTGACATGGCCACGCCCCTATTGTGTTGCCACTCGTTGTTCGCCGGCTTTAATCTCATTTCGTGTTACCAAACAGTATTCCATTACATTTGCCAGGTTATTGATGGCACGCCTTACCTCACTGGCCGTACATGTTGAGTGCGCTTCAAACACAACCCGTGGTTTCACAACTGGGGGATTGGGATAAGTTATTTTTGTTCTTCTTTCAGTATTAAAGATTATCATGCTCCTATCCATCTCCTCTCGCTCTCTACCTCCCTCCCATCCCCATGCTCTCTTTCTGCTAGTGCTAACTCGATTCTTTATTTAGAAACAGGCAGTTAGTGTAGCGTTGGCCCAGTAGATTACACATCACAGCCTTGTCAGGACGACTAGATGTAGGTTACTTTGCTCAAATGGGACAGTGAAGGCAGTTTCTGGGCCAGGCAGGCAAGCCGATACATACTGTACCAGTGTCATTCTCAAGTGGGGATGGTGTATACAGACTAGAGATCGGGGGTCATGGGGATGTAAAGGTGTGAGCCGGGTCTGGGCCTGTTGTCCCTAGTGTTTCAGATGCAGATGGAACATTAGAAAATGCTATTTCTTCGCACTCTGCTATAATGTGGTGTTTGCATTTGCCATTCTGACTTTGAGAGTGCCGATTTCACATTATGTAAAATCATATATACATTATTTAGGTCAGAGCTTGGCCTGCCAGTGCACACATTGAGAATTGTCTGTTTTCTCCTCACAAGGTGAAAAACCTACAAACCTGTGTTCTGTTAGTTTTGCCAGCTTTGAAAACAAGTGTTTGTCCTGAGGTATTGTTTGGCAGTGACCTATGAGTGGCTTGACAACCTAAATTCATGAGTCACCTTTCAGTTAACCTTCATCCGTTGGGTTTTGTAAATATCAAAATCATGGGGCATTAGAAAGACTACAACCAAGCCTATAGTGAATGAACAGGGAGATATTTAGATTATGATCTAGGAAGACATCGATGTTGTATAAATATTAATAATTTCCATTGTCTTTTATCTTCAGGCCAACGACTGGCGCTGCAGCATCACCTCGTCCGGCCACTGGGTCGACCCGGCAACCCTCTGCAACCACCACCAAGAGCTCCTCAGCGACAGCCAAACCTGCCACTCCTAAAACCCCTTCCACCACAAAGCCTCCTGCCTCCAAACCAACATCCTCTACCCCCTCTGGTGGCAAAGCTCCAACACTGCAATCTAAAAGCTCAACCCCTTTGAAAAAAGGTATTAAAAAGATGATTTCATGAGAGTAATTTAAATAAATTAAGTATTTTTTCTGTGTATTTAAAAATGCTGTTTTTAAGTTTCATAATGGCACTCATCATTGACCATTCTTTGTGCTTTGTTTTCCTCTAGATGTGACCAAACCTGCAACCGCGGCAGCCAAAAAGCCTGCAAATTCTCCCCTTACCCGCCCTTCATCCACAACAAAGCCAGTAAAATCAGAGGCCCCCAAATCAGCTACAAAGTCAGATGTCGCTACCAAAAAGCCTACTACTACCAAGGTGGCAGAAGCAAAGACACCAAGTCGCCCAAAAACACAAGAGAGTAAACCCACACCCTCTAAGGATGCTTCCAAGACACCTGGCTCCAAAGCAAAGCCCTCCAGCCCCAAGAAAACTGTGGGCAGCAGCACCCCGATGCCTGTGAAACGTGGACCCAAAGCAGCAGCATTTGGTGAACCTGCAAAGGAAACTGTTGCAGCTGTAACAGCTACAGCAGCTATTGCTACTGCTGCAGCTGTAGCGGCCATTGCTGGGCCAGAGGAACCAGAACATCCTGCTGTAGCAGCTGTGGAACAACCTGCAGTACAAGACAAAACTGCAGAGCCCACAGCGGAACCAGTTCCAGCACCAGTGGTAGAACCAACCCGTGAACCAACTCCAGAACCAATACGTGAACCAACACCAGAACCAATGCGTGAATTGACGCCTGAACCCATACGAGTACCAACACCAGAACCGATGCGTGAATTAACCCCTGAACCAATTCGGGAACCAACCCCTGAACCCATGCGAGAAGCAACACCAGAACCCATGCGTGAACCAACGCCAGAACCCATGCGTGAACTAACACCAGAACCCGTACGAGAGCGAACACCAGAACCTGTACGAGAACCAACACCAGAGCCTGCACGAGAGTGGACACCAGAACCTATGCGGGAACCAACACCCGAGCCCGCACGAGAGTGGACACCAGAGCCCGCACAAGAGTGGACACCAGAACCTGTACGAGAGCGGACACCAGAGCCCGTACGAGAACCAAGCCCATACCAAATACAGGAGGCAGAATTGGGTGCTGAATCATTCCATGAACCCCCCTATAGCGATCAGCTGTCAGCCCAGTTGGATCAGTTCAAATTTGAGGACTCTGCCAATGACTCCGTTACTTCCTTGGGAACGACTGTCATGTCTCCTCCTTGTTCCCCACCAGGCCCTGTTTCTCCTGTCAGAGAGTCACAGAACGCCTCCTCTCTGCAGGACATGCATCTTCAGTCTGATCCTTGGGATCAGAACCAGCACCTGGCCTCGTCTGATACTGCTTCTCAGCGCACAGGCAATATGATGAGTTTCCAGATAGAAGAGGAAAAGAAAGATAAAGAATACTTTGCATATGATACAAGGGAGGAGGAAGAGGAAGAGGAGGAAGAAGAAGAGGAGGTGGAGGAGGAGGAGGAAGAAGAAGAAGAGAAGAACCTGTTAATGTCTGCTCCCACAGCTCCATCTGCAGAGGCCTTTCATATGATGGCACAACCGCACTTGTTGGGCACTTTGCCCATGCATGATGATGCATTCAGGGACCTGACCTCACCTAATGAAAAGGAGGTGGCAGTAGAAAAGGCTGATGAGGAGATCAATGATGACGACGATGAGGAGGAGGAGGAAGAGTATGAAGATGAGGAACAGAGGAGACTAGGCCATCAGCCTTCGTCCATGATCACTGAGATGAGCATGTCCCAGCCCTCTGAGGAGTTCCAGGTCTGCTCCCCAGCATTTGGTAGTTCAGCGGGTTGGCACGGTGACGATCTCTTGTCAGGGATGGACTCTGAGGATGGGAGCAGCTGTGCCAGCAGTCGGCAGCAGGGAGTCTCTGACCTGAGCAGCACCCTGCACACAGCGATATTAGAGGGCACGCAGAGCTCAGACGCCCTGGTCGACTCGAGTCTCCGCGGCTCTGAGGGAGATGGGAATCTCATGGGTTCTCCCAACGTAGAAACCCTGGCCAACGAGGAGGAGGACGAAGAGGACGAAGAGGACGAGCGGGTGGATGAGATGGACCTGAGTTCGGAAAGAGTAGAGGAGCACCACAAGGTGTTTCAGCAGCAGGAGCGCGACGAGGAAGACGACGACGACGTAGAAATGCACAGCGAAGGTGTGACGGAGAGCTGCGAGAACGTAGACGAAGACGAATTCAACGAGGAGGAGCATTTAGACAACCTCAATCGCTCTGTCCCTCCGCCTTCTGTACCCCCAGCCTGTTCCTGGAGCGAGACCAACCCCTTCTCTGATACCTGGGGTCAACCAGCCTCGCACCTCGCTATGTCATCTCCCAGCCCTGTGTCGGACCATGACGCAGCCGAATCTGAAACACCCACTCAGTCTCCTGCTCAGACATGTTTGGACAGCAGTGTTCCCTCATTTGCTTCCCAGTCAGAGCAAGACCCTCACCACCATCAGTCAGCCCACGAAGACATGGAGGACGACCTGCTTGCTGCCTCCGCTGTAGGCATGTCTCGTTCCAGTGGCCCAGGTCTGGCTGCCCACAGCAGCAGTGAGACGAGCACACCAGAGGAACCCTGCGACTATGACAGCAGCTCTGGAGTGGAGTCCCGTTCAGACAAGCAGCAGACCCCAGTGCCTGCTTCACTCCAGCCTGACATGGACCAAGACCTGGGAATTCACTTGGAGAAAGGCGATGGAGAAGAGGAGGAGGCTGAGACGCTCCCTGCTGATGAGGTCCTGGGAACAGGACCCCCAACTGCTCCAGCATCAGCCCCGTCTTCCCCCTCCACCTCAGGAGATGAAGCCAGCGATACAGAGGGCGAGATGCAGATAAACGACCCAGATGCTCCAATGATAATGGACGACATTGCTGGCTTCGAAAGCCCCACTCCCAACTGTAACCTGCCTTGTCTTGACGAGGACGAGGAGGCAGCAGGGACACCTGCCGGAGACGGTGAGGAGGATGGAGGCGGGGCCACACCTCAGTCGGCTAACTCCGTGGCGTCGTACGGCTTCGACTGCACCACGTCCAATTCCAACGCCCACTCGATGGCCGAGAGTTGCGGGAAGAGCCCGGGGATCTTTTCCCTGGAGAACGAGGAGCAGCTTCCCGAGGAGGCCAAAGACCCTTCCCTCATCAAGGAGCTCACCCTGCCGTCAGCTGCTGCCGCTGCCCAGGCAGAGGACCTGCTGGGGCGACCCGTGGACCTGATGCCGCTGGGCCTTCCGGGAGGAATCCAACCGACGTTCGACGAGCAACACTACATGCTGGGGGGAAAGGTCGCGGTGGTGGACCACCTTGGGGAAGTCGATCCATCGGAGTCAAGTCACCACTTCGGGGCCCGGGAGTCTGAAGACACCGACGACAGCCAGCCGCCGTACTACTCCACTATTTGTGATAAAACTGATAGTTTTCTGGCAGGTAACGTATAAGCCCCCCACGTTTTACCCCCTGGAATGCACCTTTTCCCCGCAACCCTCCCCCTTTTACCTGTTGTTTTCTCTCCAATTGAGTTAGATGACATAGAAGAGAAAAAAAAAAAAGAGGAGCGTAAGATTGTAGGAAAAGATTTTAAAAATGAACAAAGGAGATGAGGAAAAAAAAAAAATGACTGTAGCAATTTTTAAATGAAGCCTCCCTCTTTCATACTGTTATGGTCATGGTTATGAGTGTACGGCTTAAATTCCTTTATGTACAATAGCTAATACCATTTTCTAGTAGAATGTTCTTTTTCAGTAACACTGCATATTGTGTAGCCCCTGATGATGGGGTAATGACTGATTGGTCCAATGTGACTGAGCTTTTAAATCGAAAAAAAGGAAAAAAAAAAAAAAAAGCAGATGGAAGGAAATGGACATTGTGTATTTATCCTGCTGTTTTTACCTGAACAAATGTCAATGATTTGGTTTGGTTTTTTTGTATTTTGCTTATTTGTTGTTTTTGTTTGTTCCGTTCTGTTCTGTTGAAACCTGGTCCTCCCTACCTTGTGTACACATGCTTCATGTTCAACAGCACCATAGCGATTAGTCACACGCTTCTTTTTTTTTTAAAGGTTGTGTACTTTAAGCTTTTCAAAATAAAAGGCTAGATATTAACCGCGGCCGTTTGGCCCAGACAGGTCTGTTTGTGGTAGGTATGGGAGTGTTAGATAGGAGTCGGTGACGTTTTTTAAATGTGTGCACCGAGAGGTCGTGCGCTCTTTGCATAGGTTGTTAAGGTAAATAACGTGCAGTCACGTACAGTATGTGTTTCAGGCTTTTAATTTTAAGTGGCTAAAGCTTCGAGCCTCAGTTCGCTGATTACGAGTGTTCCAGGAGAGACTAACAACGAGTCTATTATATGTGACGAGACCCTGCATTGTCCTACATCGCTATCACAGCTTTACACTCGCTGAAACGTTTTCATAGTGGGCGTTTGGTTTACTATTTCAACAGTATATTGCATGTTTAACTAACAAAGAGACTGTGTACTACCTTGAATTTGAAACAGTTCTACACTAGTCATGTTCATAAATAAATGGTTCACTCTAGGTTATCTTTCAAAATTCCATTAAAACATCATGGCAAGGCATTCTGTTCCTGTTTCTTATTTTCCCTGTGGATCCAGCATGTTTGAACTTAACTGTCCTTGTGTTTGAATCAAAGTTGTGTATTTGTATGTGTGTGTGTGTGTGTGTGTGCACAATGTATTTTCCATGGTATCTCAAAAATATTCAACATGGGAACAACATTAACATTGTATGGTGTTGTATCTCAAGTGGAATTTTGGTCAAAACCAAAAGGTTGTCCCAGTGCCTTGTTTTCCCAGCATGCCTTGTGCCATCACAACATTTCAGTACAAAATCACATTGTAGGACTAATCTAAAGATGCCCTTTCGAGTTCTCTTAAAGGCTTAAAGGCTAGCTTTACACGACAACGATCTGAACACAAGCTGCAAAAATTGGTGTTGCGTTCCCACTTTTTATTTCGCGTTTAGATGAGCGTCTTTGGGTGGAAGTGTGTGAAATTTGATGTAGTATGCATGCCAGGTGGCTAGGTGGCACAGTGAAGCACTGCCATACTACAACACCAGGAGCGTGTGCATGCGTTGAAACTTCCTTCTACTTCTCTCTAGTAGCGACTGTTGTCCGACTGATGAATATAATCCGACGTGTTTGTTGTTGTTTGGCTGTACTGCACATGGATCCGATGTCAACGCGTACGGGTCGATAGCTAGCGTTAGAACACACTTTTGCGTTTTAAACCCTTTAGACGGGAACGTGACAGTGGAGCGTTTTTAAGATTTCCACTCTGGAGGGCGGGTTCATTTTTTTGCGTTTTTAAGCCCCAAAAACGCTGTCGCCGTCTAAACGAAAGGCACATCTGATAAAATATTTTGTCGGTTTCACCCGGGAGAGTTGTCATGTAAAGCCAGCCTTACACACAGGCACTTTGTTGATATATTTTTTCCCCATATAAAACAATTGCAAAGCTAAAAAAATGTGATATCTACAGCCATGTGTCCAAGCGGGCAATCTTATTGGCCTTTCTTTGCACATTGTCACCACCACCTATAAACAAGGAATCACGTTTAACAAGTTGGCCACGTATTTGTACAAAACATAACAGTGACCCAATGCAGAATATATTCTTTAAATATATTTTAGTAGCACCTTAAGTGGTCAAAGTGCTTTATACGTTCAGAAAAGGATGAAAGCTGCTCGCGTCTTGAGTCTTAACTCCGACGTGTCCAAACCCATGAGTCTAAGTTACACACACCTCTGGACCTGGACCTGGACAGCTTAGATTGTTTTTGTACGGTTGAGACTATTTAAATCCTGGTTCCAGTTAAATACAGGCACTCAAAATAAACACAATTGGCTTCAGAAGTACAGTCTTTTTGTAAAAATGTTTTTGTGTGAGTTTTATTCCCTGTCTCCATTTGTCTGTTCCAGTACTTGGTGTTCTGTGTGTGTGTGTTTTGTGTCTTGCATGACGACCAAAAGCGTCCTGGAAGGACAAAGCAGAAGAGTTTTCTTCTTATTGTTATTATTATTATATACACTGAAGTAAAGCAAACACAATCGAGAGAAAACATACAGTGACCACCTTTACGCCGTGTTCCTGTTTCCTGGTTTGTCGTTGCAGTTGTTGCAGTATTCCTGTGTCATGGATGTCCCCCTTATTTTAAGAAACCCTCTTTCTTTTTGAGTCACACCTCTGCCCTCGTGTCAGAACTCTCCTGAAACCCCCCCGTTTTTTCCTGGCCCTTGTTGTTCCTCCACCTGTACGTACTGTTTGATGCATGCATCGCTAATGGATGCACCCAAGTGATCTTGACTGTCTCACAGGAGACGAGAAGAGCGAGGCACTGGACGGAGACCAGAAGCTGCAAATACAGTCACAGGAAGACAACCGGAACCAGAACCACAGCGCCACCGTGCCCATAGCCAATGGCCACTATTTGGCATTGGTTCCAGGCAACAGGAGGCCCATTGATCCGACTCTCGCAGCACATTTTGCCAACATCGCACCTCCTCCTTTCATAGAGACCGGCACTGACGGTTGTGCCGGTGGAGAGCAGTTGAGGAGGCTGGAACAGCACCAGCAGAAGCTGAGAGAGATGCACCACCGTCAGGAGCAGGAGAGGCAGAAGAAGCAGTGGCTGGAGGACGAGCGGTTGAGGCTGGAGCAGCAGAAGCACCTGGAGACGCAGCGCGAGGAGCTCCTCCAGCTGCAGCTGCAGCAGCAGGAGCACCGGCAACGCAGGCAGGTTCTTCAGTGGCAGCTGGAGCTGGAGCAGCAGCACCGCATGCAGCAGAAACACACGCAACTGCAGCAGCAGCAGCAGCAACAGCAGCTGAGGAGGAGCCCGACCGGCGTCGCGCTCTCCCCGTCCTCCGGCCTCTGCACCATCTACGAAGCCATGGAGACCAGCGACGAGGAGGACGAGGCCAGAGAGGAGCAGAACTGGAACAGACAGGTGGCAGGAACGAGGGTGGCGTCCTCCGAGGGCGTCCGTACGCAGCCGCATCCGGTTCCTCCGCAGGATCTGGAATGGAACAAGAAGGTGGACATGGTGCAGCAGCTCATCAACCAGACCTTGATGCTGTCTGGCGACGGGGGCTGCCCGCCGCTCCTCCTCCTCCCTGTTGGGACGGGGGGCACCCTGAGCCCCCTGGAGAGCAGCATGTGGCCCGACATGCTGCCGCAGTTTAGCCCTCCTGTCGCCACGGTCACCTCCGTCAGCAGCTACTCCCCGGACAGTCGGGGCAGCTCTCCGCCCGGAGACTGGACTGTGGTGGAGGTGGAGACGCAGCACTGAAGGCAGCCATGGATGATCGAGCAGTAATTAAATACAGAATATGGAATAGGCTCACCTTCTGGTGGAGAATTAAGTCAGAGATCAGAGAAAATTGGCCACACTCTTACTTGTGTAAGGTGAATAGGAAGCTATTGCGTGCAGCGAGTTAGCTTAGCTGAACGTAAATAATGGAAATGGGGAGACGGCCAGTGTGGATCTGTCCAAAAGGAACAAAAAATTGGTTGAACAGCAACTGCAGAGGTCACTAATTACAGTTTTCAAATCTGTGACAAAAGCAGAGAGTATTGGTTGCACATTTACATAAATGCACCCTTTGCTAAGCTCATGTCTTAGCTGTCTGTAGGCAAAATGGCATATTTTTCGTGCCTTTTCATGGCAGACATTTTGACAGGTCACAGCGACAAGATTACAGGTGTAAATCATGAAATGAACAACGGCTGAGTTCCATTTAGCTGTCTCAGTTTCAATCGCACTGTCCTGATTAGCATAAACTGAACAGAGCCGATCAGTATTAGCTGTGCTTTTGCTACTTAAAAAAGCATATAAAAGCGTCATTGTACAGTGTTTACTTTATGGAGTTTAATGTGATTATTTGTATTTATTTGAGTATGTACTATACACTAAGTTAAAGGTTTTTACGTGGTTTGAGTAAGGTTGCTTTTCTCAGCTTAAGTCTCCACCAGAAAGCTAGTAAGCATATTTTTTCCAAAAAAATAACTATTCCGTTATTCACGAACATCCAATCCACTCTTACACCGAAATTAGTGACATAATATGAAAATCTAGGACAAATAAAATCATCATATGACCGACTACTGTCAGACAAACAATATTAGACTGTGGATAAACTGTGTCATTGATCGGTGTAACCTCATGTTAGATGTGCCCTTAACTGGGGGCATTTTAACAGTACACTCTTAAATAAAAGTGCTATGTAGAACCATATAAGGTTCTTCGGCTTGTCCTCATAGGAGAACCCTTTTTGGCACCTTTACTACAAACACTTTTAAAACCCTTTATTCAGGAAAGGGCTTTTAAAGGGTTCTCTGGATCAAAATGGTTCTTACTGGAACCATTAGTGTTACCAAGAACCCAAGCAAATGGTTCCAGGTAGAACCTCAGCCCTTGTAGAAGTACCCTTTTGGAACGTTATTTCTAAGAGTGTGCATGTGCCGTGTCTTCCTCCTGTGACATAACACTGTAACACTGTAGTCTAGTCTCTTTTTTATACAAACCTATAAAATGCTGAGACCAAATATCATTGGTCGTCCTCTCAGATGAGAGATTATGCTATGACAAATTGCACTTCTGATTATTTGTGTGTGTGTGTGTTGCGTCAGGTAAGTGACGGACCGTGTTCTTTTTAGATAGATTTTGTAAATGTTCGATGTTTTAAGCCTGTGGGACGATGATGCTGCCAAATAACCTCCACTCCATCACCCAATCTCCGGTCAGTTACTCTGACTTCACTGGACGACCAGGTTTTTGATAGACTTAATAGAGTCGTCAGTCATGGAGGGAAAAGGGGGGGAGGCGAGGGAGAAGAAGGCCCTATTTGTTCTGCTGTAAAGAGAGAGAGGGAAGGGAGCGATGGACGGTTAGGAGGGTGGTGGAGGGTGAGGGTGGTGGTTGTGGTGATAGGGGGGTGTTGTTGTCGCCTCGCTCGCATTCCAAAGTTGTAACCTCATTTCCTGGGTCGCCCACCATTCAGGGAGTCTCCGAGGTTACAGATGATGTCATTGAGTGGGAGAGGGAAAGGAGGACGACTGGGGTTTAGACAATGTGCAATGGAGATGGGGGGGGGGGGGGGGGGGGGTTTAGTACCAACACACCAAGCACTATAATATATCACTGAATATGATATGCACATTTTTCATATACATGTATTTTGCTGTGTTTTGTGATTTGTGCAATACTGACAATACGTACAATATATATATGAGAGAGAGTACTTTACATATACTCTACTTGATTCTCCTAACAGTTATATATCAGAACATATCATGACATTTTAATATCAACTATTAATCAATAATGTCTTGTGTGTTGGCAAAAAAAAAAGCACCTGTGTTTGTCTTTGTCTGCACAAGCGAGGTGTGGCTGAGACAAAAGTAATATATATATATTATTTAAAAAAACAAACACTGCCACCTGTTGGCTGAACGACTGAATCACTATGATGTAGAATTTTGTATGCAAAGCTAAAAATCTAAGGCTGTTTTTAATTTCACATTATGCTTCTACTAATAAAATGCACGTTATATATATATTTAAATTTTAAAAAAAAAGATATATTTCAATCTAAAAAGTTACATGAAAATGCCAAATCAGTATTTATATTTGAAAGCAGCATGTGTCGAATCTAGTTTTCTACATTTATACTGCAGCCACACTGTGCATGTGCCATCACAACCTATCAAACTATCATAAAGTTCCACTATTTTATCAATATATATTTAACCTTACATTACATGTAGGTAATAATAGCACTAATGCATGCATTCATACGTATAAGTGACCCCTATATTGTTTTAATATTGTCAATACAGTGCCTAAACATTCTTTTGTTAAGAAATGTGTGCACAATAAAAATCCTTTTGTCCATGTTTTGTGTTGCAGTCTGACTTTGAATATGCATAAATATGAGAGAAGGAAGCATTTCTCATTAAGCTTCATACAGTAGTCTGTTATGTGACAGATACTTGAGTAGCATTAAGTTTAAAGTGCTCGATTAAAGGACAGTCAGGTAACAAAGAGAGGCTGTGATAGGGAAACAAAATGATGAGAATTAGGGGGACACCAAGTGGCGGTAGAAAGCAACTGTGTATATAAATTGTTTTAATATATGGAGCAGAGCTGAGGCCACACTCAGTCATATGGATTACATGGTAATTATACACACCTGTCATGATGTCCATACATCCATCTTCTACCACTTCCCGATCTCAAACGGTGGCGTACACAACTGGACAGGTCACCAGTCCATCACAGGGCCACATAGAGACAAACAACCATCTAATCTTACTCTACGGTCAATTTAGAGTGTCCAAATTGCCTGTAATCCACCAAATCTGCATGTTTTTGTACTGTGGCAGAAAAACCCACTAACCCATAATCCGGGTCTTCTTTCTGAGACCATGATGTGTCTCAGATTTTGAGATGGTCGATGATAGATTTTTGTTTCCACATAATGGCTCACCTAAACATTAGCACGCACAACAGCAGAGAAAAAATGGTTAAGGTGCACTGCTGCACGTCACTTATCGTCTCTCTCTTATCATTTCTGTTTCTATACAGTATAACGATGAGTAAAAAATAGGCAAAAGAACAACAACAAAAACACTTGATTCATGTCAAAATACAGCATTCTCAGTTTCTCACACTGACCCTGAAGGACAAATACTAACCAAATGTGGCTTAAGACTTAAAGAAAACAACATGTAACACTTCAGTTATACGTTGTTTTCTTTGAGTAGTAGCTTTTCATACATGTTTAATCAAAGTCAATTCACTTTTATATGCATAGCAAAGCATCATCTGTCCTTTGGTTTGGGTTAAGGAAACAAACCCAACATGGAGAAAATGAAGGAAACCTCAGGAAGAGCCACAGAGGAAACAGACGTGATGGATGTTGTGTGTACAAAGTAGATTTTACACACAATTATGACAATAACGGTGACATGTGATAATGCATTACTAGTAGCGTGATGTTTACACAAGAACAATAGTGGTACTAATTCTAAAGTATGCTTGTTATTGATGGTGGAAGCTCAGGACCTTGGTGCTGAAATAAATATGGAAATAAGTAATGTTATTTATTCATTTTTCAATGAATAATTAAGAGCCAGGCAGTTTTTTTAGCCCTTTAAAGGTGCCATATGTAAGAATGTGGCCAAAAACGGTTACTACATTCAAATTCAAAATACAGAGGTCTTTTAGGTTTCATTTTTTTTTACCTAACTGGCAACCCGTGGTTGCTCGGCAGCTGAGACTCTACTGACTGCAATGATTGGTAGATGGCAGTAGGTGGCGCCACATGCCAAAACATGATTTCAAAACATCAACATGATTTGCAGTCTGCAAAAGATTGTTGGTGAGTTCAGTTTGTTATATGAACATTATTCCTGAGTCTCTGTGACATATTAGGAGGATTTTACGGCCAGTTGCTTTAGATTTATTACATAATGCACCTTTAAATGTCTGTGAACACCACTGTCTGAGTGTTCATATTGTTATCTACACATGATGTGCTCATGGTGCAGCTTTACTCTCTCTGTGGTGATTTGCTGACCGCAGACATCTTGCACAGCAGATGGGGTTAAAAAAAACAATATGTTGTTAAAACACATTACAGTATGACAAGTGCAAAGGGGGCACTCCATCAGTGTTATACACAAAGGGGATCCACGACTCATTTTTATCTCAGAGTGGGTTCCATCTTGTTCTACACTGTCTGCACAGTCATTAAATCTGTGCATCAAAAAGCCACAAAGGCTCTCTGTTACTCTATAGAATATATGAATGGGCAGTGTGTTTGTACAACACACACACACACACACACACACACATATATATACATCAACTGTAAACATTCAAATGTGATCAACAGGTCTCAGGTGCTGCAAAGGTCTGTGCCGTTTATAACTGCAAATAAAAGCCACAGCAACAGCACAGAAAAACCTGCACTGCTTTCAAAATAAAAGCACAGATCCTTCCTTCACCTGTTGTCAAGTGCAATACACTGACTTTTAATGCGAAACGAGTCATGTTTCACATCAAAATATATCTCCATGACACTTTTATCCTAAAATCAGTCACAGTTCGACTTTTTTCCCCGAGTCGGCTCAATGATTCTGCTCGTATTTGAGGAATTTATTCAATTAATTAATTAATTAATTAATTAATTAATTTAAGGCCTAAAGCTGCATCATCAGTCTGCTCTGATGTTTTCTTTGTGCATGTGTTCAATTGAACTGGGTTAAATGTTGAGATATGAGGGATACAAAGCAACTTTATTATTATTAGGCTTGTGTCTGTATTATTGTACATTGACCAGTGATGTTACTTTGGCTAATGTTTACTAAGCTTTTCAATAACTATTATTTGTTGTTCTTGGTGATGATTTCCCACATTATGAACATAGTGTAGAAAACAATCCATTGAATAGCCATTTTATGCATTTACAAGTTTTCGGTCATCCTATAATATCCAGGAAATATACTTTTATTAGACCTAGTACTAGGGGATTACCAATATAGTACATGTCTTTACAACAGCTTTTTAAACATGTATCGTCGCTCATTATTTCACAAATATAACCATTTGTATAATATACATACCATTAAACCATTTTGTATATTATACAAAATGGTTAAAGGGTATTATACGATCATACGTTATATGAAATAATAATATATTTTATGTATTCATCAATGTGTTATAATCAGTAAAACAACAAATAAATTTAATGTGGACTGTTTGAGTGTATATATAATTTGTGTGTGTGTATATGTATATATGTGTATATATATATGTATATATATATGTATATATGTATATGTATATATATATATATATGTTGCATTTCATCAGTCAAAACACTAGTAAAACTATTAGCCAGTCAAAAAGGGAGGAAGATTAGTTGAAATACAACTTTTATTTTGAAGGGGAGTCCCGGAAGTCGTCTTATTTCCTTATCCTAACTTGACCGACCACTTGTTCCCTCCTCCCCGGCAGCAGCAGCAGCAGCACCAAACACCGGCAGTTTGTGTGCAGACAGAGCCGAGCGGGAGTCACACTCCTGCGGGGGAACATGGCCTCAGTTCCGGGCTGAAAGACATTGGACGGAGTGCGTGCGTGAATCCTGGAGGAGTATTTTTTTAATTCTTTAGATTTTTGGTTGAAGATGAGGAGAAGAAGAAGCTGCATCTTAGCTCGAGCTCACATCAACACTAACACAGGACACAGCAGCGCAGCGACGTGATGCACAACACAGTCCAGGAGTTGACGTCCTGTTTCCAGGAGGAGGAGGAGGAGGAGGTGGTGATGATGGTGGTCTCCTCCTGCTCACCTGCTCCACTCAACATCTCACTCCTGTCATCGTGTTGCTCGGTGCATTACCGTTAAACCGGGACTCCTTTTCATTTTGTTTTGTTTTTAATTGTATTGAATTGAGCAGGACACATCCGTGTTTGAGTCTCGAGGACTTCACCATGAAGGAGACTAATTAACGCTAATTGCAGACACCTGGAGTCGCGCTCTAATTGGCTGTGCGCGAGGCACGTGATGGCGAATAACGAGCTGCAGGTGAGTTTCACAACTTTTTATCAGGCTGACAGAGGCGATTCTAGAGTGTTGGGGATTCCCAGGGGGCCCTTCGACCCGATCGTTATTATGTTATAAATAAACTGACACCAACGAAAAATGTTTTTATAAATTAAATTATTGAAAATATATATAAAAGAATAAAATACTGTAAATAACTTAAAAAACCTATATAAACTTAGTAAAGAAATATACTGTATACCAGGGGTCACCAACCTTTTTGAGTCAGAGAGCTACCTTAAGGGTAAAAAATAATATGGAGGGCTACCATATAATATTTTTTTGTTTGTTTACCATTTAAATGATTAATATTATGCATTCAACTGCATACACATTAATTCCAGTGCTTACTCCTAACGATTACCAGTTTTTATAAACAATATCAAAGATATTTTACTGACAGATCATACGGATACATGCAAGTGAGGTGAAGTGAAGTGAGCCCGCGGGCACCGTATTGGCTGCCCGCGGGCTACCAGGTGCCCGCGGGCACCACGTTGGTGACCCCTGCTGTATACTGTATACACTGTAAAGAACCCATTATAAGACAATATAGAACAATAAAATACTGTAAATAACTAACAAAAAGAAAATGTATATTAGAAAAAAAAAAAATATATATTCCACTGTAAATAACTCGCATTATAAACTTTAAACAAAATATAAAGTATAGAAGTTGAATCGTTTTCTTGGGGATACTAAACCCACAGCAGGCAGTTCCTCATCAGCACCTTTTAAGCACTGCTTCTACTAGTTAGCATTTAGCGATAGCGTCAGCTAGCGTTCTGACGCTAATGTTAGCTGCTGTTCAAGTCTGTGTCCCCATTAGTTAGACGAGAATGTCTCTTCTGTAGCACGATTTTGACCAATCACAGTGCAGCTTGGAGAGCGTGGCCACTCCCACTGCAACTCAAGGACTGACAGCAACTGCTTAGGCTGCAAGGAAATGTAAAGAGTTTAAGGTCTTATGCATTTATGTACGATCTCTTTCTCTTTTTTTCTTCTTCAAATGTTTTCGTAAAACACGGCGAAGTTTCAAGAAATGTTTACATACGCATGAAACCCTTTAGAAACGCTGCAGTATACATGCCAGGCCTGTATGTGGCACTGTAACGCTGCCACAGAAATACACTAAATGTACAAAATACGAAGTATACGAAAACACAAGAGTGCCGCTTCGTGATTTTTTTTTCTCTCTGGGACGACCCGTATTTCCAAATATAGCATTCTAGCTCTTTGGTCTGCTTTAGTAAATAAGATACAACCTGCTTGGCATTTCCTAGTGAGGCTCCAGTGTGCCAATTAAATTATTAAATCCAGGGTTTTTCCCACCACTGAATAAGGTCACGGCTGATGCTGCAAACACGGATACAGTCAATCAATATAGTGCTAGTTACCACTTCAGCAGGAGTTGAATTTTGAGGAAGTTTCACTCCAAATGAGTGTGTTGTGAGTTGTTGTTTTTGTAGTTGAAAAAAAAAAAAAAAAAAATGTTGAGACTGAGGACAATGAAAACTGAAGTTAAAAATCTAACGATTGTTGGAGTATTTTCTCGATAAAGTGAGTCATCGTTAGTGGTTCGAGTAACTCGATGACAAAAAATATCGTATTCGTTTGTATTCATTTAATTCCCGTCTCGCGCGGCCTGTTCATCGCAGGGATCATTGTTCCACACGGACCGTTTTAGCAGACGCACACCCGGATTTCAGCAGGAAATGTCCAAAGTGTGGGACCATTTCACACTTAAACAAGAAGCCAACAAGGTTTAGAGTAACCACTGCAAACTACAACTGGTTTAACCCTTTAAGGTACTACTCAACCGTTTGGTCGACCACTATTTAAGTCACTATATCTCATTAGAAAATGCATCAAGCTGAACTCACTAACACTTAATGTGACTTGTTCTGAATGTTGTACTTTATGAATTATGCAAACAATGTTTATTATGAACAGACATCTCAACCGTTTGGTAGAGTAGGCCTGTATCTGATTTTCGTTAATGTTATCATGAGTTAATAAAATAAAATAATAAAAAAATGCAAAGAAAAAATGTTTCCTTTGCTTTTTTCTTGGTGTGTACCTTTTAAAGGGGTTAACCACAACAGCACGTCCTCAATGATCCAGCATCTGAGCCGATAGCATCCAGTTGCTAACGCTGCCGGCACACGCTAACGTAAACATTGATGTTAGCGGATTTAATTTAGCTTACTAGGGCAGCAGCTATCAAATCTTTTTTGTAATCGATTATTCTACTTTATTTATTTATTTATTTATGGATTAATCAAGTAATCGGATTAAAAAAAATATATATATATACATATATATATATATATATATATTATTATATATATATATATATATATATATATATATATATACAATCAAAAAAATAATAATAATATTATTATAATATATATAATATATACCTTTTGTGTCCTCAGCTATCGAAAATATTTGATAGCTGCAGCCCTAGTCATCGTTTTGGTCCATAAAATTAAAACTTACGCAATAAATCAATGTCAGAGTTTCAGTGTTGCATGGATTCCCTCTGTTTTTGTGTTTGTGTATGAATGTAGTGAGTCTGTGTGATCATCTTTTGAGAGGAGCTCAGGACACAGACACATAATCCCTGAAACATTAACATCCAGCACATGAACTCAATAGTGGAGTGTTTCTGTAGTGATCCGACGTAGTGCAGCTTTAAGTGTCAGACTCTGAGCTTCTGCCTCATGATGTTGTTGTTGTTGTTGTTGTGTGGTGGAAATGCTCTGCTTGTTTTTGATGTTTTAAATGATGATGAATAGGGATATTCCCAAAACAATTCATTTTTTACTAGCGCTGGTTAAAATGCAAATATACTTGATAAGGAGAGAGATCAGTGCAGATTCAGCTCCGCTCACTCACATTTCTACCAGCGACCTGTTAAAATGTCTTGTCCGTGTTGCCACACTCACGTGGAGCAGACGGCGTACAGAGATGGGACACATTCCCACATTTGTGACTCAACAGCTTGAGCTGGTTTGAAATGTTTATTATTTATATTGTATAATTAATTGCTTGTAAAAGAGAGCCTAATTTACCCAATCTCCCAAACCATGCATAGTGCATGCACTCTTGCTTTGTTTAATCAGTGGCAGATCTCACCCTCTGTTCCCAACAGTCACTCTGACTCACCGTCTCCACATGTAACTCACATATAGCGTCCACAATGGCCTCCATTCAGACCTGGCATTAAAAAACGCTGCGTCCTGCATGTGTGACCACATGACATCAGGTCTAGCGTCCCGTGTCCTTGTATTCAAACACACGCGTGACATCATGTCTGTTTCATGAGAACGACATTGTTTGTGATGATGTGTTGGCGTTGTGCGTCTGTGCGTGCAGTGTGTGTGTGTGTCTGTCTGCACTAGTGATGAGAAGTTTGCACGACTCACGCTGCTGTAACATGAAATACGATGCGTTTGAGCCGCCTACAATTACAGCTGTACTAGTAGTTGCCAAATAGGGACGCAAAGTGTCGCAAAGTGCCAGAAATAGGCGAAGCTATGGTTTTATTGGCTTTTTAATAATTCATTCATTGTATTATTGTATATACAAATGTAACTAAATGTAAACCATGTAAAATATAGGTAACTACTCCGTAACATATTGCTAAATAACTTTCTGGATTTATTACTTATTCAATTTCACTCGTCATATGATGCATATACAATGATACACTGCGATCTAGTGGCGGTGCTGTCACTTTGCGGGTAACGCAATCGCCGTGCATTGTGGGAAATGTAGTTTATGGTCAACGCACGCCTTAAAGCAGCATAGACCTATTTTAACACAGATTTTTGAGACCAATTAATCACTCGCAGGCCACATAAAATGAGGTGGCGGGCCATCTGCAATGTTGTTTTGATATTTCTGCTACTTCCTGTCGTCTTCTGACGATATTTCCTGTTTCTTACCTATACTCTTTTTCATTGGCTGTCGGCAACGTGTTTGCAGTCGGGTCAATAATCCGTACACGCCGCCCGACTTGGCGTCCAGATTTGGCTCAAGAATGTTTGATTGACTGCGACTGAGGTTGGCTCCGTTACCCTCACACATTAACAGATCTCTGTGTCGACTCATCATGCCTGCTGAGGCTGCCGGTGAGGAGGCGGTCTCTAATCCATCCTGAGGACAGAGCGTGTGTGAGCATTCACACCTGTTCTTGTGTGATCTGGGCGTGATCAGATCACTCTGGACGGACGTTAATACGAGGCGTGAACAGGGTCCATGTCTCGCTGTTGGCTTTGCAGTGGTTGTGTCTCTCGCTCACTTTCCTGTTCTTTCTCGCCGTGTGTCCCAGATGTTTAGTTACGACACTTTACTTTGTGTAAATCCGCACTTTTTAAGCCACATCGTGGAAATTCCTTCACCACAATGGTCCTAATCGGGGTTCAGAGTACTGTATGTTCACTTTGCGACTAAACCAGCTTTATGAACTTCTCTTCATACATAACTGTGTTACATGCCACCCTCCTTGCACAACAGTGCCTTAATAGAAAGACGACAATAAGCCTCATTATAGGCAGAGCATGTGTTATGAAATAAATGTATCACAGACCGCTGCCGTGCCCCTGCTTTGACCTCACATCGCTGATCAATACATAACAGCTGATGGACAAAACAAAGCGTGCAGTGGTCTTTTCAGGACAGGACGCTGCACTTGCATTATTCACGAGGCCTCGCTTCATGTGCAAAAGTAGGTGAACGTTTAAAGGGTTTCGCGAGCAGAGACGTTTTTCTATACCGTAACCGCTTCCACTGCATCAGATTTCATCAGAGACATGAAATAAAATCTGGTTTGTGTGACCGTGTGTTGCAAGGCGTTATGTGAGTCATGAGGAGGCTTGTGGTGTGAGATGCTCCGGTCTCATGTAGAGGGTTTGGGTTCCGGTTACGCTGGTGTCTCAGTGCAGCTCCGCACAGTGGAGCAGAAATTAAAAATTAAAGGCAGAGTTCTGGCTCAGCTTATGCCTGTACATCACTCTGTGGTTACTAACTCACTGACATGAGGTGGAAAATAGTTTTACAGGTCCAGAGCGTAACATTAAGGGGAAATTGAATATACTAGCCTTTAAAATATGAGCCTTTTTGTGTTTCACATTTGGCGCTTTTCCACTACCCAGTTCCAGCACGGCTCAACTCAGCACGAATCTTTTTGCTTTTCCATTAGTGATTGTACCTAGTACCTGGTACTTTTTTTGGTACCTGCTCTGGCGAGGTTTCAAGCGAGCTGAGCCGAAGCTATGCGTGACGTCGTAAGACTCCCGTTCACTGATTGGTCGGAGAGTGTCGTCACAGGAAGTGAGTCATGAGCGCGATGTACGACACAGGAATCAAACTGAACAGTCGATCAAAGATAGAAAGACTTAAAAAAAAAAATTGTTGGAATTGTTTAAAATCTCAATATTTAACAGAGAATAGTGTATTTATGGTCATGCACGAAGTAACCGAGCGATTCTGTGAACAAATCTTTTTAATGAACTGATTCTAATGATTCAGTTGCACCAAAAGCAACTGCTTTGTGTGCGTCGTATATAAAATGATGTCACAGCAGTTTCATGCAGCAGTGTTATGATGACTCCGCCCACATTGAGGAGGTACTATAGTCATAGAAAACCATACCAAACTGTGTGGAGTCGAGCTGTGCCGGTACCGTATAGTGGAAAAGCGCCATAGTATTCAATTCATCCACCTTTAAAGCTGTAGTACGTAACTGTGAAATAATACAAAGATGACAATCAAACCATTGTCAATTGCGTTCACAATATTAAGTTTCTCTTGTGTGTTGTCCTGGGACAATTCTTACACCATTGATGTTGTTTATCTATCTAATGATATATCTATGACCGCGTGACAACAGCACACTTCCCTTCATTTCTATCTACAACCTGTTTTGATCTACAGTGTCAATCAAGTCACTTCTGTGGTCGTTAACCAACAACTACATGGGTATATCTAAAAAAAGAACGTCTTTCCCAGCAATCAGCTCACTCACACATCCTCTGCACGACACAGTGACACAGCGGAATCATGTTGTTTTGAGTGAAAACTGACGTTCCTCCTTGACATTTCGCAGTTTCCGCGAAGAAGGAAATGTGCCTGAAGTGTTTCTTGGAAAGTAGCGTTTGCCCGTGTGGGCACGAGGATCAACAGTAACCAGATAATGTAGGTCACTCTGCACCGTCCTGTGACAATGGCTCTTTCACTGGCAAAGAAGTGCTTTAGTGTGTTTTAAATGGTGCCCTTTTTAAATTAAGATATTTTAAGCCGCCCGCAATCAAAAAATGTTATTTCTATTACATTAGAAATATTAGATTATAATAAACTATAATGACAATGATTTTTCAGCTTCTTAAATGGGAATATTTTCTAGTTTCTTTGCTCCATATAAGAAAGAAATCATAGAAACTGAATTATTTTGGATTGTGGTCAAAACAAGACATTTGAGAACATCATTTCCATGTTTGAAAATCACATTTTCTGACATTTTATGGAGCAAACAATTAAAATAATGGACAGGTCAATCGAAAATAATCGCTAATTGCAGCCCTAAAAACAATAAAATCCTTCAAGGCTGAGATTGAGTGTGCAAGTGTATCAAGGAAATTAGACACTTCTTCCTTCTGAGGAGTTCACCTGTTAAATATTAAAATTGCAAATTACAAACAATGTGATAAAAGTTTCCCAAATGCTGCACTTACATAACACAGCTCAGACTCAGGGTTTATACTAAACTGTGCACACTAAATAAATTCAGATCATTTCCCCGTGTGTCATTCATGCTCCCCGTGCTGCTTTTGTGAATGACCTGGTTTCAGCGTCGTGGATTGTTTACACACGGATCCAATTATTTCCTCCTTTGAAATTTGTATTTATTGAACTCACACACAGACTCAGCCACAGCGTTCGTGATGAATGATTCAAAGCATGTGAGGTAGTTTCAGGCGGTCCACTCGAGCGTGTCCGCACGTCCTTTTCCACAAAGTTTTGGTGTTGATCCGTTTAAACCGATTTCCCAGCTCTCCCTCTGTTACCCTGTTATACTTCGTACATGATCGTGAGACTATCACTGTGATATTTTTACCCAAATTGTTAAGTCAAGGTCCCACAATTGGTCAGGTGCTCTCCACGTTGCGTTTGGGGGACTCACAAGTGGCACGTTAAAAAGTATATCTTTGGTCAAAGCTTCAGGGCAGTACCTCTATCGCCCCCTGTGGATATGTGAGCAATTACCAAAACAGTCTCTAAGACTCTGCAGTCTATGGCCTAGTTTTTCCACCAGATAAACAACTCATAACTTACTAAAACATCCATACTTTAGTAAGTTATGAGTTGTTTATCTGCCTTTTAGCAGAGCAATACTTTTACACAGACTATTCACAAAACTTAATTGGAGCCGCATGGTAAAGTAAACAGCAGCACCTGTTATTCACCCCTTCAGAAATGTATAGGCAAGCGCTTGGTTGTCAATCGCTTTCATGTGAAGCCAAAATCGAGATTGTGATTAAAATATGACCGTAAAATCCTTTCCGAACGTCAACATTAGCAATAGCACCCACTTCATGGGCGCCTCTTGTTGTTTAGTGCTGCTCTATGAAGATATTTCACTTCTTGAATCTTGAGCAACACGGATTTAAAGCTCAGAAAATAATGCAAGCCTTTCAAAAACCTGTCTCAGTGGTTTTCTGTCTTCTCTCTCAGACAGAGTTGTTGACATTGACCATGGATGGAGCTCGTACTCTAAACCACATATAGTAGATCGTGAGTCATACAATACAAATAGCAGGATTTCTCTTGACCCGCCGCGTCGATGGTGCATTTACAACACGTTTATGGCCTCATGATTCACTTCATAACTCCATAAATGGCCGCCTGAGCTGCACCTGAGCCATATCTGTCCAGTCTGATGAATTCTGTCTTCCGTCTCTGGCAAGCGACAAAGGGGTATGTCATTGTTACTGGGCGGCCGGCAGGCGCGATTGAGATCGAGGAGGTCACGGTTGTGATGATGACAGAAAGAACCTGTTGAACAGAGCGCTGTGGTGATCGCGGTGCTTGTTTGATCACTGCCCTCGCCCTTTTATTCCTTCCAGAATAGCCTCATCAAGGCTGCGCCGTCGATGACGCTCATCCCATTCGATGTCACGCCCTCTCTTTCCGCAACAAAACACATTATCCCTGTGTGCACAGAGCGAGGCCATCAGTGTAAAATGTAGTTTAACTGTTAGTGCCTTTCTGCACTCCAGCGTCTCCATCGTCCTCCTCCTCCTCCCCGCTGACGCCGCTGCACACATCGATTTTCAGCCTGTTTATTTGTTGGCCCTCCCTCTCTCCTTCAGATGGCTGTGAGGAATGTAAATCAAGCCTCCTGCGCTGAGCTGATAACATAACCTACGCTCTGTGACCGCCCGCCCGCCCTCTCATCCATTCTTTATTTCCCTTTAGTTTGCCGTCATCTGTAAGAGTTCTGCAAGTCGGTAGCAAACTCACAGTCCAGATGACTGACTCTTATTGATCTGGCCATGTGAGTGGGAGCAGCTTTGCTCCATTCCTTTAATGGCATCATGAACACGCAGAGGTTTGTTTTGATGGTGTCACACACGTCGGAGTTACGCGCTCGTGTCTCGCATCACTCTCGCAGTAATGTGCGTCTCCTGCTGCCGCCGCCGGGATAGGATTAAGAAAGTGCAGACTTCACTGTGTCTGTGACCTCAGAGGAGGAAGGGAGTGTCGACATAGAACTCGACATAACGTAGTTGAACTATAGTAGAGTACTGGCCTTGTACACAAACACAAGCCGGGAATCAATTTATTGAGTCTATGCTACAGTAGGCGGCAATTGTAGTTGACCTTTTCTTTCAACCTTAGCTCGTTGGTACCACGTTGAGCATCATTCTACTGTCTATGGGTGAATTCCAATTCCTTGCTTAACCCTCGATCTCAAAAATGTGCGCTCCCTCAAGTGCTGTATCGCCCTCAATATTGAGATTTTCCGAGACCATCCTTGGGAGCAAGGGCTACCCAGAATGCATTGCGTGTTTTCACATAACAAAGATGGCGCCGAAAGCAGCGAAACGAGTACGCTACAAATGAAGTATTTTCTTTGTTAATAGAGATATAAAAATGATGAAAACCATTGTATTATCTTAGTTTAGGCCCATATTATGGATTACTGACGTCATTGTTGCGTAACATTTATTTTTATTTTACGATCTTTTGTCAATAGCCGGCCGGTGCGGACAAGTGATCGTTTGCTATCGTTAACAATGCAAATATTTTGAATGTACTGTACTTAGGAGGATTTTATGGCCAACTTTGTGTTTTTTTCATTTTATTTTAGAACCCTGCCTTTTTTAAGTCTGTCTTATTGCATTTAATAGTTGATTCTACTCTTTTAGTTTAATCTCTCAGTATTAAACTAAGTATTTTACTACTTGCTACTTATTTATTTGTTTTTTTTGTGCTGCAATTTTCTGTTTGAAAAGTGAATAAAGTCTGATTCGTTGATGATTGATTGATGAGCATGGTTTGCAGTGTAGAAACGTATATAACTCAACTGCAAAGTAAGTGGATAAAACAGCAGAAAGTTATTGTGTTGATGATTTTTGATGGCAGCACTCGGGGAGCTTGATTTACAAAGGGTTGATTTTCGCTTGTTTTGGCGAGAAACTCGGTTTCGTTGGAACCTGTGCCGCGTGACCTGATTGTGGTTTTTACGCCCTGAGGCACTGGAGATGAGTTTTACCACCGCGTTGCAGAGGTCATGTGATCCAGCCTGTGCACTGAGCTGCAGGAGCGGTGTCGGATTTAAGGGGAGCGCAGACCTGAGGCTTCACTGTTGAGCAGCAGCGGCGCTCGACGACCGCGTCTCTGCTGCTGCTCAACAGTGAAGCGACTGTTCTGTCAGAAACACTGCTTTTGTTACCTGTTTGAGACTCAGAGGGAGTAGAAACCTGCTCTTCAGACTGTAACCCAAACTGCTGCCATTGTTGTTAAAGTCTCTGTGGTTGAGTTGTAAGAGATAGTGAAACAAATAGCAGCCAGGTCCAATTGTGAGTTCTCCACCCACCATCAACAAAGCATATGAGACGATCAGAGTTGTAAGAGCAGGGATAAAAATAGTCTAAAGAATAGGATGCAGCGTTTGAGAGGGAAAGTCCAGAAGAGAAGATGGTGAGACGTTTTGAGTGAAGTGCTTTCTTCAAGCTCATCCTTTCTTCTTCTTTTTTTCATAGCTACTCGTAGCCTCATTACAAAATGAGGCTTGTAATTTCGGCTTTGCAAATGTTAAAGGTGCCATATGTAAGAATGTGGCCAAAAACGGTTACTACATTCAAATTCAAAATACAGAGGTCTTTTAGGTTTCGTTTTCTGACGTAACTGGCAACCCGTGGTATATATATATATATATATATATTATATGTTATCTGTGACATATTAGGAGGATTTTATGGCCAGTTGCTTTAGATTTATTACATAATGCACCTTTAAACGTTGTTTTACTCGATAAGAAATCCCAAAAAAGGACCGGAACAAGTGAATTGTGTCCATTTGCAATAATTGTCTGTGCTGCTGAAGATTAACCAACGTCTCATACGTCAGTGCTGCAGAGCTCCACAGTTGCTCAGAACCTTTAAAACACGTGGCTGATTTAACCATTTGCTTCTCACTTGAGTAATGCCCGGTCATTGACCAACGCCAAGGAGGTCTACGTTTTCGCCGGAGTGTGTCTGTCTGTCTGTCTGTCTGTCTGTCTGTTAGCAGCATAACTCCAAAAGTCACGGACGGATTTGGAAGAAATTGGATGAACCAGGAACAAGTGATTGAATTTTGGCCGTGATCCGTAGACGCTATCACTATTTTTATCGCTATTTTGTAGGCACTGCGCTGCCTTGGTGGAAGTCTGCGCTCTCCGAGTGCTTTTCTAGTTGAACAGTTTATTTGTGACCTTAAATCACGCCTTTAATATCACATTTGCCTTTAATAGCGGGGGTTTGTAATTGGAATAACACAATTGTTGTGTTTTCTCCCTCTGTCGCCATGTGTTTACGCGAGTGCCACGTTACTGTAATCAACAGCATCAGTAAAGCGGGATAATCATCTGCATTATGGAATGGACCTCTTATCCCCCTCAGCTCTTCTGCTATAATCATTTTTAATCTGCTTTCCATGTCCATTACCATCATTCCTGCTCAAACATTCCATTAGATAACGGGACTCTCATGGCAGCAGACATCATGGCCCCGTCACACAGCAAAGCACAGCACAGCGCTGGGCCTCATGCTGCTAAGCTGCTAACGATCAAATATGAAGAAGCTAGTAGTCAAAGATTTACAAGTTTCTTATTCATTCATGTTTCTGTCTTCATTTAGTTACACTACCTGGATTGTACTTTGAATTATTCAGGCTATTGTAGTCTGTTTCCTATCTAGGGTGGCCATTTTCATGTTAACGTGCTAACTGCAGTTAACGCGTCCGCGGTAACGCACAACGTGTTTCCATGACAACTGTACGGAAAAAGACGCGTGTGACGTCATGTTTACGTGCTGCGACACGGGAGTCCAGGCACCGTTTACCAGTTTGTTGTGTTAGCTCCATTTGCTGCGTTAGCTCCTTTAGCGCGCTTACAGTCGAACTGGAGCAGTCGGTTTGTTGTTTGCTACAAATAACCAGCGTACCTGTGTACTGCGTATGTGTGTTTTTAAAGTCTAGCGTTACTTTAGAGACTCATTTTAACAATCGGGAGTCACGTAAACATGCGTTAACGTGCGTTAGCGTTGAAGCCGTTAACCGCCGTTATTACGTTAACGTGTCCAGCACTAGTATGAACATAAAAATCGTCCAAATAAATAAATAAAGCTGCATCATATCAAGTAAATGCGTAATTAAATGTCTAACTGCAATATTTTTGCTCTTTCCTCGCAGCACCCAGGAGTATTTTTGTTGCCGTGTAAATTCTGCTACACGTATGTGCAGGGAAAGGTGAAATAGACACAAACTTGGCGTATTTTGACTGTTCATTAGCCTCTGCTGACAAACAGCAGCAGCACATGGAAGCCTTGTTAATGTTTTCAACCAATGATTTATCAGACATTTGATCGCCACAGCTTTCAGGCCATTGATCTTAGATCTTAGGGCATTGGAAGTTATGCCCGTGTTCCAGTGTAGCTCCAAAAAGGAGGAGGCAGCAAAAGGTGCTTAAAATCTGGCCTAAATCTGCACATATAGCCACCCTACTTCCATCTCTTGTAGATATTCTTTCCTCTTTTTAGTTGAACTGTGATTGCGTGTTTGATTTTATACACAGCACTATAGATTATGACGTTCCACTTACTGAGAAACCAGTCTATAAAGCCAGGAGATGCCTATGACATCGTCTGCTGCCGCCTGATTTCCGTTGCACCCAAACCCGATGCTCATGTGCAGGTGGTGCCTCTACAGGGAGTTTGGCTCCATCTGATGTCTTTTGAACTCATTATCAGTGCTGGTGGAGTTGGCTTTTCCCAGCTCATATGGATGAGTGTAGTATGGGTTAGTGGAGGATGGTGAGGAGGATGCAGAGGAAAACAAGACATTACCAATCAAATTGTACTCCAAAGCTCAGCTTTTGGGCAGGAGCATTGGTGAAAACAGGCCATAAGAGGAGAAACCCAGCTCCTTCCAAACCTGCAAACACAAAATCCAGAGCCTTAGAGTGAAAACGAGTGCCTCATCCATAAGTAAGACCCTATTATTGAGGTTGACTTTTGTAGGTCAACACTTTTGTATGGTGCTTTTATATGCAGGTGGTGGTCTGAGTGAAACAGTTAGGATTCATATTTATATTCTTTTATCTTTGCACATGCTTTACCTGCTTGTAAAGATCAGAAAGTGATTTTGTGTCCTTCACCTGCACGTATCGAGTACGTGAACGGAGGTTTTGTGGCGCTTTATTCTGCACACAGTGACTGTTTTGTTGCAGAAGAGTTCACAATGGACAAAAAGTGGGGAACGCAAACAAACACACGAGCATTTACTGAAGTCTCCAGAGCAGATCAATCTTTTCACAAAGATGCTATTCATGCCGATCTGCTCCTCCCCAGCTGTTGAGCGGACACTGCTGGAACACACACACACGCACACACACACACACACACACACACACACACACACACACACACACACACAGAACACTCTCTCACCTCCAGCACAGTCTTTCTCCTGTATCCTCTACAGTCGTGCACGTGATGCTTTCATCCATCACACTCTGGTTGTACACAGGATATAGTACACGCAGCCACGATGCTCTGCACAACGGCAAAATTAGATTTGGCAACTGAGTTTCCACTGGAATATGAGGGGATTTTAGGGATTAACTGGGAAAAACACATAGTCCAAAGTGCATCATATAAGCTGTTAACGCACTCGCAGAGAGCTGGAGTTTGCAGAACAACACTCGTGATTTAAAACTTGGATTTTGACGACTTAGAAATTTTTGGTTACTTTGGTTTTGAAAAATAAACCCTTAATAATACATTTAATTTCTCATTTTTAGATGTGTGGTATTTAAATTGTGTTGCCTTCAGAATAAAGAATGTATTCACTTATGTAACCCTTTAAGGTACACACCAAGAAAAAAAGCAAAGGAAAAATGTTTTCTTTGCATTTTTTTATTATTTTCTTTTATTTACTTATGATAAAAATAACGACAAACGATATTTATGTTTATTTTTTTTAAATAAGACCCTACAGTATTTCAGATACAGGCCTCTACCAAACGGTTGAGACGTCTGTTCATAATAAACCTGGTTTTGCATAATTCATAAAGTACAACATTCAGAACAAGTCACATTTATTTAGTGTTAGTGAGTTCAGCTTGATGCATTTTTCAATGAGATATAGTGACTTAAAGTGTGGTTGACCAAATGGTTGAGTGGTACCTTAAAGGGTAAAAAAAGCTGTTTACTCCAGGGCGGTTTTTCTTCCTGCAAATTCATCATGATCTGCCTCACCCAAAGATTTCAGAATTCTCAGATTGTACGCATCGACTGTGCACGATACATGCATTACAATATAAGAATACCCCCTGAAGGAAATTGGGGGGAAATGTAGGATCCGGTATGCATGGACGCACTGTTCAGATATGTGTGTGTGTGTGTGTGTGTGTGTGTGTGTGTGTGTGTGTGTGTGTGTGTGTGTGTGTGTGTGTGTGTGTGTGTGTGTGTGTGTGTGTGTGTGTGTGTGTGTGTGTGTGTGTGTGTGTGTGTGTGTGTGTGTGTGTTGGCTCGATCACCATTAAGAGAACATGTTCACATCCAGTGCAGAGTGAGGCTGTGTAAAGACACTAGGATGTGAGGAGAATTTAAACGCGCGTTTCTTCTCCCGAGGTCTCTTTCTGTAGCTGCACACACACACCGTAAAATACAACTGCACGCACACACACACATGAACTCCCCATGTTTTCCTGTTATAGCGTTCAGTTTCCTTTTTTCTACCTACTTCCCACGGATCACGTTCATCTCTGCAGCTTTCAACAACAATGTAATAATGTAAAATAAATAACTACAAAATAAAACCGTGTAAAAACACACACTTTATCCATTTTAAAGACATTTTCATCAACAGTAACGTCCTGTAAATCTAAATCCCTCTTTCCTCCACACACACACACACACACACACTCTCTGCCTGTTTTGAAATAATTATTTTTGCCGATGCTATTATTAATGATCAGGTTACAAGTCCACGCACAAGCCCAGTCATTACTACAGCATCATGTGAATTGCAGTTGTTGTAAGTAGGTGACAGTGAGTGAGTAATGTAGTGATGGTCCTGGTCACATGGAGCATTCTCCTTCTTCTCTTTCTGCCTCGACACAATGGACCGAATCTATTTATAGAGTCGGAAACGACAGGATGAACTGACGTGGGTTGTTAAAAGTTAACCAAACCGAGGCGCGAGTCTGCTCACCAGGATGTGTGAAAGAAGATGATGTAGCAATGAGGAGAGGGAAGACGGCAGGAAATAGGATTGTGTTCTTAGAGTGATATTTCAGTGTGTTTTTTTGAAGTGTGGTTGTACGAGGTGCTGACTGTGACTTTTCTGGAAGGCATTTGTAAAGTTGTCGTGTCACAAGAGGTGAAAGACTTTGGAGTCTGAGACGTATCTGAAGGCCACCATATTTAAAACTGTAGAGAATGACTGACTTTTAAAGGTGCATTATGTAATACATCTAAAGCAACTGGCCATAAAATCCTCCTAATATGTCACAGAGACTCAGGAATAATGTTCATATAACAAACTGAACTCACCAACAACAACAGTACAGACAAAATATTTACATTAAAAAATATATTTTGCAGACTGCAAATCATGTTTATATTGTGAAATCATGTTTTTGGCATGTGGCGCCACCTACCGCCGTCTACGAATCATTGCAGTCAGTAGAGTCTCAGCTGCCGAGTAACCACGGGTTGCCAGTTACGTCTGAAAACGAAACCTAAAAGACCTCGGTATTTTAAATTTGAATGTAGTAACCGTTTTTGGCCACATTCTTACATATGGCACCTTTAAATAGAAACAAATGCTTCTTGAGACGTTCCCACGCTGCTCAGACGTGGATTCTACTGCTAAAAATGAGTGCTGTGCAAAAGGTTAACCCACGGCACGTTTCCACGACGACTGACCGGAAAAAGACGCGAATGACGTCATGTTTACGTGCCGCGACACCGGAGTCCAGGCACCGTTTACCATAGCTCTCCGTTAGCTGCATTAGCTCCTTTTAGCGCCGGTTAGCGCGCCTACAGTGGAACTGGAGCGGTCTGTTTATTAAACGAAAAGAGCAGCGCTACAAATAACCAGCGCACCTGTGTACTGCGTATGTGTGCCTCTGTTTTTAAAGTTTAGCGCTACTTTAGAGACTCATTTTAACAATCGGGAGACACGTAAACGCCACGTGCGTCATCATGGAAACATGGAAAGTTTGACAGCACTACTAAAAATAAACCGTGACATCAGTAGGCAAATTTTTTTTGGCTTTGCATGAACATAATATTGAAAACGTGTGCTCCAAGAACAGAACGTAATAGCTAAAATAAAGCACTCCTTAAACCACTGCCAAACACAACACGGCCGCTGCTGTTCACTGCATCACACAGCTCCAAATCTCATGTCCATTGCATGGATGAATAAGAGACAGATATGCAACACAAATGATTTGGTAAAATAAGTCCCACACTGGAGCTTTAACACTGCAGCCTGTTCATGTACTTTGGTCTTTATCATGTACAGTCTGAACAAGTGGTTTCCAAACTGGATGCTACATTTTGATGTCGTTGAAAGACTGGATCGTTATTTGCACCCTGGCACCAAAATTCACAAATTTTGCACCCAGCAACCTTGATCCACTTAGTCTTCGCTCTTCTCGATCCCTCCATCCCTCGTCCTCAGCTCTAACTGAGAGTCTGCACAGTATTGTGGGACAGTCAAACCCAGTGGACAGGACGAGACTGTAACTTTAAGAGCTCCTATCTATAAAGTGAAGTGCTCACAGTTCCTGATAATCTAATAGTCGGCAGAGTTTAAGCAAAAGAGCACCTGCTGCACAGGGTTTGCTTCTATATCCATCACTCCACGCTTGTGATTCGCTTTCATTTGTGAAAGATACGGTAGATTCCAGCAGCTAATAATAATAATAATGAGAGCAGATCACATCCATGTGAAGGCAGACTGACAGTATGGATGTATGGGGGCTGCTATCTCTGCAGCCACTGGTCCATGTTACACAGGAAGCATTGAGACGCAAAACAGCTCGGTAAGGAAATATTTTACCTACTACCTGATGATCACAGATATGAGACACAGACAAAACTTTGTGTTTTATCGAAGCCATGTGAAGAAAGAGCAGCTGACTGTGTTTTAACTTCATGTTATTTCACTTCCTATTTCCCCTTTAGAAGAAGAACTAGACGTGCTTTTGTGCCTTTTTTTAGAATGCCATGCTCTTCGTGTGTGTGTTTGTGTGTGTGTTAGAGCTGAGTAATCATATTTTTTAAACAGTACAATTAGCGCTAGTTGCAACATCTGCAATTTCATCGTTCTATGCCAATTTAAAATGCACTACATAAATCTTTGAAGCCGCTAAAGCGCCGATAGACGAGAAGTTCCAGTTAATGTTGTTTTTTGGTGTGTATCTGCGCCAGTGCCTGGTTTATGAAGCCCTAAAGTGAGGAAACAAACAGTTCAGCCACAGCTGAGAACGCTGGGTTTTATTGTATGACGCAAGGATCCCGTCTCCTGAACAGCAGATCCTCCTGCTCCGGGCACATCCGATTGTGTACATTGAACCGCAGAAGAAGAAGAACCTCCGTTGTGGAGGTGTTTCACAAGCGACAGTGTCTTCTGACTCCGGATTAATGAGGGACTACGGCGGGGAGTCGTTTTGATAATGAGTTGCAGTGCATCCACCGTTCCAGAGGGGGAGCTGACGTGCTAATTAAGTCACTTCCAGGTATTGGCCAATCACAACACAGTTCTGTCTTCTGGGAGTGAGATTTCAGTCTGAAACAGCGCGACTGTCGAGAGCTTCAGTGAGGAGTGATTTCTATCGGCTCGTTTGCAGCAACTCGGAGGTTTTTGAGCATAAAAAACAGTTAATGTATGTAAGTAAACCTCCATAACTAACATATATGTGCGATAGGACCACTTTATGGGAGCTTTAATGCTTTCATTATAGTGTTTAATATTTTGATTGTGATACTGTGTGTGTGAGGTTGTGAGGTACAGCAGTGAGGGCCATCTGCCACACAGTGAGGCCTCAGGAGGGTCAGTGACCCCCACACACGTGTGTGTGTGTGTGTGTGTGTGTGTGTGTGTGTGTGTGTGTGTGTGTGTGTGTGTGTGTGTGTGTGTGTGTGTGTGTGTGTGTGTGTGTGTGTGTGTGTGTGTGTGTGTGTGTGTGTGTGTGTGTGTGTGTGTGTGTGTGTGTGTGTGTGTGTGTGTGTGTGTGTGTGTGTGTGAGTGTGTGATATTTCTAAGTGACTCTTATTCATGCTACATTCAAACTGCTGCTATGTTTTAGTGTGGACGGGCAAAAAAACCCAAAGACCTTTGGAAACAATGACACAGTTATCCACATTCACTTCCTGGTTGGTCTTATCAGCCATGTCCACTTCATCGATTCATCAGCTCCAACTGCCAGTGTAGAGCACAACATGGCGTTGTTTGAGGATGTTGTTCTACAGTGTTTTTCACATATTTTGTTCACCCACCTGTGACTCTCAGCTGTTGCATGTGTAATAAGACCATAGTTGGTGACTTTGGCCCTGACTGGCTCCTCTACACTATTGATGTTTTCTGGGTTTTAAGTCTCTTTGAAGCAACCCCAGTGCTTTTTTTGCGAAGCTTAACTTAAAGCAAAAGATTCTCTCTTCTCACTTTGTAAGAGCCATTTGTTATACCCAAATGTTGGTGGTACTGTAACTGTGACCTTTTTGCACTATACGCAAATTGTATTGTACCTGAATGTTGGTGGTTTTGTTACTTACCTTTTTAGCACAAAACTAGCAGCTATTTCAATAAATAAGTGCTAAATAATCTATAACATTTTATATCCATTTGTATACGTTTACTGTACATGCAACACAAAAATAGTAGTACAGGGTTTGACTGGCCCACTGGAAATTTTAGTTGAACAGCCCTGGTATATGAGCTAGATACTTCAGGTCGCCATCCCTCATCACTATTAACCACTTCCTCATCCTTTCTTTCATTCACTCTTTTGCGTCCTCCTCTCACCATCCTTCTCAAGAATCCGTGCCGTATACTTTGCATCTTACTCTGTTCCTTCTTTGTCAATTGCCAGGTGTGGACGCTCTAAAGCAGTCGAGATCTCGCACACACATTCAGAAATGCCTGACCTCTGGTGGGCCTTTTTTAATATGGCGATCTGCGAGGCCATGCTTCAGTTTTCAAAACGCTGAGCCAATTCTGAGACCGAGAGACTTTGCGTTTTCTGCAGTTTTGTGCTGCGATCTATTGCAACATCCGTCTCTCACTTTTAGAAACCCAGAACCAGGAAGCAGAGCGTCTCTCTCTCTCTCTCTCTTACCAAACCAGCCCAATGTGCATATGTGGATGTGTACAAAGTGCATGACTCCTCAGTCTCTATGTGGCCACGAGCAGAACAGGAAGCAGCGGGGTGGGGTTCAGTCGACGCTGCTCTCTCTCTTCCTCTCCTCCGCCTTCACTCAGTCGCTCCAGATTTAGACGGGCTTTTTGATTCCTGGCGGGAAGGACATCCTGGATTTTCGAGGAGGCAGGAATAGCACTCAGTGGTGCCTGATTGGCACAGTGTGTGTGTGGTTTTCTCTGTGTGTGTGTGTGTGTGTGTGTGAAGGAGGGGCCCAGCGTGAGTGAGCGAAGCCAAGCAGGAGGCCGAACATGGCCAGTGAGGACGTACTGGAGGAGCTGCCCGACGATCAAGCCCTCGATTCCCCGCTGGCTGCAGAGCAGAATGACGCAGAGTCTTCGGTAGGCAACCGTTGCCACGCCGGGCCCCTCGACCACGGCAAACCTCTTTTCTGTTTTTTCCCCATCCATGACTGTGGGCCCTTCTCTTTTCTCTCAGCTTCCTTGTTCACTTCCTGTAAAAAAACATCTCCTATGATGGCAGCGTTTCTTTATTCCTGTGTGCTTTTGTGATCGGGCCCCTCTGCTGTGAGCGTGTCTTGCACCTCGCTCCAGACGCTCTTTTGTCGGGGGGAAAAAAAAACACACACCAGGGATTGAGTTGTATTGTGCTGCACAGGAGTGCGTCACAGCACAAACTCTCCCTTCCTGTCGTTCACGGTGCACTTGTGCTCACACTGATGTCTAAAGGCCACATTATACTTCTCCGACTGCGTAATACGTTATCCGACTGCGCAACCACGGAGACCCCTCGAGCTTTCATACTGACGGATACGCACTGCAATTTCCCGCCCGAACAGTAGGGGTCGCTACGCAAGGTTGTTGTGCTTTTGGCTACAGTGAGCAACGGCGTCCGAGAGAGAAAGACTGCCGAGAAATTAGCCATTTAGAGTCTAAACATGTAATGTGTGTGTTAATATATGACGTATTTATAGTTTGGCAGCGACGTTGTCGGACGGCACAGAGCAGCGTTATCTCGGCCTGTCCTGAGGACCAGTCGCAGTCCTTGTCGTCTCCGTTGTCCCTTGACGGAGTGACGGACACTTAAAAAATAGAGTACAAATTGGGCTTAATTCATCAAGTACAGCATTCATATTATAGGGCTGCATAGTTAATGTGTTGTGTAGTAGTTTGTTTGTTGTATCGAGCAAAGAAACCAGAAAATCAGAGCTGCAATTAACGATTATTTGATATCACAGATTTGTTCGGTATATAAAATGTTGAAAAACGTTGATCAGTGTTTGTCAAACCTGGAAATTACGATGTTCTCGAATGTCTCTTTTTGTCCACAAACCAAAATGATTCGGTTTTAATTATTCCTTTGTCATGTGGAGCAAAGAAACGAAGAAAACATTCACATTTAAGAAGCTAAAACAATCAGAAATCTTCTTTTAGTTGACGATTAATTTGGTAATTGATTAATAGTTTCAGGTCTACAGAAAATACTGAAAAATCACAAGTTTCACGGAAGCACAATGGTATTAAAGTATCAAAACGACAGATTTTTTGTTGAAATCAGTGCAGGAATCACTCTCCGTGGCGTTGCGTAACGTGGCCCCCCCTCCCCCTGCCCCTCCCTCTCCAGGTTGGCACCAGCAGTCGTGTTTTCGACGACACGATGCGGTGACTTTTCAGAGCTGTAATTGCAGAATTGCATACCGTCTTGTGTACTGGTGATTTCTGATTTCTTCAGATTTAGAATTCCTTTCAGTGTGGCATTAAAGCAGCAGTTAAAAATAAAAAAAACCTTCCTGTGCTCCGTGTGCTTGGATTGACACGAGGGACTGTCGTTGTCGCTGTGTTGTGTTGCACGCGTGGATTATGGCGTTGACGAGAGCAGATCGTGCACGTAGCTGAATGAACACGGAGAACTAAGAAGTTGTAATCAGATCTGCTAAGCTGGACGGCTGCTGCATGCTTCTCTACACTCTGTGTTTGTGCGTTTGGAGTAGACTGAGAGGACACACTTTTGATACAGACCGAACGAAGGGAACCACATTGTAGTTAATGTCTTAAAAAATGCATCGTATGAATCAAAAAGTACATTTTAAATTGAAGATAAAGCTTCTCCATCTCACACACTAAAGGACATTCAAACAATAACGTCGTATGGTGTAGTTTCTGCCCTCTAAGTCTCCTAAGTGGACGTTTTCAATGGCGGTGCTTAAATCACACATGTGGAGGTTGCTAGGAGATAAACTGTCAACTTCCATGGGTTTTATGTTTTTATACCTTCCTGCAGCGGGGACCGTAAAACACACACACTTTAAGGCACATGTGCCAAACTCAAGGCATGGCGATTGTGTTATCCGTGAAGCAACGGCATTATTGTATTATTGTGGCTGAAAAAATCACCTGTGCTTTTCTGAGGGTTTGTTTACATTGAGTTATATTTATTCTGTATGACGGCTACATCTGGCCCTTTGAGGGCAACCATTATGCTGACGTGGCCCACAGTGTATTCTTTAATCTGAAGGTCGTCATCATCACAGCCATTTATTAATACCTGGAGTCCTAAAATCTGTGTGATAAAAATAACTTAACACAAGCTTGATCATTTGTGTTGAATTTCCTCGTGTATACACTCTGTGTGTGTTTACTCGTGACCCGTCCAGAAGCAGACAAGCCCCTGATTGATTTTAGTCTACATTAATGCAGTTCTAATCTGCTGTAATCTGATTAGCGTTGATCAGCAGGAGAGCTGATGTGAGCACTCAGCCCTTTTATGCACTTGAACGCTGCCTCTGCTTTGATGCTCTGGCCCACAGTCTGCGCTCAGCGGGTTTCACATTCACTCACAGAGCGGCTGGTTTTGCCTCCCACACTCGCGTCACTCTGTCAGGACCCGACACAGAGACTGGTTCCACTTTTATGACCTGGACTCAGCAGCTCTCAGCGGGAGACGTCGCCCTTTTGAATCACTTTTTTCCCTTTCAACTCCAATTGACTAATCCCCCGCTGACACACAGAGGGCTAAATATACACTACCGTTCAAAAGTTTGGGCTCACCTACACAGTTTTTTTGTGTGCGTTTTCCATTAAAAGTCACACTTTTATTCATCAAAACAGTTGCAAAATGAATAGAAAACAATAGTCAAGGCATTGACGAAATAAGAAATAATGATTTGAGCGAGGTGATAGAATATAATATATGTTTGCTAGCAATGTTTTTTATAACAGTAATAAGACATTTGGTCATAATTATCCCATTATTAAATGCATCATATACAACATTCAATTACATATATAAATACACTTGTTAGGGCCTGAGCCACGAATGGCAGTGGCCGAAACGGCTCCTGGTACGGATTTTAATAACAGTTGTCCACACTATTATTTATGTAATTTAAAATAAATGTCTGTTTTTGATATTAATACATTAATCTTGCATCATAAAAAACATTATTAATTATGCGTGTGACATCATGATGCAATATTGTGAACAGCCGGCCCCCTCTTGACCACAATAGATGCACATTGGCCCCCAGGTCATTTGAATTTGAGACCCCTGGTATAGTGTGTATATTAATTGAAAAAAAAGTGATTTTCCGTCAAAAATAAGGACATTTCTACATGACCCCAAACTTTTGAATGGCAGTTTAGTTGTGTAACTTTTAAATATAAACAAATGTTACATTCAAACCAGCGAAAAATCACCATTTCTGTTCACAAAGGCAGAAAAATCAATCAGCTTTCAGCTCTTTTGACCCACCACCCTGTCACTCCTTCCTCAGAGCGACCCAGGCGGGCTGTCCGTGCTCCAGCAGCTCGGCCTGGACCAAAACTCGGACTTCTCCGACTCGAGCGTGCAGCAGCGCCTGGACGAGCACCGCGAGAGGATCCGCAGAGAGATCCGCAAGGAGCTGAAGATCAAGGAGGGCGCCGAGAACCTGCGGCGGGCCACCACGGACAAGAGGAATGCCCAGCAGGTGGACTCGCAGCTGCGCAGCTCCAAACGCAAGCTGGAGTCCCTGCACACTCAGCTGCAGGAGCTGGACGCTCACATTGTGGTCAAAGGCACGGATGACGACAAAGGTAAGGAGGAAATGAAATGTACGACCTGTAAATCCAAAAAAATATTTTTAAAATCCGCCCAGCAACCCCACTGAATGAGACTTATTTTGCAGCAGTCACCAGCACAGATTGTCTTGACACTCTTGAATTAAAAGTGTCTTTTGTTTTATGAAAAATGCAAATTTTTTCTTAGTTTTAAGAAGGTCTTCTTGTTTACAACTTCTCTTTGAGGCTATGTGCATAAATGCTAGGCTACCATGATGATATTTATCAGGAGCATGTATAATAAATTTACCATAGTCACCTCCTTGGTTAAAAGGATAGATAGATAGATAGATAGATAGATAGATAGATAGATAGATAGATAGATAGATAGATAGATAGATAGATAGATAGATAGATAGATAGATAGATGGAGGCAGATAATAACAGATATTTGGAGCCGATATTTGCAGTAAAAGTGAAAATACTGGTGTCAAAATGTTGAATAAACACCAGCACTTAACTAACCTTTAAGTGCCTTTAATCATATGTTTAATGAACAGCTTTTCAGATTTGCAACATGTTTTTTTTTATCTTAGAAGATAGATATCTTTTGTTTTAAAATTCAAAAAAACAAAAAAGGCTGATATGCTTCAAAAAGCCGAATATCGGCACCAATAATCATCCCTAGTTAAAACTGATCACCTATGATAAAGAAGTCAGAAGATCATCTTTATTACATTTGGTCGAGGGGGAAACATAAAACACTGGTAACTGATTCACTGGAAAACATAAATATTCTGTGTAAAAACAGTAAAAGTCAAGAAACCAACAAAATGCAGATGTAATTGTGTAAAAGTGGATGCATTGACCTGAGGTAATGACAGTAATACTTCACTGTGTCTTGCTTAGAGACAGAAAATCAATATCAAAAGCACACAATATTGTTAGTCAGTGAGAGTGCAGAATGACTCTTCTTTGGTTTTGTGTGCTACTGAGAGACAATTACATGACTTATTCACTTCCCCTCGACCCAGACGCCCCTAACTCTCCCGGGTCAGTGGGTCGGAAGTCGGCCACTCAGCAACGCATCGCAGCTCTGGAGCGGCAGCTGAACATTGAGCTGAAGGTCAAACAGGGAGCGGAAAACATGATCCCAATCTATATGAACGGAGGCACCAAGGTAATCAGCTGTGACTCTGTGTCCTGGAATATTTAATCTCTGCCAACTTTGTCCAACTATGTTTTTATGTTTTGTTTTTTTTTACTATTTCAGGACAAGAAGCTGCTCCAGAGCGCTCAGCAGATGCTGCAGGACAGCAAGACAAAGATCGACATCATCCGCATGCAGATCCGAAAGGCCATGCAGGCCACGGAGCAGTCCGAGGACGGCCAAAGTATATACCACAGCTTTGCTTTCATGCCCTTCCACTCACTTCCTCTTTCATCCCACCTGCCTCCCTTTCAGCTTCTAAACACTGCATATTTTATGATGCAGGTGGTGATGGATCGATCCTTGCTTTAGAACTTAACTGTGTACAGTCTTCCAGTTACACACACACACACACACACACACACACACAGGCTGGACCATTACAGTCCCTCCCAGGTTAGAGCTGTATTGATGTGCCTGCATCCTGTTGATGTTGCCCAACAACTAAAAGCCATGCCTCATTTAACAGAGGTTAGAGAGGAGGCAGGTCAGATGCGGGGAGCCAGGAAGGGAGCGAGACTGAAAGAGACCGAGTCAGAGATGACAGCGGAGTGAAGTCGAGGGAAGGAAGGAACCAGAGATGAAAGAGAGGGAATAAGCACCAGCAGAAAGAAGGGATCCTGGAAACAAGCTAACTGATTTAGACGTGTGATGTACAGTGTTCCCTCCATCTCCAACCATTAGTCATTAGTTCACTTTTTTGTGGTGCGCTGGTTTTCTGCAAACAATCGTTTTCTCTTAAAAACCCACTTAACACTACCTGCTTTTAAGCAAACGTCAGGAAAACAGAGTCAGCAACTACTGCATGAACACAGCGGAGCGTTTATTTAGTTAATGAGCAGGATGTTTCCCTCAGGAGCCGATATCAACCAAGAAAAAAAAAACAGAATAAAGCAAATACTGTAGAGAGGAGTATTCATTAAATGGTTGATTTCCAATGGATGCTAATGTGGCTTCTCAGGCTGAAGTAAACAATTACATTTTCTAATATATCAATTATTTTCCCAATTTATTCATCAGTTCTTTGATCCATAAAAAGTCTGAAAATGATGAAAAGTGACATGAATGACAGTCCATAACCCAAGGATATTCATTTTACTGTCATAGTGAGGCAAATAATCCAGAAAATATTCACATTTAAGAGTCTGGAGTCACAGAAATAATTTTAATTTATATATATAAAAACTTGTGTAACATATCAAGTTAAGCATGTGACCAAAATACATTGACCCCCATACTCTATAACGAATATTGTTAGTGAATATGTTACCACACAAGTAACAGAAATCAAAGTTATCAATATAGAGCTGCAACTAATGATTACTTTTCATGAAATGGTTCATAAAATGTAAGAAAACGTTAAAAATATTGATCAGTGTTTGTCAAACCTGAAATCCACAGAAATCTTTTTATAATCATGAAAAAAACTTCAAACTTGTGAATTAATTATCAAAATAGTTGACAATTAATGTAGTAATCGATTAATTGTTTCAGCTCTATATGAATACATAAAAGTTGCGGTGGATTTTCTGACTGTGGTCCATGCTTTGGTCCTATTGTTTGCCTCAACATGTCGTTACCGGTCCTCAGGTAAACCGGACATGTGCGGGGTGGAGCTCCGCGTGGAGGAGCTGTGGCACCACTACCGCGTGGAGCACGCCATGGCTGAGGGGGCCAAGAACATGCTGCGACTGCTGGGCGCGGGAAAGGTCCAAGACAAGAAGGCCATGGCTGAGGTCAGTGAACAGAGGTTTAAAAACAGTGTCATATGTTCATCCGTCCATCTTCTATCGCTGTGAATTTTAGACTCAAAATTGTGTCTAAAATTGAGAGTGAATAATATGTTGGCACTGAGTTTGGCTGCTGACCTGTACAGGGTGAGCTGGGATTGAATCCAGCTTTCCCACTTGACTCTTGGATGATAAAGGTTGTTGTTGTTGATGATGATGATGATGGATGGTTGAATATTGATGTTGACATATATGTGTGGTGAATATGAATCTACATCCAGCTGCCTGGAAATGAGGCAAGTCTGGTTCAAAGCCTAGAAAACGTGTTAGCTAGAAGAAGACATTGCTATCTATATATTAGCTTAAAGTTAGCTAAAAGAAGACATTGCTATCTATCTATTAGCTTAAAGTTAGCTAGAAGAAGACATTCCCATCTCTCTATTAGCTTAATGTTAGCTAAAAAGAAGACATTGCTATCTATCTATTAGCTTAAAGTTAGCTAAAAGAAGACATTCCTATCTCTCTATTAGCTTAAAGTTAGCTAGAAGAAGACATTGTTATCTATCTACTATCTTAAAATTAGCTAAAAGAAGACATTCCTATCTCTCTATTAGCTTAAAGTTAGCTAGAAGAAGACATTGCTATCTATCTATTAGCTTAACATTTGCTAAAAGAAGACATTGCTATCTATCTATTAGCTTAAAGTTAGCTAGAAGAAGACATTGCTATCTATCTATTAGCTTAAAATTAGCTAAAAGAAGACATTGCTATCTATCTATTAGCTTAAAGTTAGCTAAAATAAGACATTGCTATCTATGTGAGGTTTACAGGTGCAGAACCACGTTTTCTCTTGCTTCCAATGTGTTTGTATGTGCTAATCTAAGCTAAACAGCTGCTGTCTGTACCTTCATATTCATTACACAGACAGTGATGAGCCATATTGACATTTTAACACTTTCTTGCAGTCCACATATCATTATTTTCACATATTAGAGCACATTTGAACCTGTGTTTTTTTAGGAAGATAAAGTGAAAATCCACTCACACTCGTCTTCTTCTTGTCCGTAGGCTCAGTGTGGTCTGAGTGAGTCGTCCCAGCGTCTGGACCTGCTCAGGTGTTCTCTGGAGCAGAGGCTGCTGGAGCTTCCCGAGGATCACCCCAAGGCCTGCCTCATCAAGGAGGAGCTGGTGCTGGCGTCGTCCTCGGCGTTCAGCTCACGCCACAGCACCCCTTATGTCCACAACCAGTACAGCACGTTGAGCAAACCCTCTCCTCTCACAGGTAGACGCGGCAAATCACACAAACGCATCTGTGCATCTGCGTCGTGTCTGTATCTGATGTGCTTTCTGTTGTTTTTCCCCAGGCACTCTTCAGGTGCGCCTCTTGGGCTGTGTGGGGCTGCTGGAGGTCATCCCGGGACGCAGCAGAGCGACACCAGTCGCTCTCCCCTCTCACTCTGTGGGAGACGGACGCTCCTCCTTCAAACTGAGCGGCCTCTACAGCCGCAGCACCAGCAGCATGAGCCTCAAGATCCCCGGCAAGACGGACGAGCTCTCCTGTGAGTCCGTCAGCCATTATTTAATTTTTTTATATTCTTTTTATGATTTTCAGGTCCATACAGGCAGACTCAATAAGCAGTGTAAATGGTCCCATTAGGACCCATTAGACATTCACCCATCCAGTAATATACATAAGTTATCTTTTTTTTTTAATTAAAGGTGCATTATTTAAGAATGTGGCCAAAAACAGTTACTACATTCAAATTCAAAAAACCGAGGTCTTTTAGGTTTTGTTTTTTGACCTAACTGGCAACCCATGGTTGCTCGTTCGCTGAGACTCTACTGACTGCAATGATTGGTAGTCACAACATGATTTCAAAACATAAACATGATTTGCAGTCTGCAAAATATTTTGTATATATATATATATTTTTTTTATGTTGGTGAGTTCAGTTTGTTATATGAACATTGTTTCTGAGTCTCTGTGACATATTAGGAGGATTTTATGGCCAGTTGCTTTAGATTTATTACATAATGTACCTTTAGATATAGTAACAAGAATAAGAACTTAATAAACAACAATGTTGGGGTAAACCTCAATGATTTATAGAGCCGTCTGCTGAGGGAATATGAAAGGAAAACAAAAAGGACACAGAAATCCACTTTTAGACAAAAGTATTGGTGTGACTTGTGAGGTTATCCATCTTTCCTATCTTTTCAAAAACAAATTCCCTGTTGCAGTCTCAAGGCAAATGTAATCCTTTCCATCTTAAAAATATCATAGGTTATCTCAATCCATTCCTCTACGGTATGTTTTCCTGGTTTTAACCACCTTCTAGTAATAGCTTTCCTGCTAGCAGCACTTATGGCAATAGCTCTTATTTTAAGGTGTGGAGTAATGGTGATGTCATGGAGTAATCCAAAAGTAATGTAACTAATTACTTTAAGCAGTTTAAAAAAAACTCTTTTACCTCTGTGTTTGTGTGTTACAGCGGAGGTGAGTGCAGTGTTGAAGCTGGAGAACACAGTTGTGGGTCAAACAGCTTGGAGAACGGTTGGAGAACAGGCCTGGGATCAAACCTTCACCGTAGAACTGGAGAGGGTAAGATGCAGTAACACTGCAGCTCTTCTTGTGTACACATAAACATATGTGTGTTACTGTGTAAATAGATATAATTCCTAGAAATCGTACAGGTTTTGTAAATGTCCGGTTGTATAATCTTCATGTGATGATGATGATGATGATGTAGTCTCTGTGTGTTTTGTGCGATTAGTCCAGAGAGATGGAGATCGCGGTGTATTGGAGAGATTACCGCTCCCTGTGTGCTCTGAAGTACCTGAAGCTGGAGGAGTTTCTGGACAACCAGAGACACCGAGTCCAGCTGGAGCTGGAGCCTCAGGGGCTGCTGCTGGCTGAGGTACAGGACACACATGGTGTAAACGTGTATTTATACGCAGACGTACGCTGACGGTGAAACTGTTTTATACTGCTTTGATTTCAGGTGACTTTCTTCAACCCCGTGATAGAGAGAGGCCGTCGACTCCAGAGGCAGAAGAAGGTTTTCTCTAAACAGCACGGTATGTTCAAGTCCACACTCTGCTCTCATTCAGCCGAGAGGTTTCTGAAAATGTGGAAAAAATGACCTTTAAAGGGATAGTTCGGAATTTTGGACATAAGACCTATTTTCCAACTCAGCCGGTGTAATTCAAGAAATTTCATTCAGTTCTTCTAGTTGCCGAGTTCGCTGGTGCTATGGCTAGCGCAAGTCAATGGTAAAAGTTAGCATGGCATTAGAAACACTCATACTGACTCCACAGTGCACCCGAGGCAAATCAAATTTAACGGCAGACTATCGATGTACATATCTGTGTTGATAAAATGTTTTAAATAAAAGCAACCTTGCAATTTGAAGGATTTATGTCTCAGCAGCAGCAGAGCGTCATACTTCATATTAGGCTATGGCAGCGGCGGACTGATTCCGCCGCTGCTAAGAAAGTAGTCCCTCAAAAATTCATGCAATGCCATGCTAACTTGTACCATTGACTTGCGCTAGCCATAGCACCAGCGAACTCGGCAACTAGAAGAACTGAATGAAATTATTTGAAAACGTCTCTATCACACTGGCTGAGTTGGAAAATAGGTCTTATGTCCAAAATTCCGAACTATCCCTTTAAAAGATGACAGATAAATGTCCACAAAGGTCCACGTGAATATTTACCAGCTCTTGAGTCTAATTTCCAATAATGTCCATATGAGAAAACAGCAGAGGAAACTCAAAATAATTCACAACGCCTGCTTCTTGCTCAAGCCACTGCTCACCACTTCCTATTTTCTTGACATTTTCATGAGTTCATGTCTGAAAATGGCTTTAGTCAACAAAAAAAGCACAATTCAATGAGTGGAAATATGTGCTGAAGTAGCTTAGCTAGTGGCTAAACTAGTAGCTTAGCCACTAGCTTAGAACATCATCAGCACCTAGCTACTCCAGCACCTCAAAAAAGATATGACTATAAATAATATACATCAGTTAATCACAACCTTGAGGTCAGTGTGAGGTTTTATAAATGGATTCACAGCCTAATAAAGTGCTCCATCCCATTACTGTGCTCAAAATGAAGTGCTAACGGCTTCTGCTGCTCTCCACAACCACCACGACAACAGGTTCGTTGAAAATGCAAAGCAGCAACGCAGCGGCTCAGCTGTCTCACATCGTTAAATCAGCAGCAGTAGTTGTGACCTTTCATCGCTTCCACCGTGTGTTTTCCCCAGGTAAAGCTTTCCTCAGAGCTCGCCAGATGAACGTGGACATTGCGACGTGGGTGCGTCTGTTGAGGAACGCCATCCCCAGTGGAAGCAACACGCCTGCCTACACGCCGAGCTTCACGAGCAACACGCTCACACACGGCACAGGGTACGAACGCTATTAGAGACTGGGGTTTGGAATCATTTTAGGTCGACAGACGCATTTATTTGTCATTCTAAGTCCATAAGTCAACACGTTTTTAATCCACAGCTGCAATAAAGAGCAGTTAGTGATGTCATTTAACTCCATCTGTGTCAGTCTTACTGTCTTTGTCTCCCTTTATGATTTCATGCTGCTGAGCCAAAGGCAAACTTCCCCCTTGGTGGACAATAAAGTGCTATTCTATTCCATTCTCTAAACCAGGTGTCAAACATATTGTCCGGGCCAGAACCGCCCCACACATGATGAATTTGTGGAAAACTTCACATTATGATGAGCAATAATGTTATATACTATAGTTTTCTGTTCCAGATACACATTTCAGTTTGTTCTTGCTGTTTATAGGTTATTATGCTATTATTTTAATGCTCTAAACCAGGGATTCTCAAAGTTTTGATACCTGACGGCCAATTTAGGAACCCAACATTGGACTGACGGCCGCCAAATGAAAAAAAAAACAGAAAGAAATCCCATTTGTAATAATTTTAATGACCAGATTGCAGTGCTATAGTTAACACTTATAGGTCCGTATCCAGTAATGTCCAATAAACATTTAACAAGCTTAGTAATTAGCAAGTAATTAATTGCGGGCCGCCATTGGCTCGCGGGCCACACTTTGAGAACCAATGCTCTAAACCACATGTCAAACTCAATGTGGTTAATTGGCCTTAAAAATCTGTGTTAAAATAGGTCTATGCTGCTTTAAGGCGTGCGTTTACCATAAACTACATTTCCCACAATGCATGGCGATTGCGTTACCCACAAAGTGGCGGGCATCACCGTCGCGGATGAGGTTACATCTATAATTTCTCATATTTGTAACTTGAATAAGTAATAAATACAGAAAGTTATTTAGCAATATGTTACAGAGTAGTTACCTTTATTTTACATTATATTTGGTTACATTTAGTTACATGTATTCTGTATGACAGTTACATCTGGCCCTTTGAGGGTAACCATTATGTTGATGTGTTTGACACCCCTGCTCTAAACATTAAAACTGTAGAGCATAACTTTAAATATAAGCAAATGTTCATTTGATACCAACTGTTGTCAAAGGGGTTCTCACGAATCTCTGATAATGTTCCATTCTTTTTGTTCATAAAGAAAAAACAGAAGTTAGAATATTGACATGTTTTCCCTCTCGTTTCATTGTTCCTCAGATTTAAAGTGTCTTTTCTGTTTGCGTCGCAGGGAAATCTCTGTAGAGAAGCTGAATCTGGGCAGTGACTCTCCTCCCAAACCTGAGGTCAGAAGAGACGTGGTGGATGCACCTGCTCCTCTGGTGAGTGTGGCAGGAACACACAGAGGAGGGATGAAGGCATCTTTACACGATCATGTTACTACTTCACTCACTCACTCACCTACCTGCCATACCTGCTGTACCTTTGGCCTGGAAACAGAGCAGTGCAGTCATAGGTCTGCGCTCTGTGAGCTGGAGGGAAATCTGAGACCGGCACAACGGCGTAGTGAGAGACGAGAAAGGAAGGGAAGGGATGGATAATTAGAGAAACGGGAGAGCTTAGAAACTCGGGGCGACGGCTTTAATGAGACTTAACTGGATGTCGGGGGGGTTTTAATTCAATCGAGGCCAAAATTCCTGTGAGTTACTCACTGTGGAGCACACACAGGATCTGTAGGGAAGGAGAGTGGCAGGAAAAGAGTGCAGAGAGAATCATGTGATGAAGTCACAGCTTATTTCACTTTACTTGTTTATAACACAAACATGGGATAAAGTTTGAAATGTCAACATGCCTTTACCTCTATATGTGTCCCTTTAATGTGTGTATGCCAGCTTATACGTTGTTTATGTTACAATAATCCTGAGGATTTCTGTATTGCATATTATTTATACTGACTTTTACATTATAGGTAGTGAGTTGTATTTGTTTTGTCCTTATTAGTAACTTGGTTACTGAAGTATATAATTAAGCTTTTGGGAAGCTCTTTCTTATTAAAGACTCTTTCAGTTTTTCTAACATCCTTCAAGAGCCATATTAAAGTATTGAGCACATGTTTGTACACCATCTTCTGGAGCGCTATACCTAGAACTGGCTCTCTTTGGCAAGGTGTATGATGTTGGATGGTAGTGATGATGATGATGCTCCTCACGAGTCAGTCACTGCCGTTCTGGAGCCTCAGCACCTTTTAGAACATTTCTGGTGAACCAGTCTGTGTTTACTCTAGTGTAAGAGGAACCAAAGTGGGAGGGCCATACTCGTGTGTTACTCAGGCAGAAGTAAACACAACACCGGCAAAATCTCCATACCCTCCTCTAGTTTCCGCTCGTCTCAAAGCTCGTCTTCACATCACAGAATATGTCGAACAACCCACAACAGCAGTAGTTTTGCAGACTTCAGTGAAGTTTCCTTGGAATCTCAAACAAACTGTTAAAATAAAGCTCAAGCAAAAGGAGGTTGTTATCTGTAGTTTTTCCTGTAGATTTCTCTGTTGCCAAATGAACAAAAATGTTCACTTTCTTCTTACATTTAAGTCCTGAAGCCTCTGGACTAACAACCTAAAGGAGATTTGTAAACTCACATGTCGCAGCAGACTTATTAGAAGAGGAAATGCAGCGTTACCCTTCTTTGCAGAATGTCATTCTTTCTTTGTATTGTTGCAGAAATTCTCTCTCTGCGGTTAGCTCTCTCTCTCTCTCTCTCTCTCTCTCTCTCTCTCTCTCTCACACCATCTGTCAGAATGTGGTCTATTTCATCACTGTGTGCTCCTCACCACAAACTCATCGCACTCGCGTGTCTTTTACGTCGAGTCTCGGTCACTTTGGCAGGAACATGCAGCATTCTGCTTTTCCTGTTGTCTCGAAACTTTAATAGTTTTCGTCGCCCTGACAGATACACGAGAGTCCACCTTAAAGCACATAGGTTAGTTTTATTCTAGTAGTTGGGTTTTAGTTTATTAAGGTGTGTTCAAATCAAAACATTACTTTACAAAAACATACTTACACCACAATTTAAAGGTGCATTGTGTAATAAATCTAAATCAACTGGCCATAAAATCCTCCTAATATGTCACAGAGACTCAGGAATAATGTTTATATAACAAACTGAACTCACCAACAACAACAGTACAGACAAAATATTTGCATTAAAAAAAATATTTTGCAGACTGCAAATCATGTTTATGTTTTGAAATCATGTTTTAGCATGTGGCGCCACCTACCGCCGTCTACCAATCATTGCAGTCAGTAGAGTCTCAGCTGCCGAGCAACCACGGGTTGCCAGTTGCGTCAGAAAACTAAACCTAAAAGACCTCGGTATTTTGGATTTGAATGTAGTAACTGTTTTTGGCCACATTCTTACATATGGCACCTTTAATACTCGTCCTAAAATAACCTGTATTATATATAGCATTAAAAAGTCAAAAAGACTGAATCATGTCATTTATTTTCTGATGAGTCATCACATATGTGGCGTACCGCAGTGCTTCGTTATCATCACGCCAAAAAAAAGCCAAATTTGAATCGTACAAAAGCAGCAGACAGATTTAGAGCAGCACAGAGAAAGTCTTTGGGGGGAGAGAGGAGAGGAGAGGACCTGTGACAGATGGCATGTTCAATTGGGCTGAAGTATTATGGGATTAATTACTCTGATGTTTTTTAGAAAACTAATTAGCAGTGAGGATGGAATGAAGAGGACAGGGAGAGAGGAGGAGCGAGGATGTCAGCCAAGCGATGGGATCTGGCAACCGTGAGCTCCCATAACTCTGTGTTTATCTGTTTTTTACTGAACTTTCTCACTTTTTCTCCCTTTCGTCCTCCTCCTCCTCCTCCTCCTCCTCCTCCTCCTCCTCCTCCTTCTCGTCTCGTAGGAGCAGATGCCTGTCATCGAGGCCCCGCCCACACCGGGCGTCCCTGTTCACGAGCAGCCGACCAGATCCTTGTCCCAGAACTCTTTACCCAGGTGCAGATTAATACACACACACATACACATACATGTACACATAAAAAATAACACCTGAGATTTTTTTTTTTTTTTTTTGCAATATGGCCGACACAGCATGACACTAGATGCACGCCCACACACACAATATGTTCCTGTGATATAACCCGACTGTTTTTAGCCAAGTCATCATTAATGTGGATTATTAGAGCATATGTCATGAAAACCTGTCCGTGCCAGAGAATAAACACTCACCATAAACATGAACAAGAACATGTTGCATTTCTGCTGTTGTTGAACATATTAAATACAGCACCATGTTGTGTGTCATGTGTGATCTTTGTCTCAGAGCCAGCAGAGGTCCACTTTGCCTGCAGGACTTCAGGCTGATGGCAGTGCTGGGCAGAGGCCACTTTGGAAAGGTACTCACACGGCTGATTTAAGAGACTCTGCACAAAGTGATAAAAGTGTGTTTTATAAAATGCAATAGGGAGATTTCTTTAGCACCTTACAGACCCTGTTCAGACCTGGTATTGTAAGGCAGGGGTGTCAAACTCATTTTCACTGAGGGCCACATCAGCATAACGGTTACCCTCAAAGGGATAATAAATGTAACTAAATGTAACCAAATATAATGTAAACTAAAGTTAACAACTCTGTAACATATTGCTAAATATCTTTCTGGATTTATTACTTATTCAATTTCACTCGTCGCATGATGCATATACAATGATACACTGCGATCTAGTGGCGGTGCCGTCACTTTGTGGGTAACGCAATCGCAATGCATTGTGGGGAATGCAGTTTATTGGTCAATGCGCAACCTATTTTAACCCAGATTTTTACGATCACTCGGGGGCCACATAAAATGACGTGGCGGGCCACATCTGGGCCCCGGGGCCTTGAGTTTGACACGTGAGTCCTGAATCTATCCTCATGGTCCAATCACCAAAACATACAGACACGCATATTGGAGCTAGTTGAGCATGAATGCGTGAATTCAATGAGATTAAGGATTAAGGATTAGGATTTGTTACACTAACCAGCACCCATTCGTTGATTTATTGATTTATAGCCACAATATTAAGACTGGTAGCCATGTTATACCTGATTTCATGTTACAGCCGTGCGAGCAGTGCTTTGTTTGACTCGGCTGCTCTTTCTTGACTCGCTTAATCTCGCAGATACAACAACACACAGGCAATGAATACATTTGAATAAAAGGTGGGGAGGTCGGATTCAGTTTCATGTGGTTGTAGGTTAAAACAAACCTTGCTTAGTGTTTTGCAAAACACCTGAAATGCTGCTCCTGCTCTTCCCGTCTGTTGCTCCTGAGTTAATATTGGTGTCGTCATATTTTCTGGAAAAGTCCTCTCCATCTTTACAAGTCAGCCTGACACTTTGGATATTTGAATTATCCCTTTGTGCCACTCCTCCACAGTGAACAGAGGTTCCTTTGGATGTCAGATCAGATACAAATATGTAAAACTGGCTCTCCACGTGGGTCTTTCATTTGCATTTAAATTTTGATAGACCGTTTCCTTCTGTAGAAGTATTAAAAGCACATTGTTGAGCCAGAAATGTTGCATTTTCCTTCATAAAAACGTCAGTTTATTCTATGTCAAATACAATTGTTAGGGGTTGGATTATAAGTGGATTGTGGCAATTATAATATTTGACATGAACGACAAGCTTTACAGATTTCCTCATGTATGTATATGTGTGTGTGTGTGTATATGTATATGTATATGTGTGTACATATGTATGTATATATAAATATATATGTATATGTAATGATTATATATATGTAAGTGATGAATGAGCCTTGGACTCTGCAGGTGTTGCTGTCAGAGTACAAGAGGACCAACAGCCTTTACGCCATCAAAGCTCTGAAGAAGGGAGACATTGTAGCTCGGGATGAAGTGGAAAGGTGAGTGTGTGTTTCTTAGTCACACACCAGGACACACCACTCGCCTCATAAACTCTACGCTCCTCTTACGGTAATAACTGTCTCATTCACATGCCTCTGTCTGTCTCCAGTCTGATGTGTGAGAAGCGGATCTTTGAGACTGTCAACGGCTCCCACCATCCCTTCCTGGTCAACCTGTTTGCATGTTTCCAGACACCAGAACATGTGTGTTTTGTCATGGAGTACACGGCAGGAGGAGACCTCATGATGCACATACATGCTGACGTCTTTTCTGAGCCACGTGCTGTGTGAGTTTTGAATGTGTGTGTGTGTGTGGAGAACTCCATGCTCTGTGTTGCTCTTTGTTTATGCTCTGCCTGCTTATCTATTAAGGATTAGAGCTCGGTTTATTTCTTATTTAAAAAATGGTGTAGAAAGGCTTTAAATGTTGAGTTCTATCTCTGCTCATCGTGGTGTGTCTGACAGGTTTTATTCAGCCTGTGTGGTGTTGGGTCTGCAGTTCCTCCATGAACATAACATCGTTTATCGGTGAGTTGTTGCATTGACTCCAAAAACATCTTCTCTTTTCTCAAAACTCAGATTTTTTTTAAAAACGTAAATCCCTCTCTCACTGCCACTGTTTTTGTCAGGGATCTTAAACTGGACAACCTGCTTCTGGATACAGAGGGGTTTGTGAAGATAGCAGACTTTGGTCTTTGTAAAGAAGGTCAGTCTTTGATTCATTCATTTCTCAAGCAACTGACATCATTCCCTCTGTCAATAATCTGTCTAACTCTTTTTTTTTTTTCATGAAGGTATGGGTTTTGGTGACAGGACCAGCACCTTCTGTGGAACTCCTGAGTTTCTGGCCCCAGAAGTGCTGACGGACACATCGTACACCAGAGCTGTGGACTGGTGGGGGCTCGGGGTTCTCGTCTATGAGATGCTGGTCGGAGAGGTGAGAGTTAAAGGTGCCATATGTAAGAATGTGGCCAAAAACGGTTACTCCATTCATATTCAAAAATAGGTCTTTTAGGTTTAATTTTCTGACGTAACTGGCAACAAGAAAACAAACATGAGTGTAGTACGATGTCAAATATTGTGACTCTTCTTCTTCAGTCCCCGTTCCCTGGTGATGATGAGGAGGAGGTCTTTGACAGCATCGTGAACGATGAAGTGCGTTACCCTCGCTTTCTCTCCACCGAAGCCATCGGCATCATGAGACGGGTGAGACTCAGCATTCTGTGCTCCTGGTTTTATTTCATTTGATGACCTCGTCTTTTTTTTAGAGCATTGGTGTCAAATGTTCTCTCCTTCTTTTCTCTTTTACCCTTTCTGCTGCTAAGTTGTTGAGAAGGAATCCTGAGAGACGTGTGGGCTCTGGAGAAAAAGATGCTGAAGATGTGAAAAAGCAGCCGTTTTTCAGGGTGAGCATTATTTGTGCGCTGTGTCCTTCATCTGAAAACAAAACTATTAGACCTCGCTGAGGGAGCGTTTGTGTGTATACAGCCGCAGTGCATGGGCAACGAAACAATGTTTTTTTAGCACTAGAATTCACTTTTTAAACTTTTCGTGTCTGCTTCTTCTTTTGCTTTTATTAGCACAATGTGGCCTAGACATAAAACAGGGTATCTGCAGGGTCTTAAAAGGTCTTAAATCCAATCATTTGAATTTAAGGCCTTAAAATGTCTTAAATTCTTCGAAAATCTCATAAAAGGTCTTAAATACAATTTTGAAAGGTCTTAAAAATCTGCGTAAAACATGCATAAACGGAACTAAAGTAGGCCACCTGTGCTGCCCGGTGAGAATTTATCGAGCACCACTAGCTAGTGCGCTGTCAGCGCGCCGCGGTGTGTTACAGCTTAGCATAGCAGCGGAGAAAACTTGTTCCAACGAATTGCAAGTTCAACAATTTGTGGCTCCAATTGTCCTTCATGTCTTTTGTACTTTTTTGCCAGTATGGATTTGAAAGGGGTCTTTAATTGTATTCATTATGGTCTTAAAAAAGTCTTAAAAAGTCTTAAATTTGACTTGTTGACACCTGCAGAGACCCTGTAAAACCGGTCACTTCCTGTGTGCAGCGCTGGAATGTTGCCACGTGACACAAGATCAAAACGCTGAGAGAAACACAGAGAGTTATGTGGAGCAGATAGACTTCATCGTTATAATGTGAGCTCACGTTAACTCTAAGTCGAATGTCTCGTCTAGGGAATGGACTGGGAGGAGCTTCTTCAGAGGAAAGTCCCGCCCCCTTTCGTGCCGTCCATCGGCGGCAAAGAGGACGTCAGCAATTTTGACACCGAGTTCACGGCCGAGCCTCCGGCGCTCACGCCGCCGCGCGAACGCCGCACGCTCTCCCGCAAGGAACAGGACTTCTTCAAAGACTTCGATTACATCTCCGACCTCTGCTAAGGTCACGGAGGTCAGGGTCAAAAGGGGGTTTTTCAGCTGCCCACTGCCAGCCACAGACTCTGAGAGGACACCGAGACGGAAGTCGAGGCCAAAGTCCTGTCCCGCGAAGACGAGAGGCGGAGACGAAATCGCTCTCCCCGTGACCTTTTTATCTGTTGTCAGAGATCAGCGGAGTCTGATCGCATGTAAGCACTCACACACGCAAGTGTCATGGATCTGCTGACATCCAGATTATCTGGAGTGGCTTTTAGAAGAGGAGGAAGTGGTGATGACAGAAGATAATCCAGATTATGTAACAAATGGAAGTTGAAATGACGGTTCCTGTTGTTGGCAACACAGAAATCGGCGATTGTACTCGAGCTTAAAGAGCCTCAGAATCACAGGAAGAAGCGATAATTCTGACGGAGAGCAGTTTCTCTCTTCTTCCTGGACTTTCTCTAATCTCTTGTCCCTTTATCTCTGCTGTGTGTCGTGTGTGTGTGTGTTAGTGTGTTCGGTGTCCTCGCCTCGTATCCACATCAGCTGCACCACCTGCAAATGAACACATGGGGGAGCCAGAGGAAAGAAGAGGGGTAAAGAGTGTGGGGTTTCTGTCACATAAAAACACTTTCTCTCTTTTCTGTCCGTCTGTCAGCACAACACTGAATTTTAACTACGATCACTCGATTTTCTTCTGCTTTTGTGATTTTTATTTGGTTTTCTCGTGTTTTTATTTTTGTTCGTCTGTTTATTCCTTTGTCATTTTGCTGGTGAAACTGTGACTCAGTAAAGATGTGAACCCAACACAGAAGCGCTAATTATTTTATTTCCATATTTTATTTCCATTTCCACTCTTGCCTTTGCAGTAAGAAGACCTTTCTGCATGGAGTTCTTTCTCCTAGTGTGAGCTTGGGCTTTTCTCCGGGTTCTCGAGTTTCCACTCACAGTCCAAAAACATCCAGATTTTGGGGGACCGTGCACAGCGACCCTCATGTGGAGAATAAAGCAGAGAAATCACTCTGGTTGGCTTTCAGCTGAGCAATTCACTGCATTAAAGAGGACCTAGACCAGAAGTTCCAATTAACCATGTTTTTTTAGTGTGTATCTGCGTCATTACCTTGTTTAAGAAGCCCTGAAGGTTCAAAACAAACAGTTTAGACACAGCTGAGAACTTGTTTTATTGTACTCTCTGGCTCAGCGCGATCTCTGAAAAAACCTGGTCCGGTTACGTAAAAAACGGTTCTACGGAACAGCAGATCCTCCTGGTCCGGGCAGCTCCTGCTATTTTTAAACATTGTTAAAACAATGTTTTGATAATGAGGAGCAGTGCATCCACCGTTCCATTTCTATTTAATCCCACATTTTTAGTTCTAAACAAGGGCTAAATTATAGCTGTAATATCCAAGCAGTCATCTGTATACTTTGACCGTTGCACAGAAGCTGGATCCAGTATCAGTGTGGAAGAAGCAACAGGAGTTTGCATGTTTTCTCCAGGTTCTCCAGTTTCCTCTCACAGTCCAAAAACATGCACTATGGGGATTGGGTAAATTGGGTGCTCTAAACCAACTCCCTGCCCTGCCATGTTTTAGATGTTGCCCTGCTCCAACACACCTGATTCAGATGAAACATTACATTTTTGAAAAAAAAAATGGAGAAAAGTTGAAACATTAAATTAAAAAAATTAAAAAATCTTTTTTTTTTACAAAAGTTGAAACATTCCATTCTTGAGAAAAAAATTTTTTGAACAAAAGTTGAAGTATTAAATTTTTTGGAAGAAAAAAAAGGACAAAAGTTGAAATGTAACATAAAAAAGTGTTTTTTTTAACAAAAGTTGAAACATTAAATTATTTGAAACATTGAATTATTGGAATTGGATTTGATAGTATAGATGGGATAGGTGCAGATTTCTATGAACCAAACGGTCGTTTTCGTACATTCAAAAGCAGCGTTTTTGCCTTGCAACAGATGTTTATAAATACATCAGATCCAGAGAGGTAATTGTAATTGGGTGAAAGGGTCACAGTGACACCAGGTCGCAGCTGAGGTCCAATGCCGTTTCTCTGAACTCCCCAAAAACATTCTGCAGACAAACGACTTAATTGACGTTTAACAGTGAAGTGCTTGTGAATGCACACTCATGCATGAGCCTGACCAGGTCCCAGCTGTTATTATTAATAATGACCACCCCCCCAAATATTGTTGAAAAAGATTAATGGAATTATTTGTCGGTAGGAACTCGGACACAGAGAAAATGAGGGCGTACTACGTGGAAAATGAAGTCTAGTCGAGGTAAATTGGACACAGTTTATGAGCCATAACTTTTAATTTAAAAAAACAAAAAAAACTGATGTGTTCTGTTCTGTAGACATAATTGGTCAAAACTTTTGGCCAAATGTGTTTTTCCATTAACAAAATGTTCCGACTTAACCCATGCACTCTGTCACAAAGATTTTGTATTATTATTATTCTAAATGGTCCCTTTATTTGGCATTTGATAATGCAAACATACAATGCACCCAATCAAATACTCAATCAAAAATTATCTTGCATGTGGTTTCTATGCACAAACTTCCCTTAGGAAATGTGACTTTTCACAAATGGCCTCTGATCGATATCTTGAAAGTCACGTACAAGTCGTCAGATGTACATCAGTATCCTGATAAACCAGGGTTTTATTGAGTTATTTGTCTTTGAGAGTTGACTTGATCTCGCACATAGACGAGGATTTAGCCGGTTAAAAAAAGTACTTCACCATCAAGTCAATAGTTAAATATCTGTCAGTGGCAGAAATAAAATACACATCCCATAATAGTTTTAAATTATATTTATAGCCTTTTATGTGTGTTTTAGACAAGGGTCTTTGAAGCTTACTTACAGAAACTAAGTTGCTCTGTAACTGCAGAATAAATTATTGACAGTAACAAGTTTGATTGAGTTTTCTCAACTTTTTTTTACAGTGTAGTTGAGAAAACTAAAAATGTCAAGGCAACTTGATGCAATCAATTTTTGAGTTTGAGTAGCCCAACAAAAGGTCTATCAAAAGAAAAGTTATATTATTTTGTTTGAATTGTGCCAACTCAAAATTCACTTTTCAAACAGTTTGGCTAACTAATCTTGTTCAGATAATGTAAACAATTTATTAAAAAATAAATGTTTGAATTTATTTATAAGACCGCCGTCTACCAATCATTGCAGTCAGTAGAGTCTCAGCTGCCAAGCAACCACGGGTTGCCAGTTAAGTCAGAAAACAAAACCTTGAATTTTGAGTTGGCACAACTCTAACTTACTAGTTTGTTGGGCTGTAAAAAAATTAATCAAAAATTAATTGCAGCAAGTTGCCTTGAAATTTTTTGTTATCTTTTTTACAGTGTATATATATATATATAGAAATTAAACGAAATTGCACGCACCATAGGTGCATGTGGTCATAGAAAATGTAGTTTTTCATGTGATAATGTAATATAAGGATCATCGAGGACACAAGTGTGTGCGTGTTTCCCAAACTTCTCCCCTGCCCGTCAAACTCCTCAGGTCCTCCCTCCTCCTCCCTCCTCCTCCTCCATCCCTCCCACACGGCCTTCTCCCCTCCCTCCTGTTGCCATCTACGTTTGGAGACGTCTGCGGAGCCTTTTATTCCAGCGCTCGCCATCTCTCTCTCCACTCTGTCACACCATGGCCACAGTCCCCTCCCATTGTCTCATTACATCCCCACTCCCCTCCCCTCTCTCTGGACTCAGTCAGCCGGTGCGTAAAAATGAATTTCCACTGGGAAAACTAACTTCTCTGAAGTCTCTCCTCAGAGCAGCTGAGAGTGAAGTGGTTTTTTTTTCACTTTTGGTTTTTAACACGCGTGTGCAGGGAATGAGAGGGTTATTATTATGAGTTCAGAATGAAGCAGCAGCAGCAGCAGCTGGATCAGCAGCTTCCTCTGTGAGGTGAGTCCAAATCCTCTGCTCAGGAGTGTTTGTTTGATGAAGGGAAACCATGTGAAGTGAACTGTGCTCACACTGTGTGGTCATTAGAAGACAAGAAGTTTGGATTAAAGACATTAAAAACGCTGCTAAACTTACTTGAAACTTGAAACTAACCTAACAAAGACATAAATAACTTGTTAATAATGCATTTGAATGTTGTGTTTATGTAGATAGATAGATAGATAGATAGATAGATAGATAGATAGATAGATAGATAGATAGATAGATAGATAGACAGATTTTCACTGTCATAACCAATTTTTAATCTTCTTTTTTCCAGACTTCCATATCAAAAAAATGGTTTGTCTTGCAGCTAACTAACATTAACTAACTTTCAACTAGTTCTCAGTACAGTAAGTAAAGTTTATTTATTGCACCTTTCACAGACAGTTTTTCACCGTAAAAATAAGTTTTAAATACATTTTACATACGACTTCACATTCAATTCCAAAGGTACAAAGTGCAACAATCGAACCTCGTAATAACCAGTAATTAGTCATCGTTTTGTGCAAATTTTGTCAGTGAAATATTATGAAAATATTATGTTTTAATAAAAATCAGTGAGACGGAGTGTCAATACAAAAATTCATGATATTTATTAACACTCATTTATTATGCCTCCTGTCAAAACAATGACAAAATATAAATATTTTAGAAATATTTTAAAAATGTGTTTAAAACTTAACATTTTATTATTTTTTTGCAAATAACAAAGTGAAATCACCTTTTTATGCCCAAATTTGAGTCTCTGAGAAGTCAGAAATTAATCAATCATAACATGTTTTTGTTCATTAATGCAAGTAAATAACTATAATTTGACGTCTTAATCAAGAAATAATAATTTTAATAATGCTTTACAATTTTTTTTTTGTAAAATATTAAATTTGAAAATTCATGGATAACATTAGCATTAAAAATATAATTTTGGTTAAAGATCTTCGATACACTCAACTCAAGTGGACTCAAAATGTGCTGCACAGAATGACGTCAAATATCAAAATAAAAATAGAAAGCATAACAAAATAAAATATTTTTTAAAAATGATACAGAGCACAGTAAAAAAAAAATTATTGTAGCTTCTTAAAGACAATTTAAAGAAACAATGCCGTTATAGCTTTAGGTGGTGGTCTAATACATTTGCTACGCCCTGTATATTATATACGACAGGATATGACATCAGAAAACTCAAATCTGCCAACCCGTCAAGATTGCTGACAGTCACTTAAAGGTGCATTATGTAATAAATCTAAAGCAACTGGCCATAAAATCCTCCTAATATGTCACAGAGACTCAGGAATAATGTTCATATAACAAACTGAACTCACCAACAACAACAGTACAGACAAAATATTTGCATTAAAAAATATATTTTGCAGACTGCAAATCATGTTTATGCATGTGGCGCCACCTACCGCCGTCTACCAATCATTGCAGTCAGTAGAGACTCAGCTGCCGCGAAAACCACGGGTTGCCAGTTACGTCAGAAAAGTAATTTGAATGTAGTAACCGTTTTTGGCCACATTCTTACATATGGCACCTTTAAAGTTTGTTGTGAACAGTAACAACTGTTATAATGAACTGAATGTGTAAATGTGTCATATAAATGACTGTGTTTCTGTTTAATAGGCCACTGAAAGAAGGAGCCATCACATTAAGTCAGGGTTACAGTGATGTCTTCACCGTCTGCTATGAGAAGAACCCTCATCTGTCTGCTTTTGCTGTGGAAGAGAACATCAGGTAAGAACATCAGCCATTTAACCATCGACTATTCTGATGCTGCTGCAGCATTAAAACATCTGTATTGTCAAAGTGAAAGTGAAAATTGTTGCAAAGATTTTCGTTGGATGCGTTCCACAATGTCCCCGGGGCAAGGACTGATGTGCAGCTCATTGTGAAACCCACACATCATGAAAGAGTGGGGAATTTATGACAATTAGAGCAGTGTGTGTGTGTGTCTGTGTTTGTGTGTGTGTGTGTGTGTGTGTGTGTGTGTCTGTGTGTGTGTGTGCATGTTGGAGCAGAGTGTTCACTGTCTCTGAGGATACATTTGCAGTTTTGCTGATCTGTGAGTTTTCTCTTCTTCTTCTTCCTCAGCTCACAGTGAAGAGGTGTGGTGTTCCGCGGCTGACCCCGTGGGGGCGCTGCACCCCGTTCAGGGTCTTCTGGAGACGTTCGAGGCAGGACCAGGCTGCGCTGCTCGGGAACGCGGGGACAAGGAGACGCACGTCGTCGCGGTGGGGAGAGCGACGAACGACGCGAAGAACAAGGTGCTGAGCTCGACAAAAGCCTTTTTCACAGAAACACTGTCGACAGACTCTTATGTTAGTTCCATTTTAGGAAGCGAAATGGAACACAGCCCAGTCAGTAGAGTCTCAGCTGCCGAGCAACCACGGGTTGCCAGTTACGTCAGAAAAGGAAACCTAAAAGACCTCGGTATTTTGAATTTGAATGTAGTAACTGTTTTTGGCCACATTCTTACATATGGCGCCTTTAACGCAGGTTTTCATTTTCATAAGCCCCTCCCACTTCCAGTTTTTTCACGTACATTCCCTGAACCACTTTCAGGTGTAAATTTCCACCCGGTCCATGAGTTTTGGGTTATGTTAAGGCCCTTAAAAAAAACAATTTAGTTACGATTTTACTTACTCTTACTGAATAACTCCTTCAGTTTCAATGAGGTTCTACGAACCTCGGTGCTCGAACCCTTATTAAATCACATTGCGTGATGTGTTTCCAGGTGACGGTGTTACTGAAGCCCATGTCTCTGTGGCCTTCACCTCTCAGAGCTCTCCACCTGCTGCTCAGCTCCAAGCTCCCGGTCAACTGGTGGCTGGAGGCGGAGAGATTGCCCCGCAACTTCCCAGTGCTGGTGCAGGTCGGTCACAGTCGCTGAAACTGAAGTTCCCCTGCGATTCTGTCCCTCCCTGAAAATGTCCCCGTCTGTTGTCGTCTTGCCAGGTGTCGTCTAACTCCAGCGTGCATTCCCCCACGCTGAGTTTAAACGTCCACACGGTGCATCTGCTGCCGTTCCGTCCTCGTGCGCTGCACCGCTGGGCCCTGACTCACCACGGCAACCTCTCATCTCTGACACACAGCACACACGGCAACCGGGTCTACATCAGAGTGGGAGAGGGTGAGACACAGAGGAACCTTAGACACTGAGAGGATGACTGTGGCAACTAACGATGATTTTTTTAATCTATCAATCTGTCGATTATTAAGATTAAGATTAAAAATCTCTTTTTTCCAGTGTGACAAGCAGCAGCACAGTTACAAAGTACAAGGTTGAAATGCACACTTCTTATCTCATAATTTTGACATTTTATCTCATAATTCTGAATTTTTATCTCATAATTGCTACTTATTATCTCATAATTATGACTTTTTATCTCATCATTTCGACATTTTATCTCATAGTTATGACTTTTTAATCTCATAACATTGAATTTATCTCATCATTTCGACATTTTATCTCATAGTTATGAATTTTTATCTCATAATTTCAACTTTTTATCTCACTATTTCGACTTTTTAAATCTCATAATTCGAACTTTATCTCATAATTGTGACTTTTTATATCACAATTTAGACTTTTTATATAATAATGAGGACTTTTTATGTCATAATTTCGACTTACTTTGAGAATATTTTATTATCAAGGCTGTTTTACCTCTTTTTTTCTTTTCTTTTTTTTAATTTTCTCGATTAGTTAATGAAACGTTTGGTCCATAAAATGTTAAAAAATGTTGATCAGTGTAAGACAAACCTGGAAATGTGTTATGATGTTATCGAATGTCTTGTTGATTCAATCATGAAAAAGCTTCAAACCGATTAATCGATTATCAAAATAGTTGACGATTCCTTGAGTAATCGATTAATAATCGATGAATTGTTTCAGCTCTAGTCTCCGTAATTATCCGGCACTGATATGCCAGTGCTGCCAACATTGAAAGCAGAAATACTCGGTGATCTCCCTCTGTGCTCACACCAGACAAAACATCTTTCCCTTTCACACCACAGACCCAACATTGCCTGCTGTGTGTCTGCTGCAGTCCATGTTCCTCTCACACAACTATCTGACCTCTGACCTGCGGCCACAGGAAGTGCAGGGCTGCGCTCACGCTCCAGCTCCAGATCCAGACGGAGTCTCCGGCCCTGAAGTCCACGTGATCAAGCTTCATTCAGCGGGATCTGGTCTGTGTGGGTGAGAACATGTGTTTTTTTCGTCCTCACAGTGTGCACTCAGAGGCGCAGCTTGTGAACAGGCAAGGCAGGCAACTGCTTGGGGCCCTGAGTTGATAGGGGGCCCCCGACACTCAGAGTCTGAGGGCTGTTTTTATTGAAATGTGCAGTGACCAGACCTCCCGTCCCCCTCAAAAAACGATGGTTGATTTGCAATGACATCTCAGTAGGAAACCTCCCTAAAGGGGCCCCACATTCTGCAAGTTGGAAAGTGAAGAGGATTATATAATAATAATTATAATGTTTTTCCATGTTATTTCATTCATTTTGAAAAAAAAATATTTTGAACTCATACATTTTTCATTGGTGTCAGATTATTTATAACATAATGGTGATGAACGCTGGTTGGAAGGAAGGGCCCCCTGGGAATTTTTTGCCCAGGGCCCCTGCAGACTCTAGAATGGCCTCTGTGTGTACTGTGTGTAGCAGGCTCTGCAGTTACGACCTCGTTCTCTCTCTCCTCTTGTTCTTCAGCTCCATGCAGGTGGAGGTCATCGTCTCTCTTGTGCCCCCAGTGGCCAACTCCAAGCCACAGAAGGTTGTACTGATTCTCAGCAGCTCAGTGCCGGTCAACTGGGCCGTTGTTGCTCACGGCGTCCAGGGTCATATCACTGTTCATGTAAGAGGCCGCATTGTTGTTTTGTTGTTTTTTATTCTATATCGTCTGGTTTGTCTAAACCTATGTGAGCCAATTATTCTTTGTGCTTCTTTAACTCCACAGAAGTTTAAAAGTGCACTTTATTTGACTCAGTCCTATTGAACAGATTTGTTTACATCCACGTTTGAATGTTTCAACCATCACACTACATACCGACATACCGACATACCAACTCTGTTTCAACACAGTTTCATCCCTCTGAGTGTTTTTAAATGTCGATAGAAAAAGGCACGACAAATACTGCAGAAGAAAATAAAGACTGGTGCACAACATAATGAAATAGGAGTGGTAGAGGTCGAGACAGGTATTCACAAATATGAGATTAATGCTATTTGCAAGTTATTATAATAATATTCTTCATGTCAGATGTTGATAAAAATTCCTGTATTTTTTAGATTTTTCTTATTTTATTTTACCAGGAAAAAACACACTGTTTTTCCAGTGTGTACAACAAGGTTGAAATGCACACTTTTTATCTTATAATTTTGACTTTTTATATCATAATTGAGACTTTTTATATCATCATTTTCGACTTTTTAACTCATAATTATGACTTTTTTATCTCATAATTAATTTTGACATTTTATCTCATAATTATGACTTTATCGCTTCATTTTGACACAAACGCAAATCAAAAAACACAAACGCAAAAACACAAACACAAATCAAAAAACACAAACACAAATCCAAAAACACAAACACAAATCAAAAAACACAAACACAAATCAAAAAAACGCAAAACCAAAAACACAATCACAGATCAAAAAACACAAACGTAAACCAAAAACACAAACTCAAATCAAAAAACACAAACCCAAAAGCAGAAAACACATGGTTTGGTTTTGCGTTTGTGTTTTGCACCTCAGGGCCACCGTAGTCCTGTATGCTCTGATGCTTTTACACAAATGACACATGTTCCTCATGGATAAATCACATTGTCCTTGTCTCTCCACAGTCCTCTAACAGCGTGTCGCCTCCTGACCCTCCTGAGCCTTACCTGACTCTCTCCAGCACCCTTCACTCTGACCTGTCGTCCGTGTCTGACCTGGTCGTCTGGGCCGGTGACAAAGGTTACACCAGGCTGACCTCGTACACTGAGGCTGACCTGGCCAATCGCTTTGTCGTCCAGCTGGCCGGGGCCGGGACAGGTCAGGACCACTGTGTGTCTCTTGTTTCCATTGCAGTGTGAGTGAACTGAGAACAATGAGAATGGGGAAAGGAACATTTCCATCAGCACATAACGATAAACGCGGGGTAATCAAAGTGAAAGTGTGAGTGTTTAATGTCACCACGTGTGTCTCTAACACAGACGTGCTGGCAGTGGTGAACGCCCCCCTGGTTGTGAAGCCTCCCTGGGCTGAAGAGCTCAGACTGAGGCTGAGCAGTGGAGGCAGAGCAGGAGGAGGACTCGACTCTTGGGTATTTCAGTGTGACGATGGACGCCTCAGTGTGACCATGGACCAGCGAACCCTGCAGGTCTTCATACCTCACTATTACATCTCATGTTATGTATTTAAAACTACTAGTGCAGTGCCCGTAGGAAGTATGTATTCCTATAGTGGGAGTTCAACGAGATTTCAAAAATTCATTAAAATTATTCCTTAAGAGGTTTGCAAATATTTTTAAGGGATCCTTGTTCAGGGCAATAACGACTATTATGATGGTAAATTTCAAGTCATTCCGAGATACTTTTTATTTTTGAGAAGAAAGTCAGCTCACTGTCAAAGTGCATCAGGGCAAATGGATCGTTTCCTGAATTTCAAATTAATTTTCATGACTCATGAGATGTGAATGCAAGTCGGTTTTGATGTGAAAATGGACTGTTTACAAACACTTTATCTACAAAAACATGGTTATGTAAGGGGTTTTTTTGTACGAAGTCTGTTATGGACACAGTTTCATTTTTTACATCTACTGCACTGCCCGAGTAAATATACGGAGAAATAGTATAAAGTGGACTTTGCACAGTGTGACACAGTATTTTCTGCACTTCAGACATTGTCTATCCCAGTGTCCGCCGTGACTCTGCAGGACCCGGCGTGCCAGGCTCAGTCCAATGGGAGTCATTTCCTGTTGGTGTTCCCAGTCATTTCCTGTGGGACCGAGGGTGTGCTCACCGGGCAGTCCAGAGAAGTACAGTACAAAAACATGGTGAGTTTGGATGTTCGGAGTGAGGCGGACCACAGAAACATCTTTTTTGACACTTTGCCTTCTCGTGGGACCTCCAGAGTCCCAAATATAAGTATTAAAATGATTAAAATGTTGATTTTGCATAATATGTCCCCTTTAAAGGTCATGTCATATCCAGAGTGTACCATGCCTTTGCCCTATGTCAGCTGGGATTGGCACCAGTAGCCCCGCGACCCTCGTGTGGAGGATGTGGAGCGGTAGATGATGGATAGATGGATGGAATAACACCAACCCAAAAAAAAGAACAGAGGCAGAAAAGAGGTTGTTGTGTTTTGGAGAAAACAGCAGGAAGGGAGTGCATCGAAGCTTTTAGAGCACAGAAAAAAGAGCACACCTGTGCTCCAAAAAACGAGGTCAGATCTATCAGGCGGTGGTAAAACAAGAAGCACACGGTGCATAATAGACACTTGAAAATTGTGCTAAGTGGAAGTTCGCTCAGAGCCAGGCCGTCGCGACCAGAGCGGTGCTCGGTGAGAGCCTAAAAACGCTGGTGCCTCATCAAATGAGTTTGAGTTGAGGGGGAAAAACAGGGCTGAGGAGGCAGGAAGGACGTGGAAGAGTGGTTTCAGAAAGAGGAAAACAACATCTGACACAGGTGTACACGACTGAACACTGAAGAAGAAGAAGAAAGGTGCTCAAATATTTGCCCTCCATCGTTTTGGAGCAAAATCACAAACACAGTGTAACCAAACAAGAAAAAAAAGATCATATTTTCCATGATTCCACACATTTTCCTGACGTCATCAATGCCTGAGTGAAATAAATAATACACGACTTCTTTCCCCTTCGTTTCTACCTAGATCTTATTATGGATGGACCAGCCTCAGACCATTCTCGCCCTCAATGACACGGAGCGCAAGTCCAAAAGTCCACTCACCATACCTGTGAGTTATTTGTGTAGAGTACAGGGCCGGCCCAAGGCTTTGGGCCCGTGACCACTAGAGGGCCCCCAAGAGCAATTAACTCAAAAATTGGATTGCAGTAGTTTATTTAGAATTTTTCTCCCCATTTTTACCAAAGCTTTTTCACAGTTTTTACATAGTTTTAACTTTATATTTTATTTATAAACCATTTTTTATTACCTTGTTCCGGGTGCCTCTGTTGATTTTTATTTGTTTACTTTATTTAATGCTGTGTTTTTTACATCTAAAAGTCAAATCTTTGTATTACAGGAGTGTATTTTGAATCCCCCCCAAAGATTGTGCACATTTTTATTTTTATAGCTCTTAATGTCTTAATATTTTATTTATAAACGGTTTGGTTTTATGTATTGATTGATTGATTGATACTGTGTCGCCAGTAGGGGGAGTCGCTCATTTTGCCAAATATTAATTGAAAGATTTTTCTGTAAGTTTGTTGTTTATTCGTGACAGAGTAGAATAAGTAGAATACCTTTAGTATCGTAGGTGTGAATGATCAATAATCATTATTATTGGCAGTGACAGAGGGCCCCAAAATCTAATTTTGCTTAGGGCCCCATGGAGGCTTGGGCTGGCCCTGGTACAGTATGTTTACAGTAATTCTTTAATGTTATTCAGCATGTAATCCTGTGGGGGGTTCTTGTTTGTCTTCTCAGTTTAGCTGTTTTGCCACTGTCCCCGTTTACTCCGAACCCACTGCAGACGACGTTGACGAGACCGGACTCGTCCCCTGGACACCGGGGGATCCAGGGGGGCCTGACCCAGGACTGAGAGGCCTCCCGACGCCCAGACACGGACCTGGACCGATACTTAATTTAAGACTCTTTGTCAGCGAGGATTACGATCAGAAGAGGATTGGCCCCTGCGTCATCACTGCAGGCCACCGTGTCTATGTTGAGGTCTTTTTTGCCATTTTCTGTCTCTGATATAGATTTTAAAGGGGAAATATGTAAACTAAAACTAAAATAACAACCTTTTAGTGTTTAAAACTGTCATCCAAATGTTTGAAAGAGAGTTTGTGGCCTGAAAACCTTTTTTTTAATACAATTTTGGACCAATTTTTTTTTTTAGTTTTTGTCAAATTTGGGACAACATACTAAAGTAAGACTTTTTCTCTAATGTTGGACAATTTAAAAAATAATAATTATAATATTTTTTTGTCACATTTTGTAAAAAAAAAAAAAAGGTTTTACTTTTTTGTCAAATTTGGGACAACATACTAAAGTATTACTTTTTGACAATTAAAAATAATCATAATCGTAATAATACTTTTTGTCAAATTTTGTTAAAAAATTTTTTTTACCTTTTTGTCAAATTTTGGACACATTTTTTTGTTTTACTTTTTTGTCAAATTTGGGACAACTTTAAAGTATGATGTAAAATGTTGTACAATTTTAAAAATATATATAATAAAACTTTTTCGTCAAATTTTGTAAAAAAAAAATTTTTTTATCATTTTTTGTTTTACTTTTTGTAAAAAAATGGTGACATACTATAGTATGACTTTTTTTTAATCAAATTTTCGACCAAATTTTTTTTTTTACTTTTTTGTAAAAATCATTCAAACCTCTGATATGGATCATAAAGGCGAAATATGTAAACTAAAATAACAACCTTTACAGCCTTTTAGGGTTTAAAACTGCCATCCAGATGTTTAAAATGGAGTTTGTGGCCTGAAAATCTTTATTTAAATTGAAACTATAACTTCTTCCTCATCTGTTTTCATCAGATTTCAGCCAGCGGGCCTCTCCCAGATGCCGTGGATGTGATTTCATGTATCGTCTCCCCTCTGTCAAACCCAAAGAAATCTCCATTCTGGACGGTGATACGAGGAGGCTGCTCCTCAGACCCATCACTGACCCTCGGCACAAAGGCACCAGACCATGACGACGAGGAAAAGGCCAAAGGTGAACGTAAACTGGAGGAGGAAAAGGACGAGGTGGAAGGAGACCGAAAAAGGAGAGAAGCTTCTGTAAGGATGGGAAAGAGTAGCACGGTCGTGGAGATGCAGCCGTTGAGGTTTAGTTTTATCCTGCGGCCGCTTCACAATGACTCCATGCAGTTCCTGCACTGCAGCCTCCACGTGTGCGCGTCTAACTCAACCAGAGGGGAAGCCGTGAAGGAAACGGCGAAGAGCGACTGTCAGGGCAGAACACGCATCCCACAGCTTGTATCCAAGGCACCCAAACATCAGGTACACAAAAAACACATTCACAGAAACATACCAGTTAAACACATGACAAACCATGAGTTGATTTGTGCTCTATTATATTAGTATATATTAGTCTCTGCAAATGTAACATCAGTTCACTAACATCTACCTCCTCCTCCTGCTGCATTCACATCTCAGTGCGAGATAAGAAACCTGTCCCGTCCCATGGTCGTCACACGCTCTATCAGTTCACTGGCACCCAAACTACTGAGGCCCCCTGCTGGCCAAATAACAAACAGGCTGAGTTTGGCTCCTCTGGCCTCTTCAGACCCGACACACAGCAGTGAGTACTGTTAATAAAGGATGACTTATTAGTAAAATTTTGGACATTTTTTTTACTTTTTTGTAAAATTTTGGACAACAAACTGTTTTTTCTTTTTTTTTCTTTTTTTTAACAAATTTTGGACCATTTAAAAAAAAAAACTTTTTTGTCAAATTTCGTACAATTTATAAATAATAATAATAATAATAATAATATTAATAATACAATTATATTAGTATTGTATTATTATACCATAATAATAAACATTTTTGTCAAGTTTTGTAAAAAAAAAAAAGTTTAACTTTTTTGTCAAATTTTGTAAAAAAAAAGTTTTACTTTTTTGTCAAATTTTGTAAAAAAAAGTTTTACTTTTTTGTCAAATTTTGTTAAAAAAAAATACTTTTTTGTCAAATTTTGTAAAAAATATAAAAGTTTTACTTTTTTGTCAAATTTTTGATGACATACTATAGTATGACTTTTTTTTAATCAAAATTTTAGGCAAAATGTTTTTAAATTTTTTTTTTTTTAAATTTTGTTTAAAAAAAATTGTTTTATTGTCAAATTTCGGACGACATACTAAAGTATTACTTTTTTGTCAAATTTTGGACAATTTCTCTTGTTTCTTTTTTCGTCAAATTTTGGATGATATACTAAAGTATGACAATATAATCAGACTGTCTCTCTCTCCCTCATGAACCTCCTGCCTCCAGGCTCTGTGATGCAGATGGGACCAGTGATAGGAATAGTTTTTACAGCTTTCCTGTTGGGTGTCAGCCTGATGGGTGGACTGTGGTGGATTTATAATTACACAGGTAAGGAGAGCAGCTTCTACCACACGCGTGGAGTTGTTATGGTGTGAAACAGATCACCCCTTTTGACTTCAGCGACCTCTTCTTCTTCTGTGGCTCAGTGAAGCCTTTAATCACAACTCTGAACCACATCCTTTCTTTTGTTCACCTGAAAGCCACCAAAGCTATACTGAATATATTTCCTATTATATATATATATTTTTTTAAAGTGTGTGTTTTTATCAAGTAGTTAATTCATCATGTATAAAACAAAGGATTTAAAATAAGTTTCTTATTTGGGTAGTTGTATTTTGTGCCAACATCATACAGCAATGACAGATGTGTGTGTGTTCCCTAAGCTGCAAGTACAACCTTACTTGGAAGAGAGGCTCCTATAACAGACCAGAGTCATGAAGGCAACAACAACGCCTGCAGTCCTCAGTCTGAACAGTCCTCCTCAGTATAGAGGTAAGGTCTAATTATCTTTTTTGAGGCACTTGTACATGCACTTCCTGTGCCGAGAAGCAGCTGTGGACGCACTGTACGAGCACAAGCTCGCTAAAATAATGGTTGCGGTGGCCGACAACAGAAATAAAAGACGAGTCATCTAATAAAATCTGTGTCAGCTGAAGTATGACCTCGCTATTCAAGATGACCTAAGACCCACTTCACATCTATTCCGGGTGATCCGCTCACAGCTCTGAGTGCAGGTCTGAATGCACCCAATCTGTTCTGACTGTGTCCTCAGATCTGACCTGAAAACTTATGTCATGGTACAGCAAAATGAGTAGAGCTTTGATTCACTCC